>NC_138370.1:11710710-11735329 GCF_054177405.1 Leptonychotes weddellii
AACAATGAATCATGGAACACTACATCTAAAACTAATGATGTAATGTATGGGGATTAACATAAGAATAAAAAAAAAACTGTATTACTTAAATCAGGGAGGACCTTTCCCAGGTGCTGTCTTCGTCGGTATACAAATGCTTTTTTTTTCAGGGTGAGGTTCTCCGCCTAAACAAGCTGAACACAAAACAGCAAATGTGCAAGGTCACAGGTAGATTAGAAAAAAAATGTTCAAAATGCCACATCTCAGGAAAATACTGATTAGCCACAGTCTTGTATGATTTGGGGAAGGAGGTATAGAAACAGCAAATAATCTGGCCAGAGTGTGGCAGTTAGGGACCCATGCCAGACATAAGCTAATTTTTTCCTGGCATTCTTTACTGCTGAGCTCCGGTGACCTCAAAAAGTCTTCTCAATACACACCTTTAAGGAGCTACCATCAGTTGATTGACTTTAGCATCGGAGATCAAACCTATTTGCTTTTGCAATTCTAACGGAACTTCAGACATTCTTTAGGGCAGGCATTCTGCTTTCTGATTGCAGTTCTATGTAGATCATTTTGCAGAAGATCAAAACAAGTTATTATCGACAATGCATCCCAGACCGGGTTAAACAGGACCCATAAAGAGAATGCACCTTTCTGTTTGCTGGATCCCCAAACTGGGTTTTTCCTCTTTCTTAGTTTGTAGTAAAGTACCTTGGAATTTACGGGCTAGATGGAGTTGGAAAAGCAGAGACCAGTGCTTCTAGATTAGATCCTGTGCTAAGTGTGTAACGTAGGCTCATCATTAACGAATTGTAAAGGGAAGGATGTGCATGGCTTCCCTGAAGTCATTATTCTGCCCTCTGAGTTGGGATTCCAAAGACTTATTGGTGGTGAGGCATTCCAAAGAAGTCGGCATCTTTCCTACTTGCTTTTCAAATACTCCACATTCTTCTTGACTTTTGTGGTGCTTGACAGTGTGGCCATTTCTCGCCGTTGTCTGATTTTGCCTTCACTGAAACCGCACTCCATTTGCCTTTACATCTAGGACCCTTTTCTTATCTGCATTAGTCCTTCTCTGTCTCCTTAACTGGAGATGCTCAGCCGTGGCCTTCTGTTTCTCTCCACCCTCCCTTCTGAGATCTCAATCCATACGGCTTCACCCCTCATCTCACCAGTCTACATCACAAGCCCTTAGCCTGATAAGCAAGCCTTCTCGGTCCCATTGCACTAACTAGATCCTCTTGGATGGCGCAGTATCAGCTCGCAGCAATGCATCTTTGCTTTGACTGGTCCAGGTCCCTCCCAATTTCCATGTCAGCTAAACTCTCCCAGTGTCATTTCCATCCACTTACCTTCCACTACAGACGCCTTGTTGCCAATGCCATGGGAGATAAAAAAGAAAAAAAAAAATCTCCAGACCTTGGAAGTCCTAGAAAGCCAATGGATTTTTTCCTCAAAGGGGAGAAGCTGTGAACCATGAAGAAGGCAGTCTCTCAACAAGCTCTCAAACAGAGATGCATGTCTCTGTGCTGGTCACCCTGTCCTAAACAAATGTATATTATATTACACATTATATACTATATATTACAATTTATATGTTATATGTTATTTTCCTTCTTTTTGAAGTGTTGGTCCTACTTTTCTTTCTTTTTTTTTTTTTTTAAGGATTTTATTTATTTATTCATGAGAGATAGAGAGAGAGAGAGGCAGAGGGAGAAGCAGGCTCCCCGCGGAGCAGGGAACCCGATGTGGGACTCAATCCCAGGACGCTGGGATCATGACCTGAGCCGAAGGCAGACGCTTAACCGACTGAGCCACCCAGGCGTCCCGGTCCTACTTTTCTATTTGAATATTCTTGTTACGTGATCTAATGTTTCAATAAATTTGAGATTCAGTTGAATTAATACCACATGATCAGCATGGCTTAATATTCTAACCTAGATAGATATGGAAAGAAGGGTTTTGATTGGGCCAGAGGAACTTAGGACAATCTGAGCACACTATACAGATCTTTGGGGATTGCTCCGGAATAGTGGCAAAGCCTTAGAACAGCTTGGAGGGAAAGATATTGGAAGGTGAGAAATGGTTGAAAAATAGGTGGGAATTTGCTGGATTCTCTTGTCAGTCCACTTGCCAGCAGGGAAGGTACATTCCCATGTCCCCTCTGCCACATCGGGGTCTGCCCTTGTGGGTTGGCTGGGACTGGGGAACGTAATGAGTCTAATCCACTTAGCAAGATCACTTAGCTACAGTTCTAGAGTCATGCTCTCCACCAGCATATTAATAATAAGGCTGGCATTTGGTCTGCTCCTTATCTCTCTATTAGTTCAAGCGTGCATGGGAAAACAAGGAAAGGTGTTATTTATTCACCTCCTAAACCTTCCACATTTAGTTAATAATTAGTCCTCAATAAATAGTTGTTGAGTGATTAAGGAGCTTTCCCACTGTATAAATTCTCCTCATCTCACCTCGTTTGGCTTGGTCCAGCGTAGGACCCAGTTGAATTGCAATCTCAAAAGTCACGTGAGAAGCTATGGCCCTGGGCTAGTATCTCCAGTAGAGAGAAAAAGCCCATTGGTTTGTTTGCCAGATTTCTTGCATATATCTTGTCCCAGGGTTGGGTGAGGTAACATTAGGATAGCTCTTTCCCTGAGGAACACACTGATTTGTCCTCGACAGTTAGTGTATTTGACCTCATCTAGCTGGAAGTGACCCTGGGATGACTCCCATCTTTTCGGTAAGCACCTTTCAGAATGCAATTTCATTTTGGACAAGACATTCATAATCTTCTCATCTCTCCCAAGGAGAAACTAATAAACACCAAGGGACTTTGTATGGAGCAGTTATTGCAATTTTTCCTTTTTCTCTTTCAGCTTATTTTCCAGTTGTCTTTTTCTTTAGTTTTCCTCTCACTTGGAGTCCGAAAAGCTGAAATGATCCAGAGGATAAAGGAAAGTGACTTAAAGAGGCCCATCCACTCCCAGGAGTCCTGTCCACACAGCCCGGAGTTTCCAGAACCAGGCCGATAGCAAGCCACAGGTGTTGATACAGTAAGCTAACTTACAATAACCCACTGCCCAACCAGGAATAGGAAGGATGACTCCAACACCTTTATCTCAAAAATGCTATTGATACTTGCCAAACCACACTTGAGGACCCTCAAAGTAAAGGGCTGACTTGATGGGAGTCCAGACTTAGTGACGGAGGATCCTCAGCTTGTATTTCCCATCTCACTCCTTCCTACCTTTGTTATCTTCCTAAATTTGAAGTAAGCCACTCATCGCCTCCTTCCAGTAACAGATGACAGATCTGCTTCTTGGATTCTCCATTCCCAAGGGACTTAAAATTCTCAAGATGGAATTTTGGGGTCCCCACATGATCTTCGCAGAAATAGTGACAGGAAGACTCGCTGCCCAGGGGTCATTAAATATGTCAATGTGAAAGGGTTTGGAATGCTTCTCCACCTGATAAAGAGGACCACCGTAAGAACAGGATATTTACATGGTGCCCAAGTATCACCATGCACGGTTGTTAACTGCCTTCAGCTGTCAGCACCTTAACCAAACCAACATTACTAATATGGAGATAGTTCACTGTTACATGCCCTGTGGCATGATGTAGTCTGAAATACCCAACATCAACTATAAATATTTTTGTCAAAATGTTCAATCTAAATCAAACCAAATGTCTCTAGAGGTAACATTTAGAGGGGATAGAACAAGTGAAATTACAACATAAGGAAACAGTCAGAAAAATCCAGAATGTGAGATAACTGGCACAGACATTCCAAAAAGCCAGAGTTTTAGGGAAAAAAGCAGGGGGAAGGGGGGCGGGGGCAGGATTTCTGGGAAAAAAGACACATACTCAAATACAACCTGTGAAACTCGACTGGATCTTGGCTTGAACAGAAGCAGCTATAAAAGACATTCTTGGAACAAATGGGGAAATTTGACCATAATTGAATATTAGATGATATAATATCATTAATTTCCTGAGATGTATAATGACATTTTGATTCCATGGAGAATGTCAGATGATCCCCGTCAGCCGGGTCAAGGCCTTACTCTTTCCATTTAGGATAAGGAATCTGCTTTTGGACACCTGGCATCCTCGTTGCCCAGAAAACTCATCCAGTGGGATTCTGTATGGGTTGCCCAGATGCTGACCCTGAGGCTATCTAGAAACTGGGAATCCTTTGCAATGGTACAAGACTTTTCTGAAAAAGCCCTGTGGTGAAGGAACCTGTTTAATAAGGAAACCTAGCAATTACTCCGCTGGAGAACATGGATGCCCTACTCCTCAGAGGAGCTAGCTGCAACAGGGTTGAAGTACCCTCCCTGCAGGCAGATGAGTTTCTGCTCTGGTGTCAGTGACAGAAGAGGAGGAGGGCGATAAGGAGAACTTTGCAGAAGGCTTGCGATTTGTGTTTCCCTCCTTAGGCTCTGCTCCAAATAGGTTGCAACCGCTAGAGACTGAAGATAACTCTGGGGAAAGCAGGTTCTCAGTAACAGGACAGAGCTAATTAGTCTACTGTGTTCTGCCTACAGCGTAATTCCTTTACCATGTTGCTCTCCTAACATGCTTCCTTTCGTGGAAGTTAATATAGTATTGGGGTAGCATATAATGGAACAAAGAGATGAGGGGGATTCCCGCAAGCAACCTGACTTCAGCAGGTGGACAGAGTCATGCTCCCAGTTCCTCTGTAGCCACTCCTTGCTTTGCTCCGATCCCATTTCTCATGATGCTACTGCTATTTTCGCTCTCTCAGCCCAATTCCAGTTAAAAAATGGTTGGCCATTCTAAGTGCAGCCCCAGGCGAGTGACATTGACAGCTTGTGGTGTCTTCCCTCCACCCTGGTTTTTTTTTTTCCCAGATTTTTTGGTGTGTGAACTGGACTTGTTTCTGGATAGGGCTGCCGGGTGGCACATGGCTAGAGGAAAGTAGTGCAGGGGGGGACCAGACTTTAAGTGTAGTCTCTTAGGGTCTCCAGCTGGGCTTGAGAATTAAATCAACGTAAGACAGATTGACAAGAGAAAAACATACAGATTTCACGTGTGCATGCGAACCCCCATAGAAAAACGAAGACCCAGAGTAGTTGGAGCCACATGCTTTTATAGTACTTTGGACAAAGAGTAGTCAATGGTGGCACATTTTGGGATGCTATAATTTGCCACCCTTCAGGGGTACATCAGTTCAATTAAATAAACCCCGGCCATGTGAGTCTTCTGTGTTTGCATCATATTGGTACTGAGGGGAGGAGGGAGAGGGGCTACGGAGAAAAATGCCCTTTCAGAGCTTATCACCTAACAGGGGAGATGGACACACACACATATCCGTGGAGAAGTAATCAGGTACACCCTCATCTTCCCAGCACGCAAACCACCCAACTAGCCATGCCTTCGGCCACACTCTTTGTCTAGCTGTTTGCTCGTGTCTTAAGCCGACCTCTCCTCTTGTATCCAGTCCCATCTCTTGCCGTGTTAATGACTTGCTTCAAGTGCCCCTCTCTCATGCCTGCCTCCCACTCTCTCTTCCCTAAGAGCGTGCCTCTTCGGAAATAACTGTACCCCTACCCCCAGTGAGTCAGGCTTCTCTTCTTGCCCGCCCCCGCACGCCCCCCCCCCCCCCCCGGCTCTTGTCGTGCTTCTGGGCTGCTCTTCCAACCAAGCACCTGGGAAGACGTGTGCTGTGGCAGCCTCCACTTCCTCTCTACTCCTTCCTCATCTCACTTTGGACCAGCTTCCATCCTCCGGAACCCCACAGGGACCGCTTCTGCCACTCTTTCTGGTGACGTCCAGGTTGCCAACTTCAATGGTAGCAGGATTCAGTTCAGTTCACTCTTGAAACAATTTCCTCTCATAGTTCTTGACACGAAGCCCTTTTGGTTTTCCCTCTACCTTAGGGAATGCTACCTTTCATTCTTTTTTGTTTGTTCTTCCTTGTCCATTTGACCTTTCAGTGCCCTGGGCCCCCTTCTTGGGCCTAGCCCTACATACTCTTCTGGGTAACCCCATCCAATCCCATGGCTTTCGACATCTCTACATGTTGATGCCTCCCAAATCTGCATCTCCAGCCGTGACGTCTCCCTGGAATTCCAAATTTGTATAACCCACTGCCTAACTGATTCATCGATTTATTAATTCCACCAAGATGATCACATCCATCTATGCCAGCTACTCTTCTAGGTGCGGAGACAATTAGCAACACACGTAAGTAAATTAGGTGATATCTCAGAAGCTGGAAAGCCCTTGGAGAAAAATGAAGCAGGGGAGACGGATAGTGAGTGTCAAGATGAAGGAGGTGGTGGTGCAGTTTTAAGCAAGATGGTTAGGGATGTCGTACTGAGGAGGTAACATCTGAGCAAAGACTTGAAGGAGTAGAGGAGTGAGCCATGTAGGTATCTGGGAAAAATAGCAACCAAGGCAGAAGGTACAGCAAGGGTAAGCAACTGGGGCAGGAGTGTGCCTTTGTGTAGTCAGGAACCATCAAGGAGGTTAGTACAGCTGAAGCAAAGTGAAGGAGGCGAGAGCAGTAGGAGAGAAGGTCAGAGAAGAAATGGAGGGGATGCAGTGGGAACAGGTCCCATGGAGCTTGGTTGGCTCTAGTAAGGACCTTGGCTTTTATATTGACCGAAAGGAAAATCTAGTGGCAGTTTTGGGCAGAGGACTAACATAATTTGATTTACTTTTTAGAAGATCCCTTTGTTTACTTTGTTGAGAATAGTCTCTAAGGGAGTAAGGGAGAAGAACTGGAAGGCTATGTTAGCTCTTTTAATAGTGAATGGTGTCTTGGACCAGAGCGGCAGCAGTGAAGGTGGTAAAACTCTTCAGATGATGGATATATTTTGAAGGTAGAGCCAATAGGATTTGCTGACAGACTGGATATGGAATGTGAAAGAAAGAGAAGAGTGAAGGATGATGCCAGTAACTTTGGCCTGAGCTATTGGAAGGCTGAAGTTGCTATCAATTAGGCTGGAGAAGACAGTGGGTTGAACACATTTTCAGATAAAGTTGCCAGATTTGACAAATGAAAATGCAAGATGTCTAGCTAAATTTGATTTCAGCTAAACAACAGATTCTTCTTTAGTTTAAGTATGTCCTATGCAATACTGTTTATACTTACACCAAAAAATTGCTTGCTGTTCTTCTCACTTAACTGAGTGTCCTTTATTTTATCTGGTAACCCTGGATTGGAGGGAATTTTGTGCTGTTAGAGATGTTGAGTAGGCAACTGGATAAATGGGCCTGGACTTCACGGGCAGGTTCTGGCCTGGAGATTAAAATTTGGGAGCATATAAGTAGCTGGAGGAATTCACTAAGGGAGTAATCTTGGATAGAAACAGGTCCAAAGATGGAACTTGCAGCCCTCCAATGAGAAGAGATAGGGAAGAACCAGAGCCAGGGAGCGGGATGGAAATCAGCACATCTAGAAAGTGTCTAAGGTTTAGAATGGCCCAAGCACAGCTCTTGGCTTCTCCAGATGCCCCGCCCAAATTCTGCTTTCTTCCATCTTCTATCCCAGTTCAGGGCAGAACTGCATCCATCTGGTCGCTGAGGCCAAATATCTAGGGATTGTCTTTAATTTCTCTTTCCTTCACCCTATGTTCAGTCCAACAGCAAGTTCTGCCTCCTTTGCTTCCAAGACATGCTCCGGATCCATGCAGCTCTCTCCATCTCTGCTATGACCACATCCCAGCCTCCATCACGGCTCCGCTCCACTCCTGCAATCCTCTTGCTCCCTTCCATCATTCTTCACACGGCAGCCTGAATGACTTCATATGTGTTATGCACACGTGTGTGCGTGTGTGTAAACCCAGGGCTTCAAATCTGGCATCACCACAAGGAAGTCTAAACTCATGATGATGTGTGGGCCCCATTCCTTCTGACTTTCCTCTGTGACCCTCTCCTGCTCGCCCACTGGGATTTAGCCCCAGTGACTGGATTATGCAGGGCTAACAGAAGGGAGCCAATTTTAATAGTCCCAGCAAAGAAATAGGGCTTGGCCTGAAGCAGCGGGGTGGGGTTGGGGGCGGGGTGCACAGATATTAGCGCATCTCAGGAAAGAGACGCAACAGGATTCGTCCTTGATTGCTGCCTTAATTTAATTCTTTATGGATCTTGATTTTAGATCACAGACAATTAAGAACTATCTGGAAGATACTGAATTATCTGAAAGGCAGGGTTGTGAACTTTTGTCTCTCAGAAATACTAAACTGGCTTTCTGTTGGTTATTCTAAATCCGGGCAAGGGGTCATTGTTGTGAGCTGTTTACTTTGTGTGTTCACTTTAGGAGGAAAATACAGATGTTAAAGACAAAATACTGAGAGAATGCAGCAAGCAGGCAGCAATCGACTTTCCCCCCCAAACTTTCAAACCCTCTAGGTTGTCAATGTGTAGCCTTCAGGAGAAGTCACCCCGGCAACAAGTATGTGTTATTCTGATCACTAGGAAAAAGTGGCAAAAGTGCATTTTAAATACTTAGAAAAGATTGCCATGTTTGTCTAAAAGCACACAGGAAACTAGCATGCTGCTTGCCTCTAGGGAAGGGGACCAAAGGTCTGGAGGTCGAGAGTGGGAGGAGATGTATTTTTACTGTACACTCTTTTATATATTTTGAATCTCCTATGGTGTTTCTGTACTATCTACTCCTGCAGAACTAATTTTTGTGAAATGACAGCTTAAAAGGGCCAGAAAAATGAAACCTTATTTGTGTATGATTACTGTCATTTCATATGCAAATTTTAAATATTTATTCCCAAAATAGGCAAATATTTTGCAGATTGTTGAATCTGTGCCTGGTCCTGGACGAAGCACTGGGAGCCCGGGCACCCTCGAGTGGCAATGGACAGACACCCCAGGAGCTCCCCAAACTTGGGCAGATCCTGGTGCTACTGAGAGTTCCACTTTCTCTCCTTTCAAATGTAGGGCCACACAGGAGGACCTCTGTAACCCCTGTCAGCTTGGGCGGCCATGAATGTCTATGGTACTCATATCATGGTGCGAGAAGGTATCTTCTGACCTTTCCATCGGAGATGTTTCAATCCGCATTGCCTGTGAAATTGCATCTCAAAGACAAGCCGAGTACGTGGTTTCAGATGGATCCCCACCAGCGTCTGCCCATGGATCCCCACCAGCATCTCACACCCGGGAAGTTGGTGGATTTGCTGAACGGCTAAGACTCACACGCCTGCACTTGCCAATCCACGTGGGCTGAATCTGAATCTGAATACTAATTCCACCCTCAGGAGCCAACACATATGGAAAATATTAATGCTTCCTTCAAATGGAAATCTTTTTTTTTTTCCTTTTTGGAAAAAAAAGATTTTTAAAGAAGATTCTAGTTACAGTGCTACAAGAAAAAAAAAAGTCATGTTTCCAAATGCCCACATAGTCATTGTACCATCAGAAGTAAAGAAAAAAGGAGGTTTATTTAAGGGAAGAATAAAAATCAAGTCAGGCTTTTTCCTCCGTCGGCTACAGGTCATTGGCCCTAAAAATTGGAGCGTTCCATCTCCTTGAAAGAAACCCAAGAACATCCATGTCAGCTGTATTCCTGTGTGGTTTAATCTCTGCAGTCTGCTGGAATGGACTTAACCTTGAGGTCATCTCTCTGACCCTTACAGAACCTTTCAGTACATAGATTTTAAGTGTTGAACCCGGGTCTGAGTTACCATGAGACCCTGCTCTTCTTGGTCTCAGAGATTTTGTGTTTACATTTTTGACTCGACGTGGTTTCTCGTAAGTTCTTAATTGCCGTTGCTTACAGTAATGTGGAATGGACGTGAGCGAGCGTTCTTGATAAGGGAAGGTCTTTCCAGTGGCCTTTTATGGCGTTTAAATATACAATCTTTATGGCTATACAATTACATCTAACTTTTCTGTTTCTTGTAGCCTAAAGTCTAATCACCTAACAAACGTGTTAACCTATTTAGATAACTGGTCCCTGTGTTCTGTTATGCGGCACGAGGTCGGTCTGTGCTGAGTTAGACTACCTGGGTGGGAGGTTTGATGTGAAGGGAAGAAGGATTTACTCCAGTACAGACTGAGCTAGTTAGGGATCAACCTCTGGATGTCCCAAATGAGAGGATTTCCGAGAGGCTGGCTTAGTTGCAAACAACTTCAGGAACTGCAATGCAGTCTTCTGCACGGCCCTCCCCCAGGCTCCTCCGGAAGAACCAGGCTGGCCCTGTGGGGAGGGTGGGCATGGAGAGAGTAATGCAGAGCTGTGCTGGTTCCTGTCAAAGCCGCAGACTGGGCTTGCTGGCTTATAAGGGAATGGGGGCAGAGAGAATGAGGGTGTCTGGGAAAGGAATGTCCAAAGGGGGAAATATATTTATATGAGAACACAAATACTCAAACTATGGCTGGTTCTTTCTTACCGCTTGACATTGAGACATCCTTGGGGGCAGTGAGGGCTGTGGGGTCCTGGAGGACCACCCTAACAGTCCTGTAATTCCTTTCCTTGAAATAAATAAACAGAATTCCAACTTTTTCCACTCTTGGAGACTCCATGCTCTGTGGAAAGGACTCTGGGAATCTGGGTTTGGGGCGGTATATTTTTCTATTTCTTTTCACATACCATCATGAGAGAGACCCTTTTCACTTCCTGAGCAGGTGAACAGATCAGTTTTCCCACAGATCTGATTCTTTACCATGTTAGGGAGCAAAGCCTTGTTCTCTGTAGCAAAAGGTGTTTTGCTACTGTGCTGACTTCCCCGATGGGGTGCACGACACGTGCTGTAAATTACACACTGATTATATGGCTGACTTCATTATCCCTCTTCTGAAAATATGCAGTCTGTCCCAAACAATTAGCACTTAATTATGTTTCTATATTGTTTCTTCACTGTTCCGTATGTTAGGTTTACTTCTCAACCCGACTACACGTCTCTGGATGGCAGACATCAGAACTGAAACTTCTTTGAACCCCCAACACAGCAATACTTACCTGTCCTGATTAACACTGTCATTGGCAGGCTTGGGGGTTTAAGAAAGAGACGGTAGCACAAGTATCAACCAGTTCGTTCGTTTGGGAAAAGGTTGGGCAAAGCCAAAAGTAGGTTTTAAAGAAAGGAGAAGTTCAAAGGACATTTAGTGAAATCATCTATCATTCAAGTCCCCAGATAGCAGGGATCTTATGTTTTCATCACTGCTGCATTCCCAGAGCCTAGCCCCTGCTTTGGCAAAGAGCAGACACTAAATGCTATTTTTATTTTTATTATTTTTTAAAGATTTTATTTTTAAGTAATGTCTACACCTAATGTGGAGCTTGAATGTAACAACCCCGAGATCAAGAGTTGCATGCTCTACCCACTGAGCCAGCCAGGCGCCCCTAAATGACCCTTTCTACTGACTTAAATGAATTTCTGGAGCTCCTATAATGTCTGGATCCTGTGCTAAGTGGTGAAGATACAAAGACGAATGGCCGTCTTCTTTCCTCAGAAGCTCACAGTCTGGCAAAGAGGAGGAATGGCAGAATTGAAAATGATTTATGATTTACGAAAGAAGCTATTAGAATTCCATTCAGAGTGCTTTGGAATCAGAGAGGGGAGCTGCTAACTGTCCAGGGCGGTCAGAGAAATGTAACATTTAAAAAACCCCACAAAAACATTTGATGGATTTTGAAGGGAGACAAAGAATTTGCCAGGTGGAAAATGTGAAGACATTCTGGGCAGAGGGAACAGTTGGAGCAAGTTCAGAGAGCAGGGAAAGTCTGTGTTTTCTGGAAAACCTATGGTTCTTCTGAAGGGTAACAGATAAGGTCTTTTGAGGGCGATGGAAGAAATAAGACAAGTAAGTTGAGACGTGTTTCTGAGAGTCTCAGGATTGATCTTGTAGGCAATGGGGACCAAGGACAGTGTTGGAGCCGGGAATTGACGCAAGTAGATTTGGATTTGGGGAAATCACTGTGGACAGTGTGGAGAGCAGACTGGAATGGGAGAAACTGGAGTCAGGAAGAGTACCACAAACATGATCCTGGGTCCTTTGATTAGAGATTATAAAGGCAGGAAATGAGGTAGTAGAATTGGGGATGAAGAGAAATCGACTCATTTGAGAGCTATTCAGAAAGTAGAGTCACAGGAGAGCTGAATGATTAACAATGTGGGGAGGTGGGAAGCAGAAAGACGGGGGTCCAGAGTGACTTTTAGTTTCTAGTTTAAGAAAATAGAGAACCCAGAAACAGTAGTGGAATTGGTATGATGGGGAAAAGCAGTTTTCACTTCAGACTGTAATGAAACAACCTCTTCTCTGACGGTGTTGACTTCAGAATGCTTTCATGTTGAGGCTACAGGGAGCCTCCCCTTTGATGGGAGGGAGAAGACGTTTCCGAGTTGGTCAGGACACGGGTCCCAGTGTCAACCATTTTGAGAGGAAGAGGTCTCTCAGCCAAGAAGTTGTAATTCAAAATGTGGTCTTGAGCTCTCTCTCGATTCTAGGTTTCAAGAAGCCCTCACCACATAGCGGCAGATCAAGCTGCAAGTAGACTGCAGCCTACAAGACTCAGAGAAAGACGTATTTTATAAGTCAAAGAATTTAGTTATACATTGTCATGCGCTTTTTTCATTTTTCTTGTCCTTAAGCATAGTCTTATAAAAATAATCTTAGTCTTCCGGTAACTCTCTTATAATGGCTTCAAGAACATAGAAGGAACAGGATAGCCTTTCCCTCCTTCAAGCCAGTGAGGAATAGCAACAATATTTAGGTAAAAACCTCTAAGAGGATGAGCGAGACCTTCAAGGCTCAGTGACCTATCCCTTGCAGACATTCTCCCTCAGCTGCCAACGTGAGAACATGATGCTTTATTTTGTGAAGGTGGACAGATGTCTTCCTTAATGACTTTGTTGTTTGAGATGCCTTGCCTATGTCACTCAGAACGTCTACTAGAAAATACCATCTTCTCCTCACCTCCACCAAGAAGAAATAAACACCCATATTCTTTCATTGATCCTGCCCCAGCTCCAAATACTGACAAGCTTGTGGTAAATGAGTGTCCAATGGGTATCCATCCATTTGGGTAAGGGTGTTCGTAGCCTGTTGAGAGAAGCCTTACCTAACAATCGTACCTAAAACTCCACCCTAATATTGTCTGTCCTTTCTTAAAGTATTATTTTCAATTGTGGTAAGATACACACAACATAAAGTTGACCATTTTAACCATTTTTAGGTGAACTGTTCAGTGGTATCAAGCACATTCACAATGTTGTGCAACTATCACCCCCATCCATCTCTAGAACTTTTTCATCTTCCCAAATTGAAACTCTGTTCTCATTAAACAATAACTCTGCATCGCCCTCCCCCCACAGCTGCTGGCAACCACCATTCTGTTTTCTGTCTCTATGAATTTGACTCCTCTAGGGACCTTAGTAATGTCAGTGGAATCATGCAATATGTGTTCTTTTGTAACTGGCTTGTTTCACGGAGCGTAATGTCCTTGAGGTTTATTCATACTTAGCATGTGTCAGACTTTCCTTCCTTTTTAAGACGGAATAATATTCTTTTGTACACACCTACCACATTTTGTTCATTCATTCATCTCTTGTTGGACTCTTGGGCTTCTTCCACCTTTGGCTGTTGTGAATAATGTTGCTGTGAACATAGGCATGCGTATCTATCCTTTCTTTTCTGTATAGCATTTGTCACCAGCTGCCATATTTATTGTTTTTACCTTTCCCTCCCAACTAGAATGCAAACTTTCTGGGTCAGGAACTTTGTCTTATTCGCAGCAGTATCCCCAAAACTCAGAGGAGAGTTTCGCATATGGTAGGTGCTCAATAAGTATTTGCTGGATGAATAGAAAAACTAACAGTCTTGACTCAACCAGAATTTCTATATTGAGTTCTCTTTGATGCTGTTGCTGAACTTATTGCTCGGTAGAAGGGGGATTTTTTTTTTTTTAAGATTTTATTTATGTATTTGACAGAGAGAGACACAGCAAGAGAAGGAACACAAGCGGGGGGCGTGGGAGAGGGAGAAGCAGGCCTCCCGCAGAGCAGGAAGCCCAATGCGGGGCTTGATCCCAGGACCCTGGGATCATGACCTGAGCCGAAGGCAGACGCCTAACGACTGAGCCACCCAGGCGCCCCAGAAGGGGGATTTTGAACAAAGTTTTCAGTTAGACTGTGCCTCACATTCCTTACCTCTAAAATGGCTGTCAGTCTTGCTTTTTGCAATATTTATGAGCCTCCCAGTGTGACAGAGAGCAAGGCAAAGATCATCATAGTGTCTGGCAGAACTCTGGTCGGCCCACTAGAATGATAAGCATCTGAGTGTGGCTTTTGAGGTTTTCTCTCTGGTTTTCTTCTGCTGGAAGAGGGACAGCGTCGTTCCTTGAGTTACATTAATTTTAAATTAAAAAACAAATTTATCCGGAACTATCCGTTCAGTGACATAGACATTTTCTCAAAGTATGATGCGAAGCCACAATTAAATGAAGTTATACCAAACTTGAGTTACATTAGTTACTACATTTAAGCAATACTTTATGTATAAACTTCCAATAAAAAAGTTCATATACATTTTTCTCAAAACGATGAAACATTTATTCAATTTGAATGTTATTTTTACAAGTTTATTATAACAGGTCACTTTCAGAAGGCTTTAAGATGGGCTCAAAAGTAGTGTGACTTGTTCAGTTTGCTTATTTTCAGTTTAGAGTAAGTCGGTTTATGAGAACCAAAACTCCAGGAGTGGAGACACTCATCGAAACCAATAAGCAGGGAGCAGTTAGTTTTCTTAATCTTCTTTATTAGAGGATGAAGGGCTAGACTATCTTCCCTACTTTCTGGCAGACAAGCTTCCACTAAGTACTTTATAGTTGTGCTCTGGGAGGGCGAAGTCTAGTGTTGGTGATTTGGTGATGGATGGATCGGAAAAGGCACCACCGCCATGCGCTCTGTTCCACACTGGTCCTCATCATCCTCTGCCCCCAGTCACAGCTCCATTCAGTGTGGCTCCATGCGACACACTCCTTTCTATTCTGGCAAATGCTCTTCTCTTCAACCAGTCAGCCCAGAAATAGCCCTCGAGCTTCCCCACATCTCAGCTGTGTTTTTGTAACTAGCCTTTTTATTACACCCTCATCAGCTGACAGTAATTTGAATGCACCCTCTTTTCTCTTGTTGGGTCTATGTGATCCATAAGGTTTAAGTAACCAGAAGGAAATGACTTCTGTCAATAAGGCAAGATTCAATTAAAAAGTGCAAATTAGGGGTGCCTGGGTGGCTCAGTAGGTTAAGCGTCCTGACTCTTGATTTCGGCTCAGGTCATGGTCTCAGGGTTGTGAGATCGAGCCTCGTGCTGGGCTCTGCACTGGGCATGGAGCCTGCTTAAGATTCTCTCTCCCTCTCCCCACCCCCCACATTCTCTCTCTCAAAAAAAAGTGCAAAATATGCAGACTTGCTCTAAAATACAGGGAATACAACGACAGGTGGGAAGCGTGAGAAAGTGGAGTCAGGGAAGGAGGGAAAGGAGAAGGGGAATGGAACATGAGCACTACAAGTCTTGGCTTTCACAGAATTGGAGGGAGTCTGAAGTCCTAAAGCATCAGATGAAGGCGAAGGCTGTAGTGTGCCATAGACATTATAATAACAGCTATCACTTACTGAATGCCAACTATATGCTAGATGCCCATCTGTATTCGTCTGCTAGGGCTGCCACAACGAAATGCCACAGGCTGGGTGGCTTAAACAGTAGAAATTTATTTCTCACAGTTCTGGGGGCCAGAAGTTCAAGATCCAGGGGCCATCAAAGCAGGTTTCATTCTGAGGTTTCTTCTCTTGGCTGGTAGGCGGCCACCATCTTGCTGTGTCTCACTTGGCCTTTTCTGGGGCATGCACTCTGCAGAGAGGAAGAAAGCAAACTCTCTGGTGTCTCTTCTTATGAGGACACTCATCCTGTGGGCTCAGGGCCTCACATTTATGGCCTCACTTAACCTTGCTTACTTCCTTAGAGGGCCTGTCTCCGAATACATCCACACTGGAGTTAAGGCTTCAACACATGGATCTCGGAGCTGCACAAACATCCAGCCTAGAACACCTCACAGCTTATGTGCCTCTACTTTCTCAGGAGTACAACCCCAGGGATCAGGAACGAGGTCAAGGAGTGGGGCGGGGAAAGGGGACAGCCATTATGAGGGCCAGTTGCCAAGCTGACCAGTACTTGATATCAGACTTGGTCCCAGGGACCATCTTCTGAGATTTCCTGGGACACACTGAGGGGAGGAAGAGGGAAGAATGTGTCTACCGAGTCTGTGCCTGCATGAGGTCGTCAGGAGCCCACACAGAGCTGATGGCTGCAGTCATAGTTGGGCCTGAGACCCTGGAGACAAGAAGCCAGAGATCAGAAGGGGCAGGTGGGAGGAATTCGATGATCTACCATGTGAAGCGCTTTACGGACATTAACTCTACACCTCCTAGTAACCCGCTGAGCAGACACAGTCCCCTATATACCTTGGAGCGATAAACATAAATGACTGGAACCAGGGGCTTGAACAACACCAAGACCTTCTGTGCCTCTCCTAATTCTCTCAGAATGGTTTTCCCTGGTTTCAGAATCAGGAGCACCGGCAGCTCAGGCCCTACCCCTTTTTCAGTGCCGCCTCTTCAGACTGCAAAGGAAAGGGTGTCTCTTTCAGTCACGTGGCTGCTCCTTGGCCCAATCGCTGGAGCTGGAGTTGGAGGCGGGCGCTGTGATTGGCTACTCTTGGGTAGGCGTATGCCCTGGCATGCTGGGGATCAGGGCATGTTCACAGAGCAAGGCTGCAGACCAGAAAAGACGCTCAGTGGCCACTACAGGGAGCCTAAGGTGTTCAACATCACCTAGGTAGTGAGGGCTTGAGGTGGGTCTTTCCATGAAACCTCACTCCTACAAACAAGGGCTCGCCATACACCGAGAACACCAGATACAGAACATGTGCACCCAAGGTCAGCCCTGTCTAGCTTGTCCAGAAGGATATTATAGGGGAAATGTTTGGCGCCATTTCACCTTCATCCCCCACATATAAGCGATTGTGAAGTTTTGTCAGTTCTGCCTCTTGAATGTCTTAAACACTCCCTTTCCTTCCTGCTCTCATCATGGCGCCATCCCTTGCCACTTGGCCATTTGCAATCACCGGCTGCTTTCCTTGCCTCTCTCCTCTTGTCCACCCTACGCTATCACCAGAGTTGGGGTTTATCATCGTAAAACAAATCGGAATAAACTGTTCTTCTGCTTGGGGATCTTTGATGACCCACTGTTTCTTCTGTATTGGCTATCAACCCTGTGAAACTTTCCCAGGAGAGAAAAATGGAAGAATTTGACTTTGCTTCTTGAAAGCCTCCCCTAGCACTTTGTAGTATAAATACTCTTCTATTTATATACCACTCTTAGGGTATTGACCATATTTGTGTGTGTGTGTGTGTGTGTGTGTGTGTGTGCGTGCGCGCGCATATTAGTTTCCTCCACCGGATAGAAGCTTATTCAAATGGGTGGTGTTTTTTTAATTTATTATAGCCACAGTACTTGTCATATAATAGGTGTTCAGTAACTGTTTGCTGAATAAATAATGTTTAGTCTTTAGTCTTATTCCCTAGTTTCTGGAAAGAGTAAAGAACAACAGAGAACGGAATGGAAAGGAAAGAAAAGAAATAGAAAATTCCAGGACACAATATTATTGAAATTGAGGCTGTGGATGACACTGATGTTGGGAAAGGTCCTTGAGGATTGATCCAAGAATGTAATGACAGAAGTGGCAGATTAAGTCATGTGGCAACAGTCCTTCAAAGCTGTGTGGAAAACCCCCAAAAGATTTTGTGGTAGATTGTTTCATTGTTTGCAACTGCTCACTCCTTCTTTCTATAACAGAGGATTAGACATTCCTGTTCGCTGCATGTGACTTCGCAGGAGCGCCCATAAGCAGGGACACAGTGTCCTCCTCCACACCCTGCTCTGTCGGGTGGGACCAGAGACATATGAGCAGATGTGACTTACACCACGAGAACAGGAGCTTTAAATGTGACTGCCTGCTTCATCACAGACTCCTGTTTCTGCTCCCCGCCACAGGATAACATGTTCCAGATCAGAGTTGCTCCTTTAGCTGAGATCCCAGATCGAGAAAACAGGGAGAGCAGACTTGCCACCGACCCACAGCCCAGGAACAGAGCCACAGCCGGGAGCTGACTGTATAGACCCACATGAAATATGAATAAAGACATAAAAATGAATTTTATTGTAAGACAGTGAGATTTTTTTTGTAGTTGTTTGTTATTGCAACAAAGATGACTATATGCCGATGTCAATCAAAATTCTTAAATTGAAACATACTCTTTAATATAAGCCATTAGGTCAAATGCTAATAGAAGTAACAGGGAATTTATTGAAGAGGAATGAATTCTCTTTGATTATTGGTAGGAGTAGAATCTCCAATTACATAAATAAATGAGCAAATGTTCACACCCCATGTAGTAGAGTATATTATTATTCCTAATTATTTGGTGCCTTTCCTGTAAAGGATTATATGTCCACACACCGTTGACATCAGAGGTGGCCATGGGACTGCTTTGACCAGTAAAATGTGAGTGGAACTGACATATGACCCTTCTAAGCAGAAATTTTAATGAGGATAATTTGAACAGAGAAGGTTATCAGGAAGTGGGGACAGCAAGAGATCTAAACTGCTAAGTAATATGGACTCCCCTTTGTTGAACTTTTATTTTTTTATTTTTTAAAAATTTTATCTACTTATTTGAGAGAGAGAGAGAGCATGAGCAAGGAGGGAGAGGCCGAGGGAGGGGGAGAAGCAGGGTCCCCACTGAGCAGGGAGCCCGATGTGAGGCTGGATCCCAGGGCCCCAGGATCATGACCTGAGCCCAAGGCAGATGCTAAACCAACTGAGCCACCCAGTCACCCTTGTTGAAATTTTAAGGGAGAAATGCCACTGGAAGTAAATCTGGTTGGCCATCCAGCAGCCTTGCTGGTAGTATTTCTTTTATGAATTCTTGTCTGAGTTGTACATGTGCAGAAACTTCATCTTAGTGTGACAGACTGATGAGCTACGTGAAGAAAAGGGCTAATGCTGATACAGTCCACAAGGGGCCAGGTATAAAGAAGATCATCAGTGTCTTCATCTATGAAGCACAATACCCTTCTGTCCCCTCAGCACAAGAGTACGCACTCACCTCTAACAAGGTAGCTGGAAATCCAGTGATGCAGTCTCTGGCTAAACGTGGAAAGACAAGGGAAACAGCACCAAGTGTGTTTAAAGGAAACCACTTGGTGGTATGTATTAGCCAGAGTCATAGATGTTTCTGCTCTATAGAGCTAAAGCCATTCCCAATTCGGCTTCTGAGACTCCCGTTCTTTCTGCATTACAGGGTTGAACATCCTCCCTTCTCGCTGCTGCTTTTCTTGAGGTATGTGTATAACATTCATCGTTTCTCAATTATGCATTTGCCCTTCTAGCTCCTGGCAGGGCTTAAGTTCCCCAAATCAGGGACAGAGTAGAGAAGGCATGGATGTTGGAGCCAGACAGACACGGGTTCCAATCTAGCCTCTACCATTTATTAGCTGTGTGTTTCAGAGCCATGCTGAGCCTGCATCTTCAACCATCAAAAATTACAACAAATGTAAGGTTTCCTCACTTTCTATTTCTATTAAAACGTAATGTGAAATCATCCTCCAATGATGATCACGGTAACAATACTAACCCTTCCGGAGCCCTACTGTGTCACTCATGCCATGCTAGACATTTTAGCCTCTTGTTAACTATGCTCTGTGGAACTCAAAGTTATCATTTAATCCTCTTTTTCTTTTCTTCTCCACTCTGCTGTTCTAAGGCTCGATTTTCTATAGAAGTTAGAGATTTTTTGTTGCTCAAATAGCTCTTGATGCTGATGAAAACCTTCGTACCCTGTTCCTATCTTGTAATTACAAAACCTCTTATGTCCACAACTGGATTCTTTCCGGAGCACCGTTTCTAGGATCTCGGCTCTGATCAAGAGTTTACAATGGCTCCTGAATATATATCAGATTGAGAGATTAACTCCAGACTCCCCAGCTCCACTGTCATTCCCTGAACATTCTTAACTCCCAGCCCGCCCACTTCCCGGGGTTAACACACCCCCATCTCACTATTGATTTCCTTTATGTAAACTTTCTTTATGCTCTTCCTCTGCCTACAACAAGGATTCTTTCCTTATTTCCCTTCTTTGAAATCTTACACTTTCTTTAAAGTCAAATTTGAAGTCCACAGAACCTTCCAAGGCTAACCAAACCTCAACCTACATAATTAATATTTGTTTTCCTTTGAAAATCTTTTCCCCCTACCACAGGTAGATAGGTTACAACGCCTCAGTCACTGCAGATTATAATTCCTCAAGGAGAAGGAAATTATATTTTATCACTTTAATGTTTTTTTTCCATCCCTGAGCCTAATCAGAACTAGAGGAAACAGTAAGTATTTAATAAGTGCAGAAATAAATCACTAGTGTAATAATGATCAGTAAGCCATGGCGCTGTCTACCACAAAAACTTCTTGAATACCAAAAGATTGCAACTCAAATCTGTGAATAAACTTTTGCAAAACTGATATATGCTATGTGTGGGGTTAATTTTGTTTTAAAATGCATGCATTTTAAAAAGCCAGCCTACTTAAAAAGATTCCAAGAATTTGCAACCAAGCCACATAAAGAATGATTAAAAAATAGATAGTGTAATAAGAATCATGTAGTGAAGGAGGGAGATAATCGTAGTGTGGTCTCCAGCCTGTTGAAGGGTTACCTTCCTGAATGTGACCTTTTTGTCTTTTGGAACCTAACAAAGTTATGTATATGAATATATACTTTGCACAAGATAAGAGAATGACATCCAACCAAGATGTTTTTCACCCACTACCATTGTTCCTCATATCTTTAAAAAGCATGTATAATTATAAAGGTAAATAAGTTATATATAATAGCTTATTTTTAAATATAATTATAAGGCACAGTATCCCATACATACCTTCTTCTGTGTGCTGACTTGTATAAATAGAGAGGATGGCCGCTAACAACCTTCCCTAAGAGACGGTGGAGAACAAAACAGCTGTTTTGGAACTGGAACCATCGTAGCACTTACTGTGGGACAAAGACAATGGCATGAATAAAATATTCATCGCTCACACACTTCTGTGATTTTAGTATGGCGGTTACGGATGTAAAAACACGTGGTCTGACTACTTCTAACTTAGAAATTCCTGGGCCGGTGGCTAGGCTAAGGACAATGTAAATCAAGCCCAACTTTAGCCCTGAGCTCCACAGGAAGGAAGAAGAATTGTGTGTCTTTTATTTGACATTGAAAAAAAAGCACCATTTCTTTAGGAGATGAACTTCTTTTCTGTATCAAACTGTGAGAAAAGCTGGTTGTGGGACCCTGAGCAGCTAAGGCAGGGTTTTCGATGAAAATTTCAAAAACAGATGGCCTCTTTTGTCAAGAGACAAGAGAATAATATGCCAAGATAATTCTGAGAAATCTTTTGACAGGGAGTTCAAGAGCTTTAATCCATATAACCTCCTGATATAGCCATATTAAGAGGAAGTCATTAAGAGGGACTTAGTGGGTTATTTGGTTTAGTTTTTTAAAGCTGAAAATGGGGTGAAAGAGTGGTTGAAAATGGAGTGTCAGGAAGTCAGGTTAGCAGAGCCATGACTTACTTTATCACTTTTTCGAATTTTCTTTTCCTTTGTTCTATTTTGGTTTATTTGCGGATTAAAAAGTCAATTATTTATGTCATTTTGTTACTATAAATAAGTTAAAAATTTTTGAATTCTGAACGCTACTGTGGCGTCTGCTGCCCGTGGGGGTTAGGTGTCTCTTCCTACGTGTTTGGCCACCAGGGCACTTGTAAGGGAGACTGTCTTGGGCTTCAGCCCAGTGGGGCAGTGGAAGGTGAGCGTTGGTCTGGGCCAAGCCGTTTCTGTAACTGGTCTTCTCTTTCCTTTGGGGGTTTCACTTTCCCAGTGCACTCCCGTCACCTAGTTACCTCTATGTCTCCCAATCTGGACCACAGGGACAGGCCATTCCACTTTTGAACTCTACCCCAACCTTGGCCAAAATCATCTCTCTTTGGCTCCCCGGGGCATTCATTCATTCATTTGATGATAATTACTTCAGCACATTTGCTGTGCTGGATCCTCTCCTAGGTCCTGAGTGGCAGAGATGAATGAAGCAGAGTCTCTCCCTAATGGAGCCGTCGTTTTAGCAGGAGAAGATACAATAAGCATATAAATAGAAAAGATGGTTATTGTTAGTCATAAGTACCGTGGAGAGACTGTTCAGTGGTTACAAGAAGAACTTGCATATGTTAAGAAAGAAGAAGAAGAAAAAATTAAAGAAAATACAAACAACAAGGTATATACGTATGAAGTTTTACAAAGCACAAGTTTTTTATTTTAAAATGACCATCCTTGGGGCGCCTGGGTGGCTCAGTCGATTAAGGGTCTGCCTTCGGCTCAGGTCATGATCTCAGGGTCCTGGGATCGAGTCCCGCATCAGGCTCCTGGCTCAGCGGGGAGTCTGCTTGTCCCTCTCTCTTTCCTTCTGTCCCTCTACCCCACTCCTGCTCCCTCTCTCTCTCAAATAAATCTTAAAAAAAAACATAAAATGGCCATCCTCTAGCTTCAAAGAGCTAACACTTTGTCACCAACCTGTCTTTCTAGTATTTGGTCTCAGCCACCTTGTTGGTTTAACCCTCAAAAGTTGTTCTAATGCTCGTTTTGTCTCCTAGACTCAACATTTTTCTCTTTTCAAACATCAAGAAGGCAAGAAGTCCTCGATTTCAAATAGGTCAATGACCCAGTAAATTACCTAATGCCGTCTAAAGCTCCCCCAATCACTGGTACAGTTTCAGAATGCCCAAGTGGAAAATGTTACGTGAGGCATGTCACCACCAAGGACTCAGAGATGAGGAGAATAGCAAATGAGGGAAAGAAAAAAAACTTCCAAGGGCCTGGCATAGAGACAGGCAACTCTCTTTGATGACTCTCAGGCTGTTAAAGACTCCAATAATACAATAGAAGATGTATTTGTTTGCTTATCTAAACAATGTGTCACTCTACTGCAGGGGTTCGTTAGTAGAGAGGCCCAGAAAACAGCGGTCAGAAAGGCTGGTGCTGTCCGTGGACAGGATGCAGAGGTTTGACCTGGCAGGTGTACCAATCAGTTATAAAAATGAAGGAACCAGGAATTAAATCCTTACATTTATTAAACATTGGAATCATAATCTCCCTGCCTCTGAATCTATGCTCATCAAAAAATATTCTGTGATTTGTTTTCCCAGATCCACAGAGGAAGTAAGATCTACGTGTACTCTGGGCCCACTTGTCAGTCATATTTCTTATTGAAATGAATAAATTGGAATTTTGGTTAACATAATTTAATGCCCTGTCAGTTTTCCCCCCAAGTCTGATCAAATTCGGAACACTGACCAAGTCTAGTGTCTAAGTTCCAAAGAGCTCTGGGCTGCACTGGAAATTCATTTGATCATTCCTTCATTCATCTGAATATTTTTGAAAGCTTCTTATAGCCCAAGCACTGAGTTTAGGAATATAGTGTTGAGCAAAAAATCGATGTGATCCTGACGGTCAGAGAGCTTTTAAGCCAATGGGGACAATAAAATATGACAAGGGTTTCTTGGCCATCGGTGTTTGGAAAAAAGAAAACTTTTGAGTCTAGAAGAAATGATTGGGTTCAGGGTGCTTTCTGGAGCCCACAGTATCTAAACAGAGACTGGAACCAGGAGTTTGGGCAGTGCACAGGGCAGAAAGGGGAAGAAGATAGCCAAAGAAGTGCAGGGCAGGAGGAGAGGCAGGACAGGATGAGGGCAACAGAGAGAAGCTCAGTTGGGCTGGCATTTTAAATGCTGGGAGGCTAACCCAGCGGGCAGACAAAGGGCCTTGTGTTCAAGGTTTAAGGGGTTTGGGCTTTACCTGTAGGGCAATAGGGAGCCATCGTGGACCTTAGCAGTGAGCCATAATCAGACTCGTGTTTTGGAAAAATCTCTGGCCATGTAGCAACTGAATTAGGGAAGAGCAAGGGGTGAGAGTAGACAAACCGAGTCAGGGAAGCCAATCTGAAGTCAACTGTTGTCATTTGTGTGAGAAAAGATGGTGGTCCAAGGTTAGAAACAGGGGCACAGAGGGAGAGGCACATGGATTTGGAAGACATTTCAGAAGTAGAGCTGAGTGGGCTGGGGGATGGATTGGCTGGGTGGGTGGGGAAGGAGATGGCGGAGCTCAGTCTGGGCAGGCTGCTGGCCTGGACAACTGAGGGGATGGTAAGGGAACCCCTTGGCCTGGATGCTGGTCTTTTGTGTAGACTTTTTCTTTTTAAGATTTTATTTATTTATTTGACAGAGAGAGACACAGAGAGAGAGGGAACACAAGCAGGGGGAGAGGGAGAGGGAGAAGCAGGCTTCCCGGTGAGGAGGGAGCCCGACGCGGGGCTCAATCCCAGGACTCCGGGATCATGATCTGAGCTGAAGGTAGACACTTAACGACTGAGCCACCCAGGTGCCCCTGTTGAGACTTTTCTTGAACAAACACACAAGGACAAAGATGTGCACATCCGAAGAGAAGGGTCATCTCCCAGTAGAGAACACAGAGGGAGGAACAAAACTCAAGATGGA
>NC_138370.1:11735829-11746571 GCF_054177405.1 Leptonychotes weddellii
TCACCACCCCCTCCACCCCAGCCCATCCTGCAAGGCCACTGTTTTCAGGCTACCATTATACGTGTCCCCTCACCAGCATTCCAAATGCTAATTCTGAGATTAGTATCTCTGCTGGCTTCAAGGATTAGCTTTTCAGCCACTCTGGTATAAGTAGTTTTAAGTGTCAAGAAAAAAAATAATAATTAGATTCCATTACTTTCACTCTTCCTCGTGGATTTGAACTTGATGTTGGAGAGTGATGAAAGAGAAATACAGACAATAAAATGTGGCTGGAAGAAAACAATTGATATGACGCTTTTGTCAAAAGTAATTGTCAAGAAGATGCCAACATTATTCAATAAACTTTTGGCAGTCTTTCCATTAGGGCGGCAAAAAGGGGTATTTCTAAACTAATGTCGCTGACTTCTCACAGACTCTCAGCACTGCCTGGAGGTCTTAATGACTCCGGGTTTGCTCCCTTTCCCTCTCCACTCAGCGATGGCTTTGAAATTTCCCACTTTCCTCAAACCTCTCATCCCTACATCTCCTTTCTTCACCTCAGCTTCTTCGAGTAAATTGAAGTCATCTGCCAAGACCTCTCTCAACTTGCTGTAAATTAATTACCTGGCACCGGAATGGATCCTCTTGTAGCTTCTGTTACATAGGAGGTGTGCTTCCTTCCTGACCTGCAGACCTCCACCCCTACCACTTTCCCAATGATCCCTTTGCTCTTCTGTGGCTTCAACCTTCCCCTTTCAACTGGATTCTTTCCATGACACCCTTTCCCATCTTAAAGCATAACCAGAAAAAAACTATGCCTTGATCAGCCTTCCCTCCAACAACCACCATGTTCCTCTTCTCTCTTTTATAACCAGATTTTGATATATGTGTAGAGACTTGTTTTCTATTTCCTCACCTCTCATCACTCAGCCTGCTCCCAGCACATCCGGGAAGGGCTCCAGTGCCCTTGGTATCAGTCCATGCTTGCTTGACCTGGTCACTGAGTACAGTAGCCATTTATTTTCCTTCTTGAAACTTTCATCCTTTGGCCTCTAAATATCAGGATTCTTTAGTGCTTTGTCCTAAACTCTGTTCCTCTTCTGTACCCTCCTTGGTACACCTCCGCTCTGCCCATAGCGCCAGTGACTATCTGTACACTAAGGGCTTCCATGTTGACATCTCCAAACTTCTCTTCTCTATTCTAGATCTTCCCTACTTTACTTCTCCACTTGAATGTTTCAAAAATTGGACAAGCTCAACATGTCCAAGACTGAATGTATTATCTTCTTGCTCAAAGCTGGCCCTGTTCCATTGTTCCTTAGCTCACTGACTGGAGCCATCAGGCCGGTGCACAAGTGGGAACCTAGGTGTCAACCCCAATCTATTGCTTGTCTTCATCTTCCAAGTTTAATACAACGCAATTCTGCTGACTTAACCTCCTGCATAGGTTTTGATTTTTTCTCCATTGTCACATGTTAGTCTAAACAAATTCTTTTTTTTTTTTTAAGATTTTATTTATTTATTTAAGATAGAGAGTGAGAGAGAGAGCACAGGCCGGGGGACAGAGGGAGAGGGAGAAGCAGACTCCCCACTGAGCAGGGACCTGGGATCATAACCTGAGCTGAAGACAGATGCTTAACCAACTGAACCACTCAGGCGCCCCTAGTCTAAACAAATTCTAAGGACTTCAATGAAACCAGGGTAGCATGTAGGTTTTCTGAGGCCCCCTTCTCTGGAAACTATCCTGCAACCCTCGTACTTAGCTAGTACAAGTACCAGCAGTCATGGGTTTCCAGAGCATCTAATAATGAGCCATGGGAAAACAGTAAAGTTAAGTGCCTCATGACTTTACATTATAAGCAAAAGGAATATTTGTAAAAGTACAATACCTAATTCTTGTATTATCCATTGATTATGTTTTACTTAAATTGTATTCTGAATAAGGCTGACATTTAAAAACATTTGTTGTGTATTTGACGGCAATTAATTATGTAGTGGCAGAATGAGGGCTGTAGAAGATTAAAAGATTAAAATAGGCTGAAAATTGTACGCAGAGCAGATTGTTAAAAAGAGAATGCACCAACAAACAAAGCATGAATGCAAAATCCTATCTTACCTAGTCTTAACTTAAAGCTAAGAGAAAAGTAAATAGTAAATCTACTACAAAGGAGGAAAACCTAAAACAAAGCAGGTCCTCAAATGAAGAAATATGTATTATCAAAGGGGTCTTATCAAGCAATGCAGTCACAAATACAAGTAACACATAAAGTTGAATAGTCTTTTCATAGCTTCAAGTGCTCTCTTGGAGAGAGGTCATCAAGTGAGTAGGAGTGGTTTTAACATGAAAAAACTCTCTCTCCCAGCAGTACAGTCCGGGCAGCCAAAAGCTCTTCATTATCACAACGAATGCCCAACTACGAGGAACCATGACAACAGCCTGTACAATGGTTAGCAGTATGCCTATTAGAAAAAGAGCCGGTTCAAGGTCAAACTCTGCATTTGTGAAGAAGCCTCACCCTGTTTCTCTGCACAAACTTGTCATTGAACAGCGGCCACAGTTTGAGGCTCCCTAAGCTTTGAGTGTTGGTCAAATAGCCCTGCTAGCTTGCCTCGGCCGTGGGTCCTACCAGGACTTCCTGCTTCTGTCCTTTCTCTCTTGGACCATTGGGGTGCCTCCGTTTCCTGGAAAGCACTCTGTTGGGGCCAGAGTTGGGATGGCAGCCATGAAATCCACTCACTTAGTCTCTGCATCATTGAGCCCGTTGTGCCTGGTGGCTCCCGGTGTGGGACTCAGCCGGGAACAAGGCCTTGGTTGGATCCCCTCTTCCCAGAGCTGGGATCATGCTTACCAGGCACTGAGGAGGAATGACAGCTTGGGATCCTTCCAGTTCATCTTCTATATCCGTGATCCCTAAATGTGTTGGACTGCACATCCCTATCAGTAAGCATTTGTGAGCATGTACCCCCAGTATAAAGATGAAGTCCAAGTTTCTTGACATGGGTTTTAAAGTCAGACTGGCTCTGACCTCACCATATTACCATCCCATAATTTAGAATCCTAGTGCTTGCATTCTCGCTATGCCATACATCTCCCTTCTAGGACTTTGCATACACTTTCTTTCTCTGTTGAAATCATTTCTCCCCATGCAGTCTTCCCCACTGCTATTTCCAGAAAATTCCCCAGGATCCACGCCTCCCGTAACTCCCACCTCATCAGGATTTGGAACCCGTCCATGCTTCCTCAACACAACATGGTTTATTTGACCTACATCATAGCCTATTGCATTTATGACCTTACTAGTGAGCTTAATAAAGGTTGAGATAGGTTTTTAACTAAAAGGCATGGGTTTAGCCAGGTGAAGAAAGTGACAAATCTCTTGGTTTGAGGTGGTGCTTCACACCAGCCCGGGGCTGGTTTTGAAAGATGGCCCCATCCTCATTCTTCACCAAACAGGTATTAGCTCTGGCCCCAAAACTGAAGGGAAAAAAAGATGTTCCTCCTCCTCTTCTCTTTGCCTTTTTCCTTCCCATCATGTCTGGACCAAACTGTGGCTAGCGACAGTGTTTTTTAGATTTCATGATTCATGGTTAGAAATTAATTTTATGGTAGACTTAGTGTACACACACACATATGCCTAAGTATGCACTTAAATATGCACATGTATTATTTATTTGTCACTTTCTCAAGGATGCGTAGTTCCCTTAATTACAATTGCAACTAACCCCCCCATTTTGAACCCCTTTATGTTGCTCTACTTTTCCTTTTTCTATCAAACCTTGGGACATACCAAATAATTACTTTTACTATGTTTATTTTTATGGTCTGAATCTTTCCACTAAAGTGTAAGCTCCTAGAACACAGGATCTTTCTTTTGTTCACTTATGGATGCCAAATGTCCAAAATGGTGCCTGGCACACTGGAGGTCTTCAATAAATATTTAGGTGAATGAAGAAAGAATTGAGAGAAATATTTCATGAAACTTATCCTTACTATGTGGAATACATGTATATATTTTCTTATCTCATCTATTTGTAAAAAAAACTGGCCAAGATCCCCTAATGGGTCAAAAGCTGAAGTTTTGAAAGCAGTGGTTTAAATTGTTGGAAGCGTCTGTGTCAGGAGACCCTCATATGGCTGGAGGGAAAATACCTTTTGAGGCAGGAACCACTTGGAGGTGATGTTGCAGAACTTCTCAGGAGATGGTGGGTGTGAAAGAGTCGGGAGCAGCCCCTGAAGAGGAGTATAGCCCACATATGTTGTAGTGGTTTTAAAATGTATCCTTCAGGGTGCCTGGGTGGCTCAGTCGTTAAGCGTCTGCCTTCGGCTCAGGTCATGATCCCAGAGTCCTGGGATCGAGCCCCACATCGGGCTCCCTGCTCGGCCTGCTTGTGTTCCCTCTCTTGCTGTGTCTCTCTCTGTCAAATAAATAAAATCTTTAAAAAAATAAAAAAAATAAAATGTATCCTTCAATTCTTTGACACGTGTTCCTTCAAGAGGTGGAGTCCAAGTTTCCTCTCCTTGAGTGTGGAGTGGGGCCGGACTTAATGACTCACTTCTAATGAGTAGAGTATGGTAAAACTGACTGGGTGGGGCTTCCAAGACTAGGTTAAAAAAGGTATCGTGGTTTTCTCCTTGCTGTCTTTTGGATCACTCAGTAGGGAGGAAGCCAACAGCCAAGTCTTGGAGGCACCCAAGCTTCCTGAAGGAGAGTGGCATTATTCCGTAGTCTTCAGAGCTTGGTAGACTGTTGTCGTCAGACTGTTACTGCTGGCAGCTTGGGTAGGTTGACTTTAATTAGCACACATACTTTCTTGACCTCAGGTTGGAATCGCAGGGTCTTTCCATGTTCTCAGGCAATGGTGTGACGTGGTGCCCCACTCTTCCTGCAAGAGGGGCGAACGTCTTTTCCTCCATCTCAGTGGACGGGAATCCAGGCATGCAATGCAGCCTGTAAAACACGATTGTTGGAGACCAGTGGTGTACACATACGTGGCACAGAAGTGGTGGGGGGTGGGCAGCACGAGGAGGGGGTGGTTTTGAATTTAATATAACTAAAAGAGATGAACCGACCGCTATGAGGGTGCATCTGTGCATTGTAACTTTCCAGGTAGAGCTTGGTTCTTACCCAGAGTGTGAGCTCTGTAACATTATTGTTGTTGTTATTTTTTATTTTTTATTTTTAATTATTATTTATTTATTTTTTAAGTAGGCTCCACGTCCAGCATGGAGCCCAATGTGGGGCTTGAACCCATGACTCTGAGATCAAGACCTGAGCTGAGATCAAGAGTCCCACACTCAACCAACTGAGACACTCAGGCGTCCCTTGTAATGTTATTAAACTGTGCAACTTGGGGAATCGTTTTGGTCTGGTTCTCTTTTAAAAACTGTCAGGCTATGGCTGGGAGCCTGCAGAAGGAGCTGTGCAAGCGTTGGTGGGTGTCGCACGGGGAGGGAGACTGAAGCACCACGCGGTCAGGGTTGTGACAGGCAGAGGGCTGCTCACACGGCTCCACGCGTGCCAACATGACCCTGTCTGGGGAGGGGCGGCACCCCCAAAGCCTCCAGGACTAGTGAACCACAGCCCTAACGGCCAAAGAAGACAGACCACCCCCAGGGTGTCAACCTGAGGACCTTGAAGATGAGAGATAAATCTCTCACCCTTTCCACCAGAAGCTTCTCAGCCGGAACCAGGAGGACCCAAGGTTGTTTCAGGGTCTTTGGAGAAAGCTTTGCCTCTTTTCACTCTCCCCCAGATTCCTCTTTCACGATGGCCTCGTGTGAGCCGCCTCAAAGGCATGTGTGGAGAGGCAGAGGGTGGTGGAGAAAGAGAAAGGGCTCCTTGGCAGTCAGCAGCATTTGCGACAGAGCCCTCGAGTTCTCACTGAGATGTGTGTGAGGAGTGTAGGAATGGGGACAGGCCATGGAAAGGGGTCTGTGAGCATGGAAACAGGACAATTTGGAGACGGGACCCACGGAGCTTACTTGAACAAAGACAATGAGAAACCAGCCTCCATGATGGTCTTGTCTCCCGAGCAACGCTCCAACTTTCCATTCCTGACAAAAATACGGATTCCTGTAGAGCTAGCAGAGAAGATAAGGGTTCCAGTGCCGGGCTTGTCACGGCCTCTGTGACCACGTGGTCAAGTCACTTTCTGTCATGTTTGGCTCTGCTTCCTTTGCTGGACTATATTCTTAATAAAGTGAAGCCCAAACCTTAAGAAAAAAAAGAGAAACAATTGTCTAGCGATTACTAATTCTTTTTCTGCTTACACGTCACATATTTACCATGACTCACATTTCCAAGCCTGTGTGAACAGGTTTCATCACTCCTGTGGTTATTCAGACTCAATGCACTGTCCTCAGACCAAAGAGGAGAAGCCTTAGCTCGCTTCTAGAGGCTGCCAGCTCATCTCACTATCCACAAGACAAAAGTATTCACTTGGGTTCACGTAAGAATTTAATATTGAACATTTTTCCCTCCTAATAAAAATATTTCATTTGTACTTGCGAATTGCTGAAGGCTCTCTAGTTGGGATCTATACAATTCCATCCTCAATCCTTTAGAACTGCGCTGTCCAATATGGTAGCCTAAGTAGCTTCATGTGGCTGTTGAGCCGTGGTAATGTGGCTGGTGAGTCTGTGAGATGTGCTGAGAGTATAAATACACATCAGGGGCGCCTGGGTGGCTCAGTCGTTAAGCGTCTGCCTTCGGCTCAGGTCATGGTCCCAGGGTCCTGGGATCGAGCCCCGCATCGGGCTCCCTGCTCAGCGGGAAGCCTGCCTCTCCCCCCTCCACTCCCCCTGCCTGTGCCCCTCTCTCACTGTGTCTCTCTCTGTCAAATAAATAAATAAAATCTAAAAAATAAATAAATAAATAAATAAATAAATAAATACACATCAGATTCTGGAGACTTAGTATTAAAAAAATGTTTTTTATATTGATTACATGAAGATTAAATATATTGGATTAAATAAAATATATTATTAAAATTAATTTTACTTATTTCAACATGAAGCAGTGATATTTTGGATATATTGGATTACATAAAATATTTTATTAAAATTAATTTTACTTATTTCTTTGTATTTTTTCTTTTCTTTTTTTTAAAGATTTTATTTATTTATTTGACAGAGAGAGACACAGCGAGAGAGGGAACACAAGCAGGGGGAGTGGGAGAGGGAGAAGCAGGCTTCCCACCAAGCAGGGAGCCCAATGCGGGGCTCGATCCCAGGACCCCGGGACCACGACCCGAGTCGAAGGCAGACGCCCAACGACTGAGCCACCCAGGCGCCCCTCTTTGTATTTTTTCAAATGTGGCTACCAGAAAATTTAAAATGACATTTGTGGCTCCCGTATATTTATGACACAGCACTGATCTAGAGGGCCGGCTTATTCTCTTGGCACTAATTCCGTGCCCAGTTGCTTCAGTTAGCACACTTGATGTCGTCCACACTTGTGTGAGTCCTTCCACGTGGCTTAACCACCTCCCTTAAGCAGCGTCCAAGCAAGCAATTGGGTGTTAGTAGGGATTATAGGGCTGGCTTCAGATTACAACCTACCCTGGCATGGGAAGCCAGCTGCAAAGAGGTTATTGGACATACTGCAAGTTATTTGCTCCCTACCAGGGGAACAGAATTAAATTCCACAGCCTGTGCACATCGGAGGTCAAGGCCGTAGACTGTACTCAATGAAATTATAACTCCTGCCTTGAACAGAAAATGTCTTTGTCTGAAGTAGCAGGATGAGGGGATCGACAGTGAAAAAAATCAACTAAAAACATTTTAATTTTCTGATTCCAGGGTTAAAGTTATATTTCCCTTGTCCCCATTTGGCTATGCAGTTGGTGTTCTCTGGGCTCTCAGTTATGACTTCTTTTGCCTGGCTTGATCCCTGGGAGTTTCTCTATACGTTGCCTTCCATTTAATCAGAGGGAATTTTGTTTTACTTTAATCTTTTGGTGACTTGTAGAGTCATGAGTTCCTATCATATTTAAATCAGTTCGTTAGGGGCGCCTGGGTGGCTCAGTCAGTTAAGCGTCTGCCTTCGGCTCAGGTCATGATCCCAGGGTCCTGGGATCGAGCCCCACATCGGGCTCCCTGCTCGGCGGGAAGCCTGCTTTTCCTTCTCCCATTCCCCCTGCTTGTGTTCCCTCTCTCGCTGTGTCTCTCTCTGTCTAATAAATAAATAAAATCTTCAAAAAAAAAAGTCAGTTCGTTAGCATCAAAATATCTCCCAAAGCAATGCAAAAAGAATAATGTATAGGGAAATTTATACTATTCCCCCCCCATTCACTTTTTTTCCCTTATAAACCATGTACTTTTAAATTTTAATCTACCTCTATTTCCAAGGAAAAGTTTATTTTATTATTTAGCTTATTTATTATGGAAACATTCAAACATATGCAACAGAAAGGAGAATAGTATAATGAGTCCACATGTAGCCATCATGCAGTTTCAACAATTGTCAAAATAATCCCCATCTTATGTCACTTATTTCCCCAATATATGTCCTTCCTTCTTTTTTCTTGAGCATTTTGAAGCAAATCTCAGATAACAGGTCTCTTACAAACACTTCAGTGTGCATCTCTGAGTGATAATTAATAAGGGCTTTTTAAAAACATAACCACTCTGACCTTTATCACTTAAGAAGATTAATAACCACTTCTTAGGGAAAAAAATTCCATAACTGCATGTGGTGACAGATGTTAACTAGGCTTAATGCGGTGATCACTTCACAATATATATAAGTATTGAATTCATACGTTGTACACCTGAAACTCTATAAGGCTCTATGTTGATTATATCTCAATTAAAAACCCATTCCTTAGTATAATCTAATATCCAGAGCATATTTGAAATGCCCCACTTTATCTGAAAAATGCCTTTCTTGCAGGTTGTTTGTTTGAATCACGATCCAAACAAGTATCACAAATTACACTGGGTTGCCATGTCTCTTAAATATCCTTTATTCCCGAACAATCCCTTTTCTACGTGAGACCGTTGTCTGTAGACTCTCCCCCATCTGTATTGCTGATTGTGTCCTTGTGGTATTTATTCAACTGACTCTGCAAACTCCCTGTCTTTCTTGTAATTTGATAGTTAGACCTAGAGATCTAAATGACAAGCTCAGGTTCACTTTTAGGGTCAAAAATCTCTCCCATGAGGGGCTGTGTACTTCTGTTGGCATCACGTCATGTGATACCTGATGGCTTATTGTCCTGCTTTTACAAAGTCAAGATTGACCAGTACATACCACACGTGGTACATTATCACCTGCGTTATCAAGTTTCCCGCCAACCTTTCATTTAGCGGTCTCGGTCTTCATCAAAGAAAGATGATTTTATACTCAGGCTACGAGGACAGGAGGGCCAGGAGTTTTGGCACAGAGCTACTTGAAGAAGTATAAAGGTGGCTACGGGAACATTCTCGGCTCAGACTTAGGCAACATCCCTTTCTCATGGCGCTGTTCATTCATACACCTCTAGGGGAGTATGCTTGTCAGAGAAGGCCACTTGCCTGTGAGAGTATCAACAACGTTATTGCAGTGAAAGTCCTCACCAGAGGTCTTACAGGATTTTCAGTAAGGACAATGATGTAGCACATGTGTGTGTTGTTGTGTGTGCGGGTAAAATGGGAAAAGACTCTCTTTTAGCCTGAGACGGGTCTTCCACTGTTTTGAGGGTTAAATATTCTTTATTTGATGAAATTATGTTTATCGCAATTGGTAACTGGCCAAATACAAACTTAGCAACTGTATTTTCCTGCTCTGTAAAATCAGAAAGCTTCAGATAATTGGTTACGATGATTCTCAACCGGGCGCCTGGTGGCTCAGTTGGTTGAGCAACTGCCTTCGGCTCGGGTCATGATCCTGGAGTCCCGGGATCGAGTCCCGCATCGGGCTCCCTGCTCAGCAGGGAGTCTGCTTCTCCCTCTGACCCTCCTCCCTCTCATGCTCTCTGTCTCTCATTCTCTCTCTCGCAAATAAATAAAATCTTAAAAAAAAAAAAAAAGGTGATTCTCAACCTAGAAGGTATGTGAGAACTTCAGGATATTGTGAGTTTTCAATATTTCTCCAAGTGGAACATATTTTGGGGGAAAAAAAAGACTGAGAAATGTTCATCTTAAAAGACAATGGAATCAGCGCAGGGAACATCAGGTCTATCAGATGACAAAGGTAACCATAATAGGCCAAGTCTTCTTTTTTACCTATAACGGTCCACTTACTTTCAACAACTCATTAAAAATAGTCATAATCAGATACTGCCTCGTACCTACTGGGATGGCTATCATGCAAAAGAAATAGTACCAAGTGTTGGCAAAGAGGGAGAAAATTGGAGCCCTCCCACAACTACTGGAGGGAATGTAAAATGGCGCAGCCACTATGGAACACAGACTGGCAGGTCCTCAAAAGATAAACAGAAAGTTACCATATGACCCAGTAATTCTGCTCTAAGATACGGTAGTGCCCCCTTTTCCACGCTTTCAGTTACGCAAGGTCACTAGCGATCTGGAAGAACATGATCTGCCTTCTGACCAAGGGTCAGGACGTGGACACTACCTTAGCGCTAGGTCACAATGTCTACGTCATTCACCTCACTTCATCTTTTTTTTTTGACCATGGAATCTTTTTTTTAAATTTTAATTTTTTTATTGTTATGTTAGTCACCATACATTACATCATTAGTTTTAGATGTAGTGTTCCATGATTCATTGTTTGTGCATAACACCCAGTGCTCCATGCAGAACGTGCCCTCCTCAATAC
>NC_138370.1:11746671-11774844 GCF_054177405.1 Leptonychotes weddellii
CATTCACATAACTTTTATTACAATATATTGCTATAATTGTTCTATTTTATTATTAGTTGTTGTAAATCTCTTACTGTGCCAGATTTATAAAGTAAACTTTATCATAGTATGTATGTAAAAAAGAGAGCATATACAGGGTTGGTACTATCTACGGTTTCAGGCATCCACTGGGGTCTTGGAACGAATCTCGGGTGGGTAAGGGGAGACTACTGTATATACCCAAGAGAACTGTTCACACAAAAATTTGTACACAAATGTTCATAGCAGCATAATAATAAGAGCCAAAGAGTTTTAACACCCCAATGTCTATCAACTGGCGAATAGATTAATAAAATGTGGTATGTCCATACAATGGAATATGATTCAGGAATAAAAAGAAATAAAGTACTGACCCATGCTGCAACATGAATGAACCTTGAAAACATTATGCTCAGTGAAAGAAGTCTGTCACAAAGGAGCACATATTAAATTATTCCATTTAAGTGAAATGTCCAGAATAGTCAAATCCATTGAGACACCAAGTCGATTGGTGTCTGGAGCTGGGAGTGGGCGGTCCTAGGGGTTAGGGAATGGGGAATGATGGCTAATGTATATGGGGTTTCTTTTGGGATGGTGAAATTTTCAAAAATTATTTAGTGATGGTTGCACAACTCTGTGCATATATGAAAAACCACTAAATCATATACTTTAAATGGGTGAATTACACAGACTATGAAATATATTTTAATTATTATTTAAAAACCCAGCTTTTTGAATAAGAGTTGCTTTAAAAACATGGAACATTCCACTCATCTCCTCTATAGAATCTTAAGGAATTAGAGAATGTCCAAGTCAGAATTGATTTTTTTAGTCATCTGGTCTTTTTATCTCGTTATTGTCCTTCTCATCTTCTTTATCCATTTCTTAAATTTTAATTAAAATTAGACAGCCCATTTATTAACTAACAAGGAAAAATGAATCTACTAATGAATCTACTAATGTACCTGGTATGAATAGATCCACCAAAATGATCAAATTAGATTAGAAGGTTGTTTAATGAGTCAAGGTTTAGAATAAATGGTGTTAGATCAACCCATTTCCTGAATTAAGAATAGAGAACATAAGATCTCCTAGGGCATAGAACAGTGAGTTATATTTTTAATTTTATGACCAGTTTAAAAAAAAAAAGAGTCAGAAGACGAGAAGGAGAGGCTGTGAACAGGAGGAAACAGAGAGACCCAGAGAAGTCTAGGGTCCTTTGAATCTTGGAGACCCAGTGTTACTTGGGCCTGAAAACACTCCTTAAAATATAATCAAGTCAGGGTGGAAGGAACACAAATCTGTGAAGAACAGCTCTCTTGAATTTCTAATCAGAGGTAGTATATAAAGAAGGGAGACTCTCCCACTAAATGACTCTATCCAGTGATTGATAACATACGACCATGAGCATTTTAAACTACAGAAGGTGAGAATTTGAAATACAGAATATCAAATACTAAGACCTATGTCATGAATTCACAATGCAGAAGGATTGCTTGGATAAAAATAGACCTTAGGTCATTATTTAAAACACCAGCTGATTCAGAGGGAAAAATAAATAGGCACAAGGTTCCACACAGGCCCTTTCTGATTTAGGCGGTGTTCCTGGTGTTCCTATGACTCCTGAGTGTCATGAGGGGAAGCGGGGTAGCAGGATGAGGTACAAAGTCATTCTAAAGAGAGAACAAAAGTCCTCCCCAAAGTGAACCAAAACAAACAAACAAACAAAAAAGACGGGAGGATGTTGGCTCTTCACTAATTTGAATGGCTCATCACATAGAGAGCTCATGCCCTATTGACCTTGGATCAGGAGTCAAACACAGCTTGGAAAATAGCGATTCCTAAAAGATGGTTGGAGCTCCAGCTACTTCAAGAAGCAATTTCTTTTTTTTTTTTTTTAATTTTTTTATTCTTATGTTAATCCCCATACATTACATCATTAGTTTTCGATGTAGTGCTCCATGATTCATTGTTTGTGCATAACACCCAGTGCTCCATGCAGAACGTGCCCTCCTCAATACCCACCACCAGGCTAACCCATCCTCCCACCCCCCTCCCCCCCAGAACCCTCAGTTTGTTTTTCAGAGTCCATCGTCTCTCATGGTTCATCTACCCCTCCGATTTCCCCCCCTTCATTCTTCCCCCCCTGCTATCTTCTTCTTTTTCTTTTTTTTTTCAAGAAGCAATTTCAAATGCTGCAATTTCCATTAGAGAAACACAAGAAAAAACTAGAGATATTGAGAAAGACATTCACTAGCAATATTCTTTTTTTTTTTGCAGTGCTATTACAATATCATTGACTATATTCCCTATGCTGTACTTTTTAACCCCATGACTTATTCATTCCATAGCTGGAAGCCTGTACCTCCCACTCTGCTTCACTCACTAGCAATATTCTTTAAAAAAAAAAAAAATTATTTATTTATTTTAGAGAGAGAGAGCAAGCGGGAGAGGGGAGGGGCAGCGGGAGAGGGAGAGAGGGAGAATCTCAGGCAGACTCCCCGCTGAGTGTGGAGCCCAACACAGAGCTTGATCTCACCACCCTGAGATCATGACCTAAGCCAAAATCAAGAGTTGGAGACTCAAACGACTGAGCCATTCGCACGCCCCACTAGGAATATTCTTAACTTGTGACCTTTTAAGATTATGCTCAAAAGATTTAAAAGCCCCATCGTGCTTTCATAAGCAAAGGCCTGTAATGCTTTGTACATGTCCTAAATGCTTAAATGAAGTTAAATTTAAGGCCCCAAATTCCCACCACTTTCTTACGGACTGCATGAGCTAATTTGTTCAAATCTCTTCCCTTGTTTTGGCTGAAGGCATGTGTTGGAGAACCTCTTCGGTCTCTCCTGCTAGCTGGTGCGAGACCATTTTGTACAGCGTCTGAAAGGCCTCTGTCCAGTCACTGGAGACTCCATTTAAATTTAACACGCTGCAATTAATTCTCCCAAAAGTTTGTGCCTGGCAGTTTAAACAGTGTTATGTAAGAAGATGGCGCTCAATTTGGTGTTGTATCAATTTACAGTTGAGTTAGCATATTTTCACATGGGCCATAAATCTTGTGGATCTGCCAGCTTTCAGCTGGATTTCTAAGCTTGTTTCCAGGCACATGGCCCACCGCCCAAGCTTCACCTTTCCCTGGTGCTCTAATAGCTTCCCTCAGAGCCTCACTTCAGAATTTGACAACTCGTCAGGGAAGAGCAGTAGTAACTTATTAAAGGAGCATGAGAAGCAGGCTATTTATAACCTTGCCCTTCTTAATTGTTGCGTTCAGTATTGCGAGCATGGTCTTAACCTAAAGTTATTGATCTAAATGACCCAGTTCTGAAGTGAGAGTCTTCTAATTTTTAGAGTTAAATTATAATCTGTAATAAGCCATGACTGCTTGAAAACCCAAATATAAAAAACTTTTCTGTCTCTCTTGATATGACTCACATATCATACAATCCATCCATTTAAAGTCTACGATTCAATGTTTTTTTCATACATTAACTAGGTTGTGCAACCATCACCATAATCTGATTTTGGAATGTTTTCGTCCTTTCTAAAAGGAAGCTTGTACTCATTAGATGTTGCTCCCCATTCCCCCCATCCCATCCCCACTCCCCCACTTAAGCCCCCAGCGACCATAAGTCTACTTTCTGTCGATATAAATTTGCCCTTCTGAACATTTCATAGAAATGAAATCATACAATATGTGATCTTTTATGACTGACTTCTTTCACTGAATATAATGTTTTCAAGGTTCATCCACCTCGTAGTAGGAATCAGTATTTCATTAATTTTTATTGCCAAATGGATACCATTCCATTGTGTGAATAGACACATTGTATTTATCAATTCACCAGCTGGTGGACACTCAATACAAGACATTTATATAAGAAAAAGTCGTGTGTCCTTTATAGCCGTGGGAATTTATCTTGGTTGTTTGCTACACGTGTTCTGCAAGAATTTCTAAATTCTAGTTAAAGTGTAATTTACCTGGAAGACTGGCTATGAATTATGACACAGAGGATTAATTATAGAATGGGTAGTGTTTTATTCAGACCTTTCTGGATTAGTAGAGCGCCTTTCATCTGACGTTTGCGCACCACACTTCCAACAGTCTCTGGTCTGACTTTATACCCTGGATGAGCATGTCCTACAGAGCACTGCCATGGGGTTGGCAAGCCTGTTTGTGATTCTTCAGCTAAGTCTGGGCAATTTTTACCTGGTGGTGCTTCGACAAGGGTGTTCTAAGTTTCCAGGAACTTCCAGACTATCCAAAAAGAAATCCACTCTCTAGACTCAGCTCTGAGGCTGACAAGGGGAGATGTGCCTGGAGTCTCAGGCTGCAGAGAGACGCAGGGTCTGAATTGGGCTCTTCCAGAAGCAATGACTCACGGTCTATAAAGGACGCTTTGGGGCTCATTTGCAAACATAACCTCAACCAATTTTTGCAGGGTCAAGTAGCTTACCTGCCAGTAATCATTTTCACAAATGATGTTATTTCATCGCCTGAAGATTAGTACTTAGACTACTGGCTGTCGTGGCAACGGGAACAACGGAACAGCCACCATTCTGATCCCCAGGTGGATGGCATCGGCTGCTGCATGAAAGCAACGTGGTGAGAGACTGCCTGGACCAATCTGAGGGACTTATGAATAAAATATAATAGCCTAGGAGCCAGAGGCAAGGCTGGGGGCAGCACCACGCCCCTCAGACCCAGGCAACGGATGCCCTGGAAACTCAAGCGTTCTCTTTCTATGCTTGTCCTGCTAATGACATGGTGACACAAAGCTGTCATGTCTGTTTACTCCCCTGTAAATGCAGATGGTGTGATGATCGTCAGCACGGCGGACTGAAGTAATGTATGTAAGAGTGCCTGAAATCTGGCAGGCGTTCTATAAACCATTAATGGGATCGGAGAAGAGCTCCGCGAGTCCAATTTGGTTCATGCCGAACGCCACTAAGGCGTTCTCTATTTTACAAAATCATTTCTAAGTCCTAATTATGGCAACAGCTTTCAACGGAACAATTTCTGTACAACCCATCCTTGAGAGAGACCCGTGAACGTCACTAGATGATGATATGTATAGGACGGTGGGTTCAAATCAATGCGGTACTAGGGATACAGAGTAAACAATGCAGACACAATTCCTGTTCTCTAGAAGCTTCTAGTCTCATGGGAGGTCAGTGTTACCCCTACTATGTATGAGTTCTGGGCAAATATTTTTTTGCAAGTCCCTTGTCTATATAAACAATTTGATTGAAAGAATGTCTTTAAAAATTGAGGGAGCCACCTGAGGTACAGTGATTTGTTAATAAAAAATTAGAATAATGGTTAGGGAGGAGATATGGAAGCATGTGTTCATTGTCCAATCAGTGCATGTAAGGATTCATCTTGGTATTCATGCACCATCTCTTTTTGTTCATGCCCACGAATCATCTCTTTGTGTTCTTTATCGTCGATGCCCCGTTCCTGACTACACTGACTTCTCCCATCATGAGAAGAGGTAGCAGCACTGTTTACATGTGCAAAGCCATGGCTCGTCAGACCTTGTATGTGTATTGAAACAATGTAGATCTTGTCTCTGCAATTCCCCATGTCATTTATTTAATGCTGGTTGCATGGTTATTCACGACGCTGTATCATTCACTGGGCTGCCCACAAACACTGGCTTCCAGGAACTCAAAGGTTGGTACCATGCTTCCTTAACCATGACCACAAATGCAAGTCTTACTCAAACTATGCAGGAAAATGTGAACAATAATTTCTTTTCTGGTCAGGTAAGCTTTTCTATTTGGAATGTTATGACTTAAACACAGAACAACACATCATCCAACTATGTCTTCTCTTCATTCTTTAGACTGCAATCCCTGCACCGTTAGAATGTGATCTCTTTGAATGTTGTCACACCCTTATCTTCCAGAAGCTGCCACCCCAGCAGGGAGGATAGAGGGGTATGAGTAGGAAGAGAAGAGCAGTCCAATTCATGTAAGGAATGCCACTCCTTTATCTGGCAAAACAGGCGGCATATTGATTGGAAGCGTGAGAGGGCATCGATCAGAAGGGTTCATGGATTGGAAGGGCTCCTTGGCATTGCAGAGTAATAGTTCTGAAAGCCTGTGGAAGAGAGAGGCACAGCCATTTCTGGGGGGAAGACCGCCTGACATGTGTCAGGCAGGAACCTATGGAGAAGGAGGGGTGATGGTCCTAAGCAACAACCAGGGTGAGAGGGGGAGCCGAGGTACACTGGGCCAAGGATGCCTGCACCATCCCCAGTGGCCCTTGGGTGCTGTTGATGGGACGTGGCACTCCACTGGGACACGGGCAAGGGCAAGTGAAAGCCAGGGCTGGCTTCCTGAGCTTGTGACTTGGTTTCATAGGAATGAAATCACATGACAAGTGGTCTTTCGTGACTGGTTTCTTTCATGTAGCATGGGTGGTTTCACGCTCTGCTGTCCCCATCTTGAAATTCTTCGTCATTTTATTTGTGAATTTGGGTCTTGTAAGTGAAGTCCTGTGGGACAATGGAGTATGCATGTGAGCAGCAGAAATATGCCAGGGCCCAGGTCCCGAGTTTTTATGTGATGGCCAGGTACACACACTGGTCAGGTAAGCTTTTCTATTTGGAATGTTATGACTTAAACACAGAACAACACATCATCCAACTATGTCTTCTCTTCATTCTTTAGACTGCAATCCCTGCGTATGCCTTGGGGACAGTCGGGGCGCTGTGGGGGGTCTCCAGGAGGCCAGGCCCTGGGCCTTGATCGGTAGTGATAATACTAGGAGCAGCTGCAGTCATGGGAGAAGAGTGTCTCTGTGTGGGGTTCGTGCCAGGCCCTCTGTCTCCAGAGCCCATCCCTGCAGTGTGTGCACAAATATTAACTCTCCAGCCTGAGCACCAGGACAGGAACTGCGGGTGCTTGGGCAGTAATGTTGGTAAATTACTACCAAAGAAAAGCATAAACATGGGAATTGCAATAAAGCCTATCAGGAAGTTACTAGAATTCTCAAAGAGTTTCGGATCTCCCATTTATAAAACTGTTGGAACACTGCAAAGCAGAGCAAATATCCGCAGGCTTGGAGATTAAATTTAAAGGTCATTGCTTTCAACCAAAAAGAACACTACTTTCATAAGAAGCTTCAAATGAACGAGTTATTAATGAGGGAGAAAATTTTTAAATTAAATTTTCCTTGTAATTGAAGATACAATTATTGAGTGCATAAACAAGTGTTTTAAGTTGTATAAAAATCGTGAAGCCAATTTCAAACACCTCCACAAGTTAGAGGAAATGCCAGAGAAAACCTTTAAATGCCAGTGTGTAAATTTAATATTTAAGACTGAATCCAGATTTATACAAAATAGATTTGTATGAAGAATTAAGTCTTTTTTAGAAAAAATATTCCATGAGAATCATCTCTAGATGTGCTAAACTTTATATGTCAAAATAATTTGTTGGAAAGTTATCCCAACACTGTTTACAGACTGTAAATGCTCTTAAGAGCTCTCAAAATTAAAAATTACCAAAAACCGTGTGATCTTGCGTTTGCCAAGAGCGCCTGATGCTGCCTTTTCGATTATATCGATTGAAAATGAAATTGCTACAAGTATAATTTCTGATGATTCCATCAGAGGATGTACAGAAAAGCACGCGAGGAAAATCTTACGTTATGTCAAGATTTGGCGTATTACATAAAATTACGTCAGACAACGCAATGTTACTCAGCAGTGAAAATAAATGAGCCATTAAGCCATGAAAAGACATTGAGGAAACTTAAATGCATATTTACTAAGTGAAAGAGGCCGATCTGAGAGGCTGCATACATCCTGTGAACCTGAAACTGCCTAAAAAAATAAAGTCTCTTTAAAAGAGCGGAAAATGGGCAGGGGCGCCTGGGTGGCTCAGTGGGTTAAGCATCTGCCTTCGGCTCAGGTCATGATCCCAGAGTCCTGGGATCGAGCCCCGCATCGGGCTCCCTGATCTGCGGGGAGCCTGCTTCTCCCTCTCCCTCTCCCCACCCCCCCCACCCCCGCTCGTTCTCTCTCTCTCTCTCTAATAAATAAATAAACAATCTTTAAAATATATAAAAGAGGGGAAAATGGGCAAAAGATCTGAACACTTCACGGAAGACCTACAGATAGTGAATAAGCCTATGGAAAGGTAACCCTCATCAGGGCACCTGCCTCATCAGGGAGATGCAAAACAAAACAGCGCTGAGATCCCAGCGCCGGCCCATCAGAACGGTGACAGCCCAGAAGCCAGCAGGGACGTGGGGCACCAGGACCTCTCAGTCACTGCTGGTGCTGGGGCAAAATGGTGCAGCCACTCTGGAGACACTTTGGCAGTTTCTCACAAAGCCGGCCACCCTCTTACCCCGGGATCCAGCAGTCACGTTCCTTGGGATATACTCCAAGGACCTGAAGACGTCCGTCCACCCACAGATCTGCACTCGGATGTGTATGCAGCTTTATTCGTAATTATTCAGAGTCACCCATGGCCCTCTAGGTTTTCTCTCATAGGATCTTCTAGAAGTTTATAGTTGTACATTTTACATGTAGGTCTTGCTCCATTTTGAATTTTTGCGAAGGGTGTAAGGTCTGTGTCTATAATCGTTTTTTGGCATGTGGGTGTCTCCTTGTTCCCTCGCTGTTTGTTGAAAGATACTCTGACAATTTTCACTGGTTGTCTCATTGCTTTTATAAAAGAAATCATTTTCAGAGGTCTCGCTTTATTGTCTTTCTGAGGTCAACGCCCCGTAAAGAAGCACTGTTTTAGACATCATCATATTCGCCCCTCGTTCATGTTCATGTCAATGGTTTTAACATTTTGCATTAAGACCGTTCTGCTTTCCGGAAGCTTCCGTGGAGACCTCGAGCCCTGTGCCTCTAGCAACGCAGTTCAACACACTCGCCACACACATCTGTGAGCAAGCTCTTTGGGTTTCTTTTGGAATCGTAGTTCTCAGTGCCGTAAAGCGTCTTGGGGACAGCAGTCTGTCTTTAAGGGACCAAAACAAATCAATAAAAAAGCAAAATGATCTCTCAGCAGCTTTAATTAATTTTGTCTCATTAGTTCTGCACTGTTCATGCTCCTTCCTTTCACGTAATTATTTGTGAATTATAGTCACAACAGCTGCTTAATTTGTAGTAATTTTATCACTCAGAGGATAATTATTAATTATTTTCCCTATGATTATCAAGGAAGAAAAGCAAGACTTCTAAAAACTGTGAAATTAAATTGGATGAGAATTTCAAACAGGCACATTCCCCTTTGCTCTGACATCCCAGATGGTGTCTGTGGTTTGTATTCATAGTTATGCAAAATGACAGATGTCAGGAGCAAATATTTTCAGCATATTAATAAGTGCAATGCACTGGCCCCTTCTGTATTAGTAGGTACGGCACTGATAAAGAATGCAGAGGGGGACCTGGGAGACTCAACTGGTTAAGCATCTGACTCTTGATCTCAACTCAGGTCTTGATCTCAAGGTCGTGAGTTTAGGCCCCGCATTGGGCTTCACGCTGGGCTTGGAGCCTACTTAAAGGAAAAAAAAAAAAAGGTTGTGGAGAACTCTCAGATACAGCAGGGAAAAAAAGGCTCATGCACCGTCTTTAACTTAGTGCCTGAATCAGTAAATGGACAATCAAAAAATTGAGGCAATGACCTCTACCCCCCAAATATTTCCTGTGTGACTCTGGCTATGTTCCTTTTGGAATGAGAGAGGGTTTTGAATTAATAAGTGGACCAGTAAGTCTAATAATAAGCAGATAGTAACAACTTGTTATATTCAGCATTATAATCAGGGAATGAGATAGTGCACGTACTTTCCCAAATAACTGAAGTTTATTTCTTTAAGTTCTGAAATGTTGATTGTATCGATTTTTAAGGAAATTCCAGGAAAGCTTATGGTGCAGGTGAGGTCTGAAGGCAGTTTGCTGGATAATTCTCTTACTCGGGAGAAGGTTGATCTTTTTGCTCTATCCAGACTTCAAGTGATTGGACAAGGCCCACCCACATTGTGGGGGCAATCTGCTTTGTTCTATCAATTAATATGTTATTCTCATCCAGAAACACCCTTGCAGAAACACCCAGAATAATGTTTGCCCCAATATCTGGGTACCCCATGGCCCAGCCAATTGACATAAAATTAACCATCACAAAAATATATGAAACAGATGGGACAAATAGAAAGGTAGATTTAACCCCCGATATATCAGGAATTACATTACCCATAAATGGACTCTATGTTGTGGTGAAAGGAGATCCAGGTGGCCTGGAACTCCCTTCCTCACCTGACCACTTCCGAGGAGGCCTGCAAATGTTGGAGGTGGTAAACATGCACAGAGTCCTCCAGCCCCCTTGTCTTCCCCAGGATGAGATTCAGTAGGAAGAGTCAGAGTGCTATTCCCGCAAGTCCCTTCCAGAATGTGCTGTTGCATGAGTTAGGCTCTCTCAACACACAAAAGCGATGCTTCAGCTCCAGCACCTTGTTTTAACTACTGTGACTCCCCTGCTCCTGTTTCTGGTAGAATGGAAAACACATGATTGGTTTTCACGTATTTTGTGCCTCGGAAGCATTGGACAATAGCATCAGTCTCAGTTTGTTCAGTTTAGCTCCCTCTGCTGTTTCAGCAACATAGATCATTAAAAAAAGAAAATAACACACACACACACACACACACCACATACACACACACAAAACCTAAGAACTCTTACGGAGAGGAAAGGAACAGAAATGGATTTGGGGACTGCTTTGGTCTGAATGTGCCCTCCCCTCACATCCGTATGTTTGAATCCGAACCCCCAAGGTGATGATACTTGGAGGTGGGCCTTTGCGAGTGGTCAGGTCATGCGGGCAGGTGACCTCTGTTCTCATGATGGGATTAGCGCCTTTATAAAAGAGGCCCAAGAGAGACCCCTCACCCCTTCCACCAGGTGAAGACATAGCAGATCCTCACCAGATACCCAGATTGGCTGGAACCATGATCTTGGACTTCCAGCCTCCAGAACTATGAGAAAGTAAATTTCTGTCGTCTATAAGCCCCTCAGCCTATGGGGTGTTTTTTTTTTATAGCCATCTGGACAGACGAAGACAGGGATGGTAAGGAATATCCCTTAGATTTAGATTTTATTTTATTTTTTATTTTTATTTTTTTAAAGATTTTATTTATTTATTTGACAGAGAGAGACACAGCGAGAAGGGGAACACAAGCAGGGGGAGTGGGAGAGGGAGAAGCAGGCTCCCAGATGAGCAGGGAGCCCGGTGCGGGGCTCGATCCCAGGACCCCGGGATCATGACCTGAGCCGAAAGCAGACGCTTAACCACTGAGCCACCCAGGCGGCCCCCTTAGATTTAGATTTTAAAAAGAAGTAATCTTCGGGCGCCTGGGTGGCTCAGTTGGTTAAGCGACTGCCTTCGGCTCAGGTCATGATCCTGGAGTCCCGGGATCGAGTCCCGCATCGGGCTCCCTGCTCGGCAGGGAGTCTGCTTCTCCCTCTGACCCTCCCCTCTCTCATGTGCTCTCTCTCATTCTCTCTCTCTCAAATAAATAAATAAAATCTTTAAAAAAAAAAAAAGAAGCAATCTTCATGTGAAAAAGTAAACAAAAAGTTACAGAATGTACTTTTTTTCCCCCTTTCCTAATAATTTTTATTTGTCCGTATTTTCCTCAAAAGAAAATAAAGGCAAGTGGGTTGTAAAAATAGATAGTTGGCTCTGTTAAGGTAGAAACTATTGTTTTTTTAATTTAATTTAATTTTATTATGTTATGTTAGTCACCATACATTACATCATTAGTTTTTGATGTAGTGTTCCATGATTCAATGTTTGCGTAATGTACTTTTTAAAAATAGCTACTTTTTTCTCCCACTACTTCTTCCTTTTCATCATAACTAAAAATTTTGTTAGGAACAATCAATATTGCCAATTTGGTCATCTTAATTTGTGGCTTGGAGTTATTTATTCTTCCACAAATATCACTGAATTCCCATTAGGCACGTGGTGCTGGCTGCCGAGGAAACAGTGGTGAGGAAGAGAGTTGTTTGTATCATGCTCTTTTATCTTCTAAATCTTCAAGGCTTTGTTCCTAATACCTCTCATTGTCATACCCATTCCCTGGATAATATAGGAAATCATTAATGAATATTAATGCCATTTACTGGATTTAGTTTTAAAACTAAGGCCCCCTAAAAGTCTTGTCTCAATCTGATCTTCAAACCCATCCTTATGGGCAGTAGTGAGCAGCTTAAGAGCCCAGTTTTGGGCAAGGGACTTAAACTTTCTGTGCCTCAGTTTCCCCACAGTGTAATTGAGGTGATGATAAGCGTAACACTACTTCAAATAGGATTGTTGGAAATAGTAAATGAGTTCATATAAATACAGTCCTTAGCATAGTGCCTGGTGTATAGAAAACACAAAATAAATGTGAGCTATTATTTTCATCTGTGTGCAAGTTACCTGAGCACCTACCATGCATGTCTTTGTTTCCCTATGAGCAAACATACAAACAACGGCTTTATACTTTGCTGATAACTTATTGTTTCCATCCTGTAGGAGTGCTGACTCCATCTTTGGCCTGCCATCTTGATCCTGTCTGCGAGGTGACCCCCCCTCAGGGCTACTATATGTTGCGTGCCCCTTGGGGGTTAATGCATGCCCTGACAGGAATGCGGGAAGGCCTGTTCTGATCTTTCCTAAAGTTGTTTACATAACGAATAGAGATAACATCTTTTCTACCCCCACCACTGCGGGGCACACATGGAGCCATGAGGTCTGTTAAATATTAGACCCTTTGTCCTCACCACAGTGACCTCTGCTCATCCCCTCGCTCTGTAAAATCTGTGGACTAAGGTCCTGCTCTGTTTTTTGGTCTCAAAGTGCTTCTCAGTTTGGAGGGTACTTTACTGCTGTCCCTCTTCTACCTTTTAACACTATACCCCTTTCTCATTCTTTTCCACAGCAAACCGTCTGAAAGACAAGTCTTCCCAGCATTGCCGTCTCTATTCCCTCACTGGTGGTCACACCCGAATCCTCTGCACTGTGGATCTTGACTCTGGTTCTCTTCAGATTTGTACTTCTGAAAGTCACTAATATCCCTGAAGTCCAGTAAAAGATTTCCATGGAGCTTCTCCTTCTTGAAGTCTTGGAGGCATCTGGCCCCTGCTGTGTGTTGTTCCTGTGGTTTCTCTGACCCTGTGGTGCAGAGTTCTCCAATCTCTTTGACCTTTTCTCTGTCTCCTTCGCCCTTTGTTTAGTCCCAAGTATGAAGATTCTTCAAAGTTCTGTACTTAACTAACTTCTCTTCTTCTTTATCTCTTCCTTGGGAGATGTCAGCCATTTTCCCAGGGTCAACCATGACCGCTGGGAGAGGGGTAAGAGAAGCTGAGAGCACCAACAACCCATTCTCTAGACACCAACCGGGGATCCAACAATTCAATTCAAGCTGGACACTAACTACCTGGAGTTAGTACCAGATTCACAGATTTAAGGATTCAGTCCTACAAGACTGCTCTCACCTTAGTTGCCAGTCATAGCTCCCGGCTACACATACTTCTGACCAACCACTATAAACCAGGGGTTCCTGTGACTCCCTTTTTGGGTTCAACAATTTGTTATAATAGTTCACAGAACTCAGAAAAACGCTTCACTTAGGTCTACTGCTTTATTATAGAGGATATAACTCAGAACAGCAGACAAAAGACATGCAGAAGGCAAGGTGTGGGGGTTGGGGGCCCAGAGTTTCTGGGCCACCTCTGGGCCACCACCCTCCCAGCATCAACCAGGAAGCATAACAAACCTTGTTATTTAAGAGTTTTTATAGACCTTAGTCTCTAGCCACCCTTCCCTTCCTAGAGAGGTGGGTGGATGGGACCCAAAGTTCCAGCTTTCTATTAACTTGTTCTTTCTGGTGATCAGCCCCACCTGAGGCTCTGTAGGGGCTCTACCCTAAGTCGCCTCATTAGCATAAACTCAGATGTGGTCAAAAGAGGTTCATGATGAGTAACAAAAGACATCCCTATCACTCCGGAAATTCCAAGGGTTTTAGGAGCTCTGCGCCAGGAACCAGGGACAAAGGCCAAATATATTTCTTATGACACCACATCTTTAGAGCCAGACTGCCTGGGTTGAACCCAGGCACCATGATTTATGAGCTATGTGACTTGGATGCATTAAGTAATCTCATGTACTCCACTTTGTTCATTTGTTTTGTGGGGATCATCATAATAGAACCTAGCTCGTGGATTCATTGTGAGGTTTAAATGAATTAACAAAAGCACTTAGAACAGTAGCTGATGCCCAGGAAGCAATCTGAAAGTGTCCAACCGCTATTCACTCCCAGGCTCACCCTGTGGTAAGATCAAATTCTAAGTCCTCTGTTACCTACAGGTTAGATTCCAAAGGGCATTCAAGGCTACTTATTTTGTAAAAGCATCAACGCTGTATTATCCACAGCACATAGTTTTAGTAAGTGTTAGACAGCGGTGAGTTTGGTTAGCAATGTCCTTTATTCTAAATGGGGACCTTGGGGAGTGTTGCCTTGCTTGTGTGTGTGTGTGTGTGTGTGTGTGTGTGTGTGTGTGTTTATGCAAGTGCACGAGTGACATTTAGAGAACTCCACCCTCTGGAATGCAAATATTTAGAAAAAGTACATCCAAGATTTCAGTTACACCTATCAGATAAGTTTCAAACCACTGCTCTTGATAAGAATGAAGCCAAAATATCTTTCCAAAGCAGAAGGTGAGGAGTGATTTTTGACTAAGATATTTTTAAAAATTATGGAAGAATGTCAGTTATTTCTGTTATAAAATGTTGATTCAAATCCAGGTACTACAGGGTGGCGCTCACTGTGTTGCATTAAAACCTTTGAATTCAAGGGTGCACGTGCCCTGATTCCTCCCAGGGATATTACACAATTTTCATTAAAACATGGATGAAAGGGGTTGATTCACTAAACCGATCATGAAATGACAGCATACAATAAATTCAATGACAAATCCATATGGCAAAGTCAGGTTGCAAAGCCAACTTACTCACCCATTTATCTTTCCTTTGCAGCTATTTCTGGGTGCACACTGCAGTTTAATCTATGAGGACTCATAGAATCTTTAAAAATCTGCTTGGAATTCACTCTTTCGTGCCAACAAAATTGTATGCCTCCTCCAAGACCAGTTCAAGTCACACCTATGACAAATCTTCTCCAACAACTTTATTTAGCACAGCCCCACTATTCCTACTGGTTCATCACCATAATCACCTAATGACTTTTTTGGGGAAAAAAAAGCCCCAGGCCATACTTGTTGAGATTCCCATTGGGTAAATTTGGGGTGGGACCCAGCAATCTACAATTTTATAAGTTTCCTAGGGGATTATGATGATCAGACAGAATAAGAAGCCACGGGTCTATCTCATGACCTGCTACTTGACCTAAGTGCAGTAGATGAGGTTTGGAATATCCAGGCTCCTTGAAACTGCCCCTTTGTGAGAACTTTCCCCTTTCCACAAGGGGTGGGTCCGGACAGTGCCTGGCTTTCTCCTAAGCCATAGTGATCTGACCAAGGGAAGGCATCTGGCATCAACTGGCCAGATTGTTTTTCTCTCGCTTTATTTCAACTGAGAGACACTGAGAATGCCAGAGATGAAGCTGCAGGACACAGAGGAGCACGATATTGAAGGTCCACACACTTGCAGCCAAGTCCCTGGGGCTTCCCCAGTTCCCACCTTTCCTGAGGCCCACAGTGTTCGTTGAACTTCTTGAATTCTGCAGAACACTCTGTATTCGTTTCCTAGGACTGCCATCATAAACTACCACCAACTGGGGGGCTTCAAAGGAGAGAAGTCTATTCTCTCACAGTTCTGAAGTCCAGAAGTCGAAAATCAGGTGTCAGCAGGGTTGGTGTCTTCTGGAGGCTCTGAGGGAGAAACCATCCCCAGCGTCTCCTTGCTTCTGGTGGCTGCTGGCGATCCTTGGTGCTCCCTGGCATGTAGATGTGTTGTTCCGGTGTCTGCCTCCATCTTGACACTGCCTTCTCCGTTTCTCCTCTTCCTATTAGGACACTGACCACTGGATTTAGGGCCCACCCCAAATCCAGGGGGATTTCATCTCAAGATTTTTAACCAGTTGTACCTGCAAAGACCCTACTTCCAATTAAGGTTGCATTCTGAGGTTCTGGGTGGACATGAATTTGGGGGTAGAAGGGACACTATTCAACTCATGGCACAACTCATTTGCTAAGAAGCCAACGACAATATGCTCACAGTCCCGAAGAAGAGAGAGGACCTGTCTTCCTCAGCATTTATATCAGCTCCATAGAAGCGCTCAGGAGTCAGCTTAGGTCACATGACCTCTCCTGGACGAGTCACTGGGTCAAGGAAGGTGGGCATTCTGATTGGCCAGCCTGGGCCACACACCTGCCTGCACTGGAGAAAGAGGGTCCACGTGATTGACAGCCTCACACTCGGGTGGAGTCCACACACTCGGAATGGAAGGAAAGGTCCCAACAGAGAGAGACGCTGGATAGATTATATATCTGCCATGTAACTCCAGCCACGCAACATCACTACTGTCCTTTGTGGTTCCAAATTTGAAAGAAAAATAAAAATTTAAATCAACGTTTCCATAGTTCATAAAATTTAGAGCCGAGGGGCTCCAAAAGCTATCTCTTTCCAGAGGCTTAGCAAGTTTTACTTAGAGTTTCCACTGCCTATTAATTAAAGATAAAAAATGATCAGGTAGGTGATATGAACCTTAGTTTCCCAATTGCAATGTTATTTTATTCATAAAACAACTGTCTCTATCCAAAGAACGGTAGTTATTTGCATTTACATGGCACTTTGCACATTGATATATATTATCAAAATTAATAAGCACAATCATTCTGGGATGTAGGCATGTATTATTAACCCCATCTCAAGGATTTGGAAAACTGAGGGGAAGAACACTGAAGCAATTTGCTGGAGGTCACATGATCAGTTAGTGGCAGAACCAGAATTAGAATCCAGATGTACCTGATTCCTGATCCAGCGGTTTCTTTACTTATTATAATGGCCCAATTCTGGTGTCCCCTTGAAAGCTAGGACAGTGCTCTGGCAAACATTACACCTTCCCTTCAACCAGCCTCTCCATGATATATAATTACTTTTCTGCTGGGACGCTCTCTATTACACACTTTTAAGCTCACAAATGCATTTTTTTTCTTCCCCAGAGGCATGTATTTTCATTCAGAAGAAATGTAAAGCTCAGAGGTTGGTGGAGAGATCAATCTTTGTTCTCTCCTCTGGAAAAGGAAAAATAGAAAGCTTTGATATTTTCTTTTCTTCTTCTTTTTTTTATTTATTTGACAGAGAGAGAGATAGCGAGAGCAGGAACACAAGCAGGGGGAGTGGGAGAGGGAGAAGCAGGCTTCCTGCCGAGCAGGGAGCCCGATGCGGGGCTCGATCCCAGGACCCTGGGATCATGACCTGAGCCGAAGGCAGACACTTAACGACTGAGCCACCCAGGCGCCCTCTTTTCTTCTTTTTAAAAAAAGATTTATTTATTTGAGAGAGAGAGAGAGAGAGTGCAGGGGGAGGGGCAGAAGGAGAAGGTAAGAGAGAATCTCAAGCAGACTCCATGCTGAGCGCGGAGCCCGATGTGGGTCTGGATCTCACGACCCTGAGAACACGACCTGAACTGAAATCAAGAGTCAGATGCTTAACCGACTGAGCCACCCAGGCGCCCCTCTTTTCTTCTTGTAATAAGAACCACCACAACAAAATTAAAATGGCCCCTTTCTCCTTTGGAAGTGTGAGAACTGAGGCTTGAGGGTGACAGAGGGATTTGTCAGGAATCTGAACAGCATCTGAGTGTAGACTGCCCTACTGGGCATATGGAATGAAGTAATAATGTTAATTTTTTCACAACATGATGGGTTCCCAATGCTTAGGCTAATGCCGGTTTTCCTCAGACCCAGGCAATGATGACCGAAACCAAATGGGATTTCTTCACTGCCCGGAACCACAGGAAATCCAGCCCTCCTCATCATCCCAGACCTCCTGACCAGCTGAGGAAGAACTCAGGAGAAAGCTGGATATGATGGTTGGTTTTACGTGTCAACTTTGCTAGGTCACGGTATTCAGATATTCAAAAACTGGTCTAGATGTCACTGTGAAGGTATTTTTTAGATGACATTAACATTTAACTCAGTAGGGGCTCCTGAGTGGTTCAGTTGGTTAAGTGTCTGACTCTTGATCTCAGCTCGGGTCTTGATTCCAGGGTCTTAGGAGCTCACATCAGGCTCCACGCTGGGTGTGGAACCTACTTAAAAACAAAACAAAACAAAAAATATTTAACTCAGTAGATTTTGAGTAAAGCATGTTAACTCTCCACAATGTGGTGGGCCTTGTCCAATCAGTTGAAGGCTTTAGGAGTAAACAGACTGATATCCCCTAAAGAAGAAAGAATTCTGCCAGCAGTCTACCTACCTCTAGACTGGAGCTGCAACATCAACTCTACTCTGGGTCTCCAGACTGCTGGGCTATCCTTGATTCTCCACAATAGGGTGAATCAAGTCCTTGAAGTAAATCTGTTTGTATCTATCTCTCTGCACATGCCGTTGGTTCTGTTTCCCTGGAGAGCCTGACGAATGCAGTGAGGGTGGGGTGGCCTCAGTTTCCTACTGCAGGCACTTGCACACAGTCTTCTGGTAGCTCCCCCACCCTGCTCCTCACAACTGCTTCTGCTTTTGTTTCTCCTACCCCTCCCTGTCCCCCTGAGATGCATGGGGCCCACAATGCTTCTCGATCCCTGTGTGGGCTGGGCCTGCGAGACATACAGGTCACTCTTGCATGTCTCTCTGTCCTCTGCTCTGATATGTTCTGCCCCTGGACCTGCGTCCCTTGTCCTGACCACCACCCAGCAGTGCTGACTTACCCTAGTCTTTCAGGGACTTTGGCATCATAGCCCCATCGGGGTTCCTGTCTCCTCTTCCAGGGCTTTGGAACACATTTCTAGGCGAAGCCATTGTTTCTAACTACTTTCAGAGGTATCAGAAAGATCTCCTTTTTGAAAAAAAATGGTGCATTTATATATTCAAATAAATTCCCTAAGACGCAGCTTTGAAGACTCCATGGTGTAAATTCTCCTCAAGTCATTTCCTGAACACCTGGCTTTCAGTCATGTACCTTAGTTTTAATTTTTGATATTCTAATCCTGATGTCAAATTCAACATCATTTGTAAATTTAAGCAGTGAATCCTCTATCAGCAGCCCAGGGATGTTCGCATTTAATTAAAAACGACTGTGGAAGACATTTCTTTAATAACTTATTAGTCTATTATTAGCCACTTAAACATATAGGAGCGCTAGCCTTCAGGAATAAATGACTTTTATCTTTCCTCTTTTCTGAAAAATCCACAAATTTTCATTAGCTCTTCTTGGTATTTGAACTACTTTCCTTTGGTGGCGGGTGGAGGACATTCTATTCTTTTACTCCTCGACTTGAAAGCTTACCCTTGACAATGACCCCAGAGACCGGTGGGAAATGCAGAACGAGCTTCCTCTGCAGAGGACACAGTTACTACTTGTCTTTATCTTCCCTCCCTCTCTCCTAAAATCCAATTGAAATGATACATAATATATTTCTTAAAAGAATAAATCTGTAACTGAGCTGGAAAAGAATCAGAATGTTTAGCGGTGTGGGGGGGTGCGGGTTCTGGAATATTGAAAGCAAAGGGCATCAGATTTAGGAAGAAGGCAGAGATACACCACTCAACACAGGTGCATGAGAGGACTGTTGGCAAGGAAGCTGTTCTCCCAAGGGAGCCCCACAGAAACGCTAAGCTTAGGATCCACAGTAACAAATGCAGACATCAGCTTAAAGACTGCAGGACAAAAAGACTGTAGATTGTCCTATCTCTCTGCCATTTAACACATAAAAACCTCCTGCATAGGGGTGCCTGGGTGGCTCAGTTGATTAAGCATCTGCCTTCGGCTCTGGTCAGGATCCTGGGGGGAGGGGGGATCCTGGGATCGAGCCCCGCATCTGGCTCCCTGCTCAGCGAGGAGCCTGCTTCTCCCTCTGCCCCTCTCCCCTGCTCGTGCTCTCTCTCAAATAACTAAATAAAATCTTAAAAAAAAATAAAAACCACCTCCTGCATATCAACAGGAAGAGGATACAAATCAAGTAAAAATATGTGCAAAAGGATACTAATACTCAAAAGAAATACAAATGGCCTTGAACTACATGAAGGGGTGCTCAAATTCACTAGGAGTCTGGTAAATGCAGACTCATTTAAAATTACTCATTTAAAAGCTGACACTTCTGCTTATGTAAGTGCGTGGGTGAATGGGTTCTGAACTCTGTTGGAAGGACTTTGAAGGTACAGTCTTGGGATAGCAATTTGTCATCATCTAACAAAATGCCCCCCCCCCCGCCACACAGTACAGCAATTCCTTTCTAAGGCTCTCTTATAGAAATATTGACACATGGGGGAAGATATACTATGAGATTATACCAGGCAATATCACTTGCAAGGGCTAATAATTAGAAACGATCAATAGGGGAGTGGATCAGTTGTGGTTTCTTCATACCCTGAAATACTCTGTTTACCAGAACTGACATGGAAAGATCCTTAAGACATATTATTAAATAAAAAATTTAAAAAAGCAATATGCAGAACAATATGCATACTATGATCCATTTATCTTTTTAAAACCCACATGTGGGGGCGCCTGGGTGGCTCAGATGGTTAAGCGTCTGCCTTGGGCTCAGGTCATGATCCCAGGGTCCTGGGATCGAGTTCCGCATCGGGCTCCCTGCTCCTTGGGAGCCTGCTTCTCCCTCTGCCTCTCTCTCTCTGTCTCTCATGAATAAATAAATAAAATCTTTAAAAAAAAAAAAAAACTAAAACCCACATGTGTATAAATACATATATAAATGCATAGGAATGCCTCAGCTGCAAATAACTAGAAACTTGACCACAGAGGCTGAAACCGAAAGGGGCTTATAGTTCTCACATGGCAAGTGCACAGAGGCGGGTGGTCCAGAGCTGGTGGGGCCGTTCAGTGTGGCCATCGGGAGGGACCCATAGTTCTCCTCTGTCGCCCTGGAGTGTTGGCTTTCATCCTCATTGCCTCATCATCACAAGAGGAAGGCTACTCTACCAACCTCATTTCCACCACTCAGGCTGGAAGAAAAGTAAGGGTAACAGTTGGAGGTGTCACTTGTCAAGAAAGCAAAAGCTTTGCCACAAACTGTCAGCTTCCATCTGATTGCCCAGAACCGAGTACCCTGCCGCAGAGGAGCCTGGGCTAGGTAAACACAGCCAGGCTTCTGTTGGGAAGAAAGAGCAGGGAAACAAACACAGCTGGGGGGTGAGTGGGTGGGGGAGCATGTTATCTCTGGGGAAGGGAGTCCATTGCCCTCTTATTTGACATACTTCTTCTGTTGTTGATTTTGAAATAATTTCAAACATATGGAAACGTTTCAAGAATAGAAGATACTGTCCTGAACCATTTGAGAGTAAGTTGCTGTCCCGAGCTCTTCAGTTTGTAATTCCTACAAACGAGGACGTTCTCCTGCCTAAGCAAAACGAGCACCATCAACATCAGGAAATTAACAATGAAATCTTCTTAGCATGTAATCCACAGTGATCTCAAAAGTGATTTTCTTTATGATAATACATTGAGTTCTCATGGATGATTTTCCTTGGTGTCAGCTATTTGGGAGAAAATATAGATTGTTTTTATTAAAACTGTGACCTTCGAAGGGCTTGAGCAAACAACGGTGAGAGTCAGGGCAGAACAGCACGGAAAAGCAAAGGCTGAACAGACGCACCGTGTCCGATCTCCGCACCGTGTGGGTGGACCCGCGGGGCGAGGCCGCTGGGATTAATGTGGATCCGGACTCCAAAAGGACTCAGTCCCCCACCCCCACTCAGTTGCTTTCCCTTTTTAAAGAGTAAGCATGACAGTGGCCCTGCCAACTGGGACACGATGTCTGCTTGGGCATCAGGCAGTCTGAGGTTGGGTGGAAGCTGTACAGGGCTTCAGCTGTCGTGAGCACCTGTTGGCCTTGCAGGAAGTTGCCTTTGGGCACAGCCCCTCCTGCCGGGAGAGGAGGCTCTGGGCTCATCAGATTGTTGCCAGGCAACCGAAGCCTTCAGGGTCAGGCAACCCTGTTTGTCTTTCCACAAAGTATATAAACAATTCATAAATAAAGCATACTTAAGGAAAATTTAGACTGTTGAGGAAACAGAAAATAAGACTTCTTTTTTTTTTTTTTACCTCCCTCCTTCCATCAGTACCCCCCACCCCCCCACCCCCAGATACTACTGATTTGAAGTAACTTTTTGATGATGTGGATGCACGGTCTCTATACGAAAGAACACGGGCACAAATATCCCATAGGCTGATGCTTTGATGATTTGTCACAAATTAGGAGTTGCCTCAGTAGAGCATCGTGATTTTACAATCTACAATTTAAATAATGCATAAATACAACTGTTCTCGAGTTCTGAGTTCAATACCTCCAGAAAATTCTTTAATTGTTTAATCATTTAGTGCTGTGTTTTATCATTCTCCTCTAGTAAATATATGTGTGTATATTTATGTGTATGTGTGTGTGTATATATATATATAGTTTAAAGATTTTATTTATTTATTTGCGAGAGAGACACAGAGAGAGCGCAAGCATGAGCGAAGGGTGGGGGAGGAGAGGAGCAGAGGGAGAGGGCGAAGCAGACTCCCTGCTGAGCAGGGAGCACAACATGGGGCTTGATCCCAGGACTCCAGGATCCTGATCTGAGCGGAAGGCAGATGCTTAACCGACTGAGCCACCCAGGCGCCCCTTTCCTCTAGTATATTTAAATCCATCCTCTATCAATGCCATAGGAAACCTTCCCTCTAGACTTGTGTCCAATATGGTAGCCACTAGCCACATGTGGTTATATAAATTAAAATTACAATGAACTGATTTATTTTTTTATTTTAAAAGATTTTTTTTATTTTACTTTTTATTTATTTTATTTTTTTATGTTATATGTATTTTATTTTATTTTTTTATTTAAATTCAATTAATTAACATAGAGTGTATTATTAGTTTCAGAGGTTGAGGTCAGTGATTCATCAGTCTTAAATAATACTCAGTGCTCATTCCATCACATGCCCTCCTTAATGTCCATCACCCAGCTACCCCATCCCACCCACCCCCCTCCCCTCTAGCAACCCTGTTTTTTACTATGCTTAAGAGACTCTTATGGTTTGTCTCCCTTTCTGATTTCGTCTTGTTTTATTTTTTCCTCTCTTCCCCTATGATCCTGTTTTGTTTCTTAAATTCCACATATGAGTGGAGATCATATGATAATTGTCTCTCTCTGACTGACTTATTTCGCTTAGCATAATACCCTCTAGTTCCATTCACGTCATTGCAAATGGCAAGATTTCATGTTTTTGATGGTTGAGTTGTATTCCATTGTATATATATACCACATCTTCTTTATCCATTCATCTGTCGATGGACATCTGGGCTCTTCCCATAGTTTGGTTATTGTGGACATACACAATGAACAGATTTAAATGAAGAATTTAGTTTCTCGGTCACACTAGCCACATTTCAAGGCTCAGTAGCCACACATGGCTAGTGGCTACCTTCTTGGATAATGCAGATATGGGACATTTCCATCACTGCAGAAAGTTATATTGGGCAGTGCTGCTGACCTTTGCCAGAAAACAAAATCTTGGATTGTCTGATGTCCAAGTCTTACCAAAAGCCAGTTTAGAAGAAGCAGTATTTATAGGAGATGGGTGGTGGAGTGCCCATTCCTCTGGTTTCTTTGAGTTTTAGCCTGGAATCAAGCAAGACCATCAATAACGTTTTTGGATCACAGCAGCTTGGCTCTCTACAGAACTGCTCTCATTGAGCCACATTTTGGGATTTTGTCCAAGAACTCATTAAGAAATAACCTCATGAATATCGCTATGCCAGAAAATGAAGAATTGCTGGAGAATAATGGGGACCTGTCAAAAGGAGAGAGGTGCCAGTTTGGTGGGGTGTTCCCTGGGCAAATCTGAGAGTAATTGAGTAGTACAATAAATAACGATAGAATGGATTACAGAATAAATCCAGTATGGAAATGAGTCGGTACTGATGTAAGTTAATGTGTGCAGGAGAATGCTGGGCCGTTAGAATACCAACACAGAAATGCAGAAGGCGTGATACAATTTGGACATCACCACTGGGACTTCTCCACAGTCAGTTATTTCGAGCAAGAATCAGCAATAGGATTTCTGGGTAAAACCTGGATATGGGACAAACCACTTGCACAATATCAAAGTATCTCCTTACAAAATTTTTGTGAATTATAAAGGTAAAAAAAAGTCATAACTTCACAGTGGAGAAACCTGGCAGACACTACCTTCGCCCAGTGTTCAAAGTTGACGTCACCAGGCACGAGGAGAGTAGCCGGCATGTGCCTCCTGATGGGACACACTGAGGACACAATATTATTCCTGAGACATTCTTGCCAAAACACGTGACCGGAGGCTAATCATGAGGAAACTCTGGACAACCCCAGATTGAGGGACATCGTACAAATCTCTGGCCCACACTGTTACAAAAAATGTCAAGGTCTTGCAAGGCAAAAAAAAAAAAAAAAAAAAAAAGACTACGGAAGCGTTCCAGATTAAAGAGCAAACAGACATGACAACAAAGTGCAAGTGTAATTCTAGACTGGATCCTGGAAGAGAAAAAAAGGTTTTTGTTCTGGTTTGGTTTTTTGTTTTGGCATTGGTTTGGTTTTGCTTTAAAGGACATTTGAGAAAAATGATAAAATCTGAAAGGAGATTAATTAGCATGTAGAAGTATATAATAAGAAAGAGAGAATTTTAGCAAATTTTAGCAAAACAAAGGGTAGTTTCCCTGAAATTTTTATAGAAATAGTTCAGACTGGAATGCCTGGGTGGCTCAGTTGGTTAAACGTCTGCCTTTTGGGTCAGGTCATGATCCTGGGGTCCTGGGACCGAGTTCTGCATCAGGCTCCTTGCTCAGCAGGGAGTCTGCTTCTCCCTCTGCCTGCCGCTCCCCCTGCTTGGGGTCTCTCTCTCTCTGTCTCTCTGTCTCTGACAAATAAATAAAATCTTTTTTTAAAAAAGAAATATTTCAGACCAGTTAGATTCATTTTTTTTAAAAAAAGATTTTATTTACTTGAGAGAGAGAGAGCACAGAGAGGGAGGAAGAAGCAGACCCCCGCTGAGCAGGGAGTCTGAGGCAGGGCTTGATCCCAGGAGCCTGGGATCCTGACCTGAGCCACACAGGGGCCCCACCAATTACATTCATTGATGATACTTTCCTGTATGATGTTAGAGAAGAACTAGAAGGCTAGAAAAAAATTGCTAGAGAGTCACCAATATGTCAACATATGTCACCGTGGGAGAACGGGTGGTCTGAAATTTTTAGCCCTTATTGTTGTTTGGAGGGAAAAAAGACTGATGACTATCTATCTGTAAGGTGAGAGGCTAAGGAGAGAAATGTGGTCTTTGGGCCAACCATTAGTACCTGCCAATGATAATTGAAAACGCAGATGTATTTACTAGCCCCAGGCTATCCTACAGAGGAAGCTGCCTTCCCAGAACAAGGGTTGGTTGGGTGATCCAAGGGCTGCCTAATGCACCTGGTTCTCTCTTCCAGGAATGCGGTTTCCCCACTGCCTGTCACCAAACTAGAGCGGGTCCCCCAAGGTCAACCTATCTCATAAAACCCTGTTTTTTTTCCCTTCATAAGAGTTACTGTAAAAGTACTTCCATGTAACTTTCAACGTAAAAGTTGCACAGATGTAGATCAAGCTATGCTCAGAACCCCAGAAAATAACACCACGAGCAGAGACTGTGTACCGTCACATAGAAGGCCACCAACGTGGGACTCTTCGGTTCTATCGCTGAAGGTCCCGCGCAGGGAAGCCCTGCGGCAGCTTTACCATGATGCTGTTCATCTCTGCTGCACGTTCCCTGTTGGGACAAAGGGGCACTTCATGCAAATTAGGAAAGGGCACTCTTCCTTTAGGCAGACCAAGCAGGAAAGGGTTTGCCTTCTTCCCACTGAGGCGGTCTCCCGCCTGGGCATGCAGCTTGGTGAGTCGTGTGTGACACGGATTTTAGTCTACACTCGAGGCCCCTGTGCAAGGCACAAACACACATGATGGCCATACTTCTCTGGGGGCACAAACTCATGACCCAGGGGCCTAGTCCACGGCTAGGTTTATTTGGCCTATTGTTTTTTTTTTAAGATTTTATTTATTTATTAGATTGAGAGAGAGAGAGAGAGAGAGCACAAGCAGGGGCAGAGGGAGAGGGAGAAGCACGCTCCCCGCTGAGTGGAACCCCGACGTGGGGCTCGATCCCAGGGTCCTGGGATCGTGACCTGAGCCGAAGGCAGACGCCTAACCGACTGAGCCACCTAGGCGTCCCTGAAGAGAGGCATTTAATCAGAGGCATGAATATGAGTTTTCATGGGGGCAGGGGACATGGAAGTTGGATATGGTCGAGAGGGCCACTGGGGAAGAGGATGGGGCCAGGAAGCGGCCACTTTGGGGTTTCATGACAGCGTGTGGACTCCGTGTCTGTGGAACAGAAGAGTGGAGAACGGGAGAGAGGAACACCAAGCAGAGAGGTGGGAAATGCAGTTCTCGCTCTGGTGGTCTCACTGAGGCTGTCTATGGCAGTGCTCCACGGTTTCAGCAAATGAAGGTTCACCAGGATCTTTTCCCTAAGTGCCAACAAATTGCCTCTTCCTGATAGAAATTAGAAATCCTTGCAGCTACCAAATTCTGTCGAGTTAATTAATGAAGATCCAAAAAGTGTAGTACTCCAAAGAGACACTCAGATGGCCAACGGGTTCATGAAAAGTGCTCAAGATCACTCATTATCAGGGAAATGCAAGTTAAAACAACACGGAGCTATCACCTCGCCCCGGTGAGCCTGGCTTTCATCCAGGAGACAAGAGATAAGAGTCATCAAGGGTGTGGGAAAGGGAAGCCTGTGCACTCTGAGTGAGGATGTCCATTGGTGGAGCCACTGTAGGAAACAGTACAAAAGTTCCTCAGAAATTAAAAAATTAAACCACCATAAGATCCAGCAATCCCGCTTCTGGGATCTATCCAAAGGAAATTAAAATAGGGTATCAAGAATAGGATACCTGTCCTCCCATGTCTATTGTAGCGTTATTCACAATAGCCAGGATATGGAAACAACATAAATGTCTGTCAATGGGTGAGTGGATAAAGAAGATGGTGTGTGGGGGTGCATATATATATATATATATGAATATTTTTCAGCCATGAGAAAGATCCGATCTTGCCGTTGTGACAACATGAATGGATATTGAGGACATTATGCTTAGTGAGATAAGCCAGACAGAGAAAAACAAATAGCGTATGATATTACTTACATATGGAGTCTAAAAAAAGCCAGGGGCACCTGGGTGGCTCAGTCGTTAAGCGTCTGCCTTCTGCTCAGGTCATGATCCCGGGGTCCTGGGATCAAGCCCTGTATCGGGCTCCTGGCTCAGTGGGGAGTCTGCTCTTTCTCCCACTCCCCCTGCTTGTGTTCTCTCTCTCGCTATGTCTCTGTCAAATAAATAAATAAAAATAAAATTTAAAAAATTTTGAAAAAAGCCAAACTGGTAGAGACAGAGTAGAACGGTGGTTACCAGGGGCTGGGGGAAATGGGGAGATGCTGTTAAAGAGTACAAACTTGCAACCAGAAAATGAATACGTTTTGGAAATCTAACACACGGCAGGGTGATTATAGTCAACCATACTGCATTCCATACTTCAAAACTGCTAATAAGAGACTAGACCTTGGGGCGCCTGGGTGGCTCAGTTGGTTAAGCGACTGCCTTCGGCTCAGGTCATGATCCCGGGATCCCGGGATCGAGTCCCGGGATCGAGTCCCGCATCGGGCTCCCTGCTCGGCAGGGAGTCTGCTTCTCCCTCTGACCCTCCTCCCTCTCATGCTGTCTCTCATTCTCGCTCTCAAATAAATGAAAAAAATCTTAAAAAAAAAAAAAGAGATTAGACCTTAATTGTTCTCACTACAAAAAAAGAAGTGATAGGGGTGCCTGGGTGGCTCAGTCGGTTAAGCGTCTGCCTTCTGCTCAGGTCATGATCCCGGGGTCCCGGGATCGAGTCCCGCAT
>NC_138370.1:11775344-11856236 GCF_054177405.1 Leptonychotes weddellii
CGAGTCCCGCATTGGGCTTCCTGCTCAGCGGGGAGCCTGCTTCTCCCTCTGCCCCTCCCCCTGCTTGTGCTTTCTGGCTCTCTCTCTCTCAAGTAAATAAAATCTTTTCTTTTTTTAAGATTTTATTTATTTATTTGAGAGAGAGAGAATGAGATAGAGAGAGCATGAGAGGGGGGAGGGTCAGAAGGAGAAGCAGACTCCCCGCCGAGCAGGGAGCCCGATGCGGGACTCGATCCCGGGACTCCAGGATCATGACCTGAGCCGAAGGCAGTCGCTTAACCGACTGAGCCACCCAGGTGCCCCTCAAGTAAATAAAATCTTAACAAGAGAGAGAGGGAAATGATAATTGTATGGCAATGATGGAGGTGTTAGCTGACACGACGGTGGTGTCATATATATTCCCGTATATAAATTTGTCAGATCAGCACTTTAAAACCTGTGCAATGTTATATGTCAATTATATCTCAATAAACATTTTTTTAAAGCTCTAATAATTTTTAAAAAAGAAAAAAGTAGAGTACTCACCAGGGAGAGCGGTAAGGAAATTGCTAGGGAAGGGGCCTTGGCCCAATGGCCTCAGCAAGGGGCGGGCGGGAGTCTGTGGGGCCAGGTGCCGACACAGGTTCAAGTGCTTTGCAGCCAGACCCGGGCCCACCGTCTACGTGGAAATGCCCGACAGGTCTTTCCTACTAAGACACTGTCACTCAGCATTTCTTTCAATAATAAATAAAGCCACTGAATATAGAAAAGGGAACTTAGGTAAGGATGAAGTGGAGAAAGATGGAGAAAGAACTTTTAAGCTAATTATCAATCACTTCAGAAGGATATTCTCCTCGTGCTGAAAGAATCACAACGTAGGTGTCAAAATTGGAGTATTTTTCCGTTTAAAATCACTGACTCAGCACAGTAGTAAAGTAGAAGTCTTGCCATAAAGCATGATCTGTTAGCATGACTCACAGGTACAGCTCAGGTGGGAAATAAACTAGTTCTGCAGCTTATAAAAAAAATGGGAGGTTTAAGGAAAATGCATGATTCTGCTCTAAATTAGAAGAAAACTAAAATTTTTAAAGCAAGAATCCATTTGCTGACGATAAATGTGTAGATTTTGTTTCTTGCAGTCTCTCCAAGTGAACTCCAGAGTGCTCAACATGTTAGATGGGCTGGTGTCAGGGATAATCCGTTCTGGACGCTCTCTGGTTGGCTGGCTTTTAGAATTCACTCCTACTGACTTCCTGGCATCTTTGGTCCCATCGAAGGGCTTGTTCTGGTTATATACAAGATCAATTTGATCTGATTCCACTGAAACCCTCACAGATGTTCAAGCCAAGCAGCAGTTTAGAATTTAGAAAAGGAGTTTTCAATTTTCTAAAAAAAAAAATAGAACACACAGTCCCTTTGATACCTCACCTGCGTATGTAAACACACTGGTTCTAACAAACAAGCTGAAAACACTTCACAGGATGGTATCTACTCTGGAACTTATATTGTATTCTGATCTCTTATTCTACTCTGTTCATTTTTTCAAAAATGCCGCTAAAAACCCACTAAATTGAATTTATATCCACTAATAGGTTACAAACCAGTTTGAAAAACACAGGTTTAGAAAATGTATTTTTCTCTAGTTATAGTGGAATGATAGATAGCCAGGATTATAAACTAAAAAGCAGTTGCTGTTTGATATTCAGGGACATCTGATTTGAGGAACAAAGGTGACAAAGAAATTTATTTAAAAAATAGTCACTACCGGGGGCCTGGGTGGCTCAGTTGGTTGAGCAACTGCCTTCAGCTCAGGTCATGATCCTGCAGTCCTTCCTGGGATCAAGTCCCACATCGGGCTCCCTGCTCAGTGGGGAGTCTGCTTCTCCCTCTGACCCTCCCCCCTCTCATGCTCTCTCTCTCTCATTCTCTCTCTCAGATAAATAAATAAAATCTTTAAAAAAAAAAGTCACTACCACTTACTTCTTGCTCTGTACCCATTATAGCATTAGGCACTTCACAAACATATTCTCTCATTTTCCTAATAACCTGGTGATTCAAGGTACTATTATTCTTTTTTTTAAAAAATATTTTTTTTATTTAGAGAGTGAGCGTGTGCAGTGTGGGGAGGGGCAGAGGGAGAGGGAGAGGGAGAGAGAATCTTGAGCAGACTCCGCACTGAGCACTGAGCCCTACACGGGGCTCGATCTCACGACCCTGAGATCATGACTTGAGCTGAAATCAACAGTCAGATGCTTCGCTGACTGAGCCACCCAGGCGCCCCTCAAGGTACTGTCATTCTTGCCAAGGGAAGAGCCCCAACCTCACAGAGGATGGCGAGAAGTAACAACACCCTGGAAGAGATGACCATGCAAGTGAGTTAATCAACCTGCCATGTTCTGTTGTTGCAGGAAGTAACCAAGACTGAATGGAATGGGCCAGAGTGACACCATTTGTTCCTCTCAGAGCCTCAAATGGAAGCTGCTCAACTTTCCCTGAGCCCACGTCCCATGGGCTGGGCTGGATGGCCCCTGGGTCCATGCTGGGTTGTGTGGTAGCTGAGGAACCCGGGCCAAGGGCTCAGTGCCCTTCATAGCAGGATCCTTCTGCTGGGGGCACAGCAGTCCTTAAGTGTTGAATTTCCTTAAATTCACAGAAACAACGCCGAAGGGTATACATTCGAACACATCTGCCCTATTCCGATACAGAGGCTCTTTTCACTCTCCCACACAGCCTCTGACTGAGCCCAGACCCACCCCGCTGCCTTGCACTCAGGGAACATCTGAAGATACTGATACTGGCTGGGGGTGAGTAATAATACAGGACATTATCCCTGCACACGGGTCCTTTCGCACACGGACAAGTCTAGGAGTGGGAACAAGTTCTAGAAGCGGAATTTCTGCGCCAAAGGCTTTTGTGATTTTGACAGATGTTGCTGAATTGTCTTCCATAAAGGTTGTATCAATTTACTCAAAAGAAGGTTGGAAGAGAGAACCTGTTTCCTCACACCTTCAGAAACGGTGTTACCAAACGTTTTGGTCTTTGCCAACCTCATGCAAGAATAGAATCTCACTGCAGTTTTAATGTCTCTTATTCTAGACTTCATATCTTTTTCACAGTCACTGATAGGTCCTTTTCTCAAACTGTCATATTCTTTGCTCGTTTTTCTGTTATTTTTCTTCTTGATAACTTCTAACAGCTTTTGATACATATGTATGTATATTGAAAGTAATCTCTTTTGAAAATTAAACTTTCTTTCAAAAGAAAGATGAAGTTGTCTTTTTTTTTTTTTTAAAGGCTTATATATTTGTCAGAGAGAGAGAGACTGACCACAAGCAGGGGGAGCTGCAGAGGCAGAGGGAGAAGCAGGCTCCCCACTGAGCAGGGAGCCCGATGAGGGGCTCGATCCCAGGACCCTGAGATCATGACCTGAGCTGAAGGCAGACGCTTAACCGACTGAGCCACCCAGGTGCCCCAAAGTTAGTTATCTTCTTTATGGGAATTTTTCCATGCAGAATATTTTCACTTTTATGTCATCACACTTAGCATTTTCTTATGACTTCGGAGTTTTGTGTCCTTCTTAAGGAACGTCATCTCATCCTGAAATGATGCATTCAAGAATCTCCAACATTTTCTTTTCTCTTGATGTATCTGGAAGTTACTAAGATGTGAAATGTGAGATAGGAATGCTTTTCCTTTTCTTCCCTATTGTTGGTTGTCTAGTTGTCCTCATGCCATCTATTGAAGAAATTACATTTTCTACAGACCTGTCATATATTGAATTCTTCTACACGTGTAGGTCTATTTCTGGAGTCTGTTTTATGTCACTGACAGAAGCAGGTGGTACCAGTTCCTTACCACTTTAATTCCTGTTGTTTGAAAGATATTTTACTAACTGGTAGAACTAATCTCACTTTATTACCCTTCTTTTTCAGTATTTCTTCTGACTACCCTAGTATGTTAGTTTTCTGTAAGGACTTCACAATAAGCTTGTTTCTTTCTTTTAAAAATCCAGTTGCAATATCACTGAGATTACCTTAAATTTACAGAATTTAAGGAGAATTAACATCTGTATCAATGGATTTTTTTGCAACTGCTCAGGCCAAAAACTTAGAGGACTCATGTTTGGTGCACGTCTATCTCTCCCACATCCTTCATCGATCTACCAGCAAATCCTGGTAGCAGTACCTTCAATATATATCCAGAAACTGACCACTTCTCACCCACACACCCCCTAGTTCATGCGACCACCATTTTCCACCCACATTTCTGTGATAGTTTCCAAACTGGTCTCTCCGCCTTCCCTCTTGCTTCAGTCTATTCTCAACCCAGAAGCCAGAACAAACCATTCAAACCTAAGGCAGATCACCCCAATCCTCTGCTCCAAACCCTCGACACAATGGAATACTATTCACCACGAAAAAGGAAATCCTGCTGTTTGGGACAACATGAATTGACCCGGAGGGCATTATGCTAAGTGAGATAAGTCAGACAAAGAAAAGCAAATACTGTGTGATCTCACTTGTATATAGACTCTGAGAGAGCTGACCTCACAGAAAGAAGCAGATTGGTGGTTGCCAGGGGCTTGGGGTGGGGGTGGGGGGATGCAGAGCTGCTGGTCAAAGGACACAAACTTCCAGCTATACGATGAGTGGGTTCTGGGGACCCGACGTACAGCCTCGTGACTATGGTTAACAATACTGTATTATATACTTGAACGTTGCTAAGTGAGTAGATCCTAAATATTCCCACCACACACACACACAAATAACGACGTGAGTTGGTGGAGGTGTTAACTGATCATATTGCGGTAATCATTTTGCAGTAGATAAGTGTCTCAAATCATCATGTTGTGCACTTAAAACTTCCACAATGTTATATGTCAATTATATCTCAGTAAGGCTGGGGCTGGTGTTGGGGGGACCCTCTAGAGGCTTTCTCAAAGCAAAACAAACAAACAATAAAAAAAAAAACAGACTTGGAGCACAGATCCGAAGGTGAATGAGTTAACCACGTAACTATTTGAGGGAGAGAGTCTCAGGCAGAGGCAAGGGCCAGAGCAGGGGTTCCCAGGCAGGAATATGGCGGGCAGTCTTGGAGCTGAGGTTACAGAGAGCAGGAGACCACCGACTGGGGTCCTGTGGGCCAGTTTAAGCTAAAAATTGTTGAAAGCAGTTACTTACAGGGGGTGGGAATTGGGATAGCTGGGGTGTGGCAGGGAGAATTACCTTTTACATTAAAAGCCTTGTGGAACTATTTGACTTCTTGAAGTATATGTATGACTTTGATAAAAATAAAGAATTAATAAAGAATTTTAAAACACTGACATACAAAAGAAAAATATAGAAACTAAGGGAAAATCTTAACAGATGGGATTTGTCAGCATGTAGTGGGAGTTATACTTTTCTTTTAGCAGATGGATGGACATTCTTATAACCAAACTCTGTGATTTCTCAGTTATCATGATTCTAAATAACACCCATCGATTTAAATTTTTATCTTTGAGCAGCCCCTGGAAGGTAAGGAATATTTAGTCAGTGTATTCGGTATTCAGCAAGTGAAATGGCAACCTGACAAATTCTAGATTTTGTGATCTTCAGAGACATAGAAACGGAAAGGGGGAGAAAGGTTTCAACAGCATTTCATTTCTTGAACTTTCGTGTTTAAAAAAATCATATTATTGGGTAGAAGTGGAGAAAGTGTAATTTTATTTTATTTTATTTATTTGAGAGAGAGAGAATGAGGGGGGGAGGGTCAGAGGGAGGAGCAGACTCCCCGCTGAGCAGGGAGCCTGATGCGGGACTCGATCCCCGAACCCTGGGATCATGACCTGAGCCGAAGGCAGATGCTTAACCCACTGAGCCACCCAGCCACCCAACTAGTGTGATTTTTAAGAATACAAAAACAGACCGTGAAAAGAATGTAGGAATTGATGAAGTGTTTGCTCCCACTGAAACCTCAGAGGGATTTACATCTCCCAGGACCCGGAGTCCAAGCCCGAGAATTTTCCTTCACAAACGGGGTGGGTTGTCAAGTGACTCAGAAGAGCACTGTCCTCGGGAGAAACACGGAGTCTCACCTTGCATGCAATTCCATGCGTTAAATGCAAACCTCTCTCCTCACCTTTCTGTACTTGAAAAACTATCATCATAGGATGATGTTCAAGGTTAATTTCTAGCCACTTAATTACGAAGCAAAAAATGTTTTCATGTGCATTTTTTCCCCTGTGTGAAGTTTCCTTTTCCAAATTGCATTCTCTTTTGGTTTTTTTTTGTTTTTAAGATTTTATTTATTTATTTGAGACAGAGAGAATGAGAGAGAGAGAGTACATGAAAGGGGGGAGGGTCAGAGGGAGAAGCAGGCTCCCTGCCGAGCAGGGAGCCCGATGCGGGACTCGATCCCGGGACTCCGGGATCGTGACCTGAGCCGAAGGCAGTCGCTTAACCAACTGAGCCACCCAGGCGCCCGCATTCTCTTTTGTTAATGAAAGGACAGAAGTGGACACGGAGATGGCTTGTTACCTAAAATACCAAGAATAGTGTCCCAACAGGCCAAAGCTTTGTGGGAGCCACGGGAAAGAAATGCTCCAGAAGGCCACAGAGAGACACGGGAGGTTACTTCCAACTTCCCAGGTGCCGCCAGCCAAAATAGGGGAGAACGGGCGAGGGTGCCAGTGTTTCCCGTCTGTTTTCTTACCACCATCAGCCCATGACAACAATTTATTTTAGTGACTAGATTTATACAGGAAGCCTGGGAAGAAAATGATTCTTCCTCGAGAAATGGTGGGAGAATAGGACGCATTTTCTTACGTTGGGTTCTTATGAGTAAGAAGCTAAAACTGTTAAAGTTATTTACCATTGATTCAGGCATTAGTACTTGCAGTTCCTCGTGCAAGGTGCTCAGTTCAAAAGCTGTCACGCAGATGGCAGGTGTCTTTGTGGTGAGCCCGCACGGCACGCAGGAGGATCACCACGGTGACCGCCTGGAAATAATGTCACATTGTGTGTCACCTGGATGCAGAGTTTTAAAAAAATTATTAAAATTTTTCAAAAAAAATTTTTTTTTAAGATTTTATTTATTTGAGCGAGAGAAATAGAGAGAGAGGGAGAACACAGAGGGAGAGTGAGAAGGAGAAGCAGACTCCCCGCGGAGCAGAGAGACCGATGTGGGACTCGATCCCAGGACCTTGAGATCATGACCTGAGCCAAAGGCAGACGCTTAACCAACTGAGCCACCCAGGCAGGGAAGCTGTTAGAACTGTCTCAGGGTTGGAGGGACTGGCACGCACCATAATAAATATATTTTTGAATCTGAAACTAATTTTAGACTTTAAAAAAAAATGTGCTGATATTATAGGTAAGTCCTACATACTTCTCACCCAGTTTCCCCTACTGTTAACATCTTAACTTTATTATAATACATTTGTCAAAACTAAGAAAGCAGTATTGATACATTACTATTACCTAAAAACAAAAAAAAACCCCGTCATGCAAGAATTTTCATTATTATAAATTTACAAAGTCGGGGCGCCTGGGTGGCTCAGTCGTTGGGCGTCTGCCTTCGGCTCAGGTCATGATCCCGGGGTCCTGGGATCGAGCCCCGCATCGGGCTCCCTGCTCCGCGGGAAGCCTGCTTCTCCCTCTCCCCCTCCCCCTGCTTGTGTTCCCTCTCTCGCTGTGTCTCTCTCTGCCAAATAAATAAATAAAATCTTAAAAAAAAAAATTTACAAAGTCATTCAAAGATCCTACCCTAAATTAACATTTTGCTCCTCTCACATTATACTATGCAATGCAGCTTTACTTCATCGGTCTTTTTTTTTTTTTAAATAATGCAAAATCAATGATAAATGTGTTTAGCACTTTGAGAGGCACATTTTAAAATTTTATTTATTTATTTATTAGACAGAGAGAGAGAGCGCACGAGAGAGAGCACAAGCATGGGGAGGGGCGGAGGGAGAGAGAGAGGCAGACTCCCTGCAGAGCAGGGAGCCCGATGCGGGGGTTCGATCCCAGGGCCCTGGGATCATAACCTGAGCCGAAGGCAGACGCTGAACAGACTGAGCCACCCAGGCACCCCCATTTTGTGCTTTTAAAAATGAAATCTTTATATGTAAAATTTGTCCCACATTTTGTATGCTCTGATCAGTGCCTTTCAAACTTTTTCGCCGTGATGCACTTTAAGAAATAAATTTTATACAGTATCTGCACATACATACCCCAAACCAAAACAACAGTCACACGCACTCAAAGACCCTTACAACATGTGATATACACTGGTATTTTCTGTTGAATTCTGTTCTCTTCTATTCCATTAGGAAAATTGCTGGTAAAGACCTTCAATGAGTTTCTTCATTAATGGATCACACACACAAAAACACTTCAGATCATTGATCAATTCCTGATTATTTTGTCACATAATGGAAACACAGAAATTTAGAATCATAGATTACCAGATAATTCCTACCAGGTAATGCCTTTTGTTCTGTTTTTATTCTGTGGACTATCCAATGACAAAACCTTATTATAGAGCGTAATTTCTTTTTTTTTTTTTTTAAAGATTTTATTTATTTATTTGAGAGAGAGAGAATGAGAGACAGAGAGCATGAGAGGGAGGAGGGTCAGAGGGAGAAGCAGACTCCCTGCTGAGCAGGGAGCCCGATGCGGGACTCGATCCCGGGACTCCAGGATCATGACCTGAGCCGAAGGCAGTCGCTTAACCAACTGAGCCAGCCAGGCGCCCCAGCATAGAGCGTAATTTCTAAATTTATTCTTTTTAAAGTTATCACAGACAACCCTCTGGAAACACTGGCCAAATCCTTGTCCTAACTGGTCTCTTCTGAAACAAGGTCCGGGGAGGTACACGTGCAGTCATCAAGCAGAACTTTTGGAAAGCTCAAATCATCCAGCTGACCTAAAATGGTGGGGCCTGTGAAGAAATAATGCAGAAAGATTCTAAGGTTGGGGTGCCTGGATGGCTTGGTGGGTTGAGCATCTGCCTTCGGCTCAGGTCGTGATCCCAGGGTCCTGGGATCGAGCCCCGCATCTGGCTCCCTGCTCTGCGGGGAGTCTGCCTCTCTCTCTCTCCCTCCGCCCCTCCGCGTGCTTGTGCTCTCTCTCGTGCGCTCTCTCTCTTAAATAATCTAAAAAAAAAAGAAAGAAAGATTCTAAGGTTACAATCGCAAAGAGAGAAAATCCCAAAGTGCAAATTTAGTTCCGCCTTCATTCCACGGGATATTTATACTTCAGATTTGCCAAAGCACACGTGTCTTCATCTGTAACTTTAATTTCAATTATTTTACTTTTCGAGTTCTATTTGGTTCTTTTCCAAATCTGCTTGATGCATCTTAATAATTTCTTGTTCCTTACTCAGTTTCTCTTAACATCTAAGAGTCTGTGTCATAAGAATACATCCTTGAAGTGCTTCTTCCCCTAAGCTTCCCTGCAGGAGGCTGTCACAAGGTCCCGCTTCCGTGGACCGTGGCTTTGACCGTGAGTGCGCATTCCGAGCACTCTACGTGTGGGGCTTTCTTTGGAGGTCTGGCTTGAAGGTGGGTTCATCCAGGGTCGATATGTGGTCATTTCTACTAGTTGCCCAGATTCTACCCGGTTGGCACCACTTTTTAATTTTTATTTTATTTTTAAAATACTCTGTACACCCAACCTGGGACTTGAATTCACAATCCCTGAGATCAAGAGTCACCTGCTCCACCGACTGAGCCAGGCAGGTGCCCAGATGATACCACTTTGAACTATAATCCTGGCTTGAGGGGTTGTTGTTTTTTAAGATCACTCATATGGGGAAGAATTTGGGCTGAAATCCAAGTGTGAGGAACCCTGTTGTAAGTCATCAGGAGAGTCCATGTCCGTCTGTTTACATTTTGCCCTTCCACGGAGAACCCAAGTTTAAGACAGGAATTTTCCCTCAGGGTCCCCCGGGGGGATAGGTCTCAGCCTCATGCATGCTCTGTGTACCTGTGTGTGACTCCTTAACCTGGGTTGATCCCAGACTTCATCTGTCTTCTGGGCCTCTTGACACTGTAAAAACTGAAGCTGTCCTTAACCTCAAGCTTCCAACTTTTGTTTAAATGTTTTAGACTCTGGGGGATGCCTGGGTGGCTCAGTCGGTTAAGCGTCTGCCTTCGGCTCAGGTCAGAATCCCAGGGTCCTGGGATCGAGCCCCGCATCGGGCTCCTTGCTCAGCAGGGAGTCTGCTTCTCCCTCTGCCTCCCCCAGCTTGTGCTGGTACTCTCTCTCTTTCACTTTTAAACAGTTTCTAGTAGGAGGGTACATCTTACACCCTAAGTCTGTGCAAATTTGTAAAATCAACAATTCTCTCTCCATCGACTTGAAATAAAACACAGAGAAAACCACTGTGTGTCATTCTGGTTTTATTGCTTATTAAGGATGTCATTCCATACAGTTTCAGGTAGACAGACTTGGAGCAAATGTACGGGGGGTGTTGAACAGCTGATGGCAATCCGGACGAGAATGTTTCAGTGTTTTACAGAAGGTGGTCAGAGGGGCCACGGCCACCATGACCCCCTACATGTGTACATTTCATATAAAAAGAGTAAAAACAGCTCATGGGCATTTAACTAGCATTATTCTTTGTCATCTCTGAACCACAAGAAGCCTGAACAATTTCAGAATCTTCAGAGCGAAACACAGTTTGTTCCACGAGCAGATGTTGTAGTTCCAGTTTCCTTAAAAACAAGCAAACAAATCAACACAACGAAAACCATGTACACACAACCCCCAGGACAAAAGTTGGCCGCAATCCGGTGGTCTTGAATTTTAATGATTCTGTTCTATTAGTTCAAGATATCAAATGTGATTCAGCTTTTGAAAATCAGATTACACTTCTTCACCATAATTGTATTTACTGTGTAATTCAAATGATTTAACTGAGCCTAATGTAAGCCCAGTAAAAGCCACGGACATAATTTAAACTGCTCGTATGCTAAGAACGTGTCTTTACAAGTTCATTATTCTTTAAAAACTCAGACCCGAGCTGCACAGGTGTAACTGGAGGAACAACAGCCTCCCCTTCTAGAAATATTTATTTGTAGAAGGTTTTTCTAGGGTTTTCCAGCCGGGAAGCAAATGCAGTCACTGGAAATCACACAGACACATCAGTAACTTCCTGGTTACACGACACTAATAGGTACCCTACTCGTGATTAAAAAAAATAATCAAGCCTGTACTATGATTCAGCATTTGAAACACTTCTATGTCTATAACTAGGAAGATGCTCAGGCTGAGAAATCCACGTGGATACTTGAAAAGAAACAAGACTTGAGAGGTGGTTTTATGTTAAACCATTTAGGAGACCTGTTACCACACAACCAAAACCACACAGTAGCAGATAAACAGGAATTTATTAAAACCATTGTCTCCAACAATACAAAAATTAAATATTAAGGCATCTTTTACTCCCATCTTGGTATATGCAGCAAAGAGAAATGTTTTCAGTGGGAACCAGCACTTCTATTCAAATGCTTTTGAATGTATTTGGCAGATTGATTTTTATATTCTCCTATTCCACATACGGCTGAAAACTCTCATGGTCAAATATCATGACCCAAAGGAAGAGTATGAACAGATACTCATTTACTAAAAAGAAGCGGTTCACCCTTGAAAAATAAAAAGGAACTACAAAGAATATTATGTAAAAGTTCAAATATTAGTATTTAAATTTCTCTGGAGCAATTTATGCTTCAGTAATTAAGAGAAAGAAGAGATGAAGACTTTATTAAGACGAGAAGTCTATTAATATGGATCATGCCACAGAGTAACTGTTTACTCAGTATTCTGATCCACTGGGATGAGAGTTTCAAAAGGGCTTCCTACTCCTTTAAAAAATATCACATCCACTAGAACAAGATCATATAAATTCACATTGATTATTTATTATTTCCCATTTTGTCCATTTACAAAGCTCAACCATCTTCATAAAGTATACTAAACAGTAACATTTCACCTTTTATTAAGGCAAGTTTGTGAAAATAATTTAATACAACCAGATCTCTTCATGAACTTTCAGCTTAAAACGTTTTTTACATAAGAAACATACAAAAAAATTCTGTTTTATAAAAAGCCACCTCAATACCAGAAAAGAGTAATGGAAGGATTTTGAACCCAGTTTACTTCTTTTTAATTTTTTTTTTTATTGAACCCAGTTTACTTCTTAAAAGGATGTTCTTCCCTTGTCTTCAATTCCAAGTACTATTCATCATCTTTAGAGCCAGTTTTGCTTAACTATAAAAGACAAAAAAGGACATCATCAACAAGATTAAGCTATCACATTACCAGAAATAAATATTTATAATTGATAGAACAACAGACAACAAGGTTCATGTAATTTAATACCAGCTACAGCGTTCAACGTATTTAACTACTTTTCAACTTCAGGCTCAGCTACTTTAAACATGATTCTTTAAAAATACAACCTCAATAGAGAAGGGGGGAAAAAAAATCCCTTGAGGCTTTCCAAGAAATAAATTGGAACCAAGAACATACAAAAGGTGCCACTTATAAAATGAATGACATTCTTCTATTATTTTCACAATAAAGACTTCAAAAATTTTAAACATTGTGGTTAAAAAAACCACATAAATTAAGTACAGTTTTAAAAATACGATAAAAATCTTAAATTGCAAGTCTTTTCTGATAAAAATCTATAGAATTTAGCAAATGGGGGAGAGGGTGGGGAGTTCCCAAAGAATACACAGACAATTCTGACCAGAATAAAGAAACCCCCAGTGAACCCAAACCCTGAGAACCCCAGAGAATGTGGGAAGCTGTGAAAAGCAGAAACTGTTAAGGGTAGCAGTTCTCAAACATTCTGGCCCCAGCTCCTCTTCCCACTTTGAGGATCTTAAAAGAGCTTTCTTTTAAATGTATATTAAACCTACAGTATTTGAAATTAAAACTGAGGAATTGAGTTCCTGTAAAAATAACAACAGACTCACTCCATGATCACCGAATAACATTTCTTAAATGAAAAGCTGTGTCTTCTAAAACAAATAAAACTTAATGCGAAGAATAGTGTTGTTTTACATTTTTGTGAATTTCTTTATTACTGAGCTCAACAGAAGACAGCTGGGTTTTCACAAATCTGCTTCCACAGTAAGGCAGGTAAAATAGAAAACAGTGAACAGAAACACAGTACAAGTAACTAAGAACAAACTGAGTTTTTGTTTTGTTTTGTTTTTTTCAAGATTTTATTTATTTATTTGAGAGAGAGAAGGAGAAACAGTGAGAGAGCACAAGCGGGGAGGAGAGGGAGAAGCAGGCTTCCCGCTGAGCAGGCAGCCCAATGCGGGGCTCGATGCCAGGACCCCGGGATCATGACCTGAGCCGAAGGCAGATGCTTAGCCAACTGAGCCACCCAGGCACCCGAACAAACTGAGTTAATATAAAAATGCACGTACTTAGATTCTAAACCTACTCACCACCTTAGAAAATTCTGGAAAACACAAGAATATAAAAGCACACATTCTATTAGTGCTCTAATAGAAGAGTATTAGTGATGGCATTATTACACTTCAGGAGCCCCTGGTAAACACCACTGTCCACTTGTGAGAGAACGAGGAAAAAAGACAAACAACACCTTAACATTAGGATGTAAATAGTTTTGACCTTGCAGATGCCCAGAGGCCTCCAGGACCTCCCAGGGATCCCAAGATCATATTTGGAAACTACTAGCTTCGGGTAACAGATTCTGAGTCCAGACCCGCCTACGTGGTAACCTCCCTCCTAAAAATATCTTCGCCTATCTCCCAAGATTACTGGATTATTTCAATCTTCATTTCCTTTATATGTGCTGAAATTCTAATTTATATTAATAAGGACTCTGAAAAACAAGCAGGACACTAAATTTCTGGAGCTAGGCAAGGAGGAGCACTACCACCTTTGGATTAATCGGATTACTTTTTGAGCCCAATTTCTGCTGACGGCTACTGTCTGGGAAGGATGCACTCTCATTCTGAAGCCCGAAGCATTTTAAGGAGGGAAACGACTTAGCTGGTGAGGTACATACAAGCACACCTAGGACAACACGGAGTATCCATCAGGCATCAGTGGAGGGGTGCCTGGCTAAATGAGAGAACGCAGAGAAGCCGCACCCACACAGACATCTTGTGTGCGGTCAGCCCCTTGCCCAGGAAGCGGACAAGAAATACTGCTGCTTTCTTCCGATCGCAGCTCACCTACTCCCAGGTAGTATTTCTGTATTAGGCACAAAGATTATTTTAAACAGTTTCTATAGCAAAGGTACCCCATGGCCCAAACCGCTGACTTGAACTCTAAGAATATACTGTTTATAAATTACCCGTATTTGTAGGTGCCCACTAAAATCCTAATCTTTAACTACCCTTGGATCATATTCATTACTTCTCACAGCAGTAGGGGCACTAATTGGCATGCAAAACTCATCTCATGAAGTCCTACAAAGAGGATTAACTAGGGGCGCCTGGGTGGCTCAGTCAGTTAAGCGTCTGCCTTCGGCTCAGGTCATGATCCCGGGATCCTGGGATCGAGCCCCGCATTGGGCTCCCTGCTCAGCGGGAAGCCTGCTTCTCCCTCTCCCACTCCCCCTGCTTGTGTTCCCTCTCTCGCTGTGTCTCTCTCTGTCAAATAAATAGATAAAATCTTAAAAAAAAAAAAGGATTAACTAAGCATCACTTTAATATATTGGAACCTACCAATAAGAAAAATATTGAGAGAAGGTGGCAAAAAACTTCAAGGTGAAAAGTAAACAATTTTAAATAAGAAAAACAGAAAATCCTTCTTGACAATGATGGGAAACTCCATCTAGGGTTTGCCCTCAAAAAACAGATATGAATTTCTACTAAGAAATCAAAGCATTCCTTTCGATGCCTTGTTTCTTGTTTCCACTCTACCGCTAATCCAGAGTCATAGCTAGGCATGTTCGTTCTTCAGATGTACTTACATAAACAGTCATACTTCACTTATAGCTTAGTTCTACAGATTTTCCATTATTTAAATAAAGAAAATCTAAAACTGAAGGTGTAGGAAAGAAAAGAATGTGAAAGATATTTCAAAAATACTTACATGCTGAAGCAAAAAGGGAAACAGCCATTCCAGTAAAATTCAAAGGTTGAGGGGGGGAAAAATGAAGATATAAATTTCATTATTTGATGGCAGATTGATAACAATATTTTAAAGCCCAGAATATAAGTATTCTATACCTTCACCACATCAACCCAGTTCCATCCTCGAGGCAGTTCTCCTTTGTGATCTAGAGGATAAAAATAGTAACTTTATGTCTAAGACCAAGCAGTAATTTTTAAAGCAATTAATACTCTAACAATAAGCTTTTGCATACCATTCTACACAACAATAGATTAAATACACAATAATAGATAGATCTACACAGTGACATTAAAATTTTAAATCATGTATTATATTAAGCTGGAAAACCAGTTTATCATCATTGTGAACTGAAAGCACCGTTCTCTTCAGGATACTTGCAAAGTAACTCAGACACACTCCCTTTCACATTTACCCTATTTCCATTCAAGACAAAACCATATATTAAGACAAAAACATGGAGGTGAGTTGGAAACTCCAGGAAGAGGAATGAATCAATTTATTAGTTTCATGCACTTGTACAATTCTACCCTTTTTTATAAGGTTACGGCTTTTTTAAGTGAGATGGTTGTGCTACTTTACTGCTTCATGAGGCTTTTTAAACTACGAAGCTAGGCTCAAGACAAGAGTCCTTATAAATCAATGTCTGGCCTCGAAACTCAGAGGAGGCCTGGTCAACTTATTTATTAACTTTCGTGGTCTGATAAAATATTCATTATTTAGCCTAACATTGTTTAATCTGACAGGTCTTTAATCTGTTGGGAGTGCTTGAAAACAAGCTGAAACTTTATTTAAAAAAATTATAGTTTACAAAGCGACTTCATTCTTGTAATAGAATATTCAAACTTGAAGAACAGTTTAATAAATATAAGCGTTTTAGTATAAAAAGGTGTGATTTCCTTTATGCTTGATATTATCTCTATACATCTCATTTTATGAAATCATCAAAATCTGCATTTAAAACCAATACATTAATTTTACACAAGGGAAACAGAAACCAACCTCATGATTCTTACAGGACAGAAGCAGCATCACTGGACCTCAATCTTAGATGCTAATGGCTCTTTTCTACTTTATGCCAATAAGAATCTTATCCCACTGTTTATTGGTTGTCAGGGGTGTGGGGGCAGATCACCAATTTTGTTAACTAAAACTTACCCACGGTCCTTTTCAAGTTTTATTTAGAACGCAAGCTTCAAGTCACAAACTCCTAGACCGTTAAGTACAGAAAGATGGTGCCTCTTAGGTGGGCACCATCAAAACGATGGAGGGGGGGAAACCATAATGAAAGGGAATGATCATAGGTCATTATGTATGAAAGCAACAGGTAATGAACTGACAAGAGATGCTACAGCATTAAAAAAGAGATTAACCAAAATTCTAGAAAACAGATTGCAATGACTAATAATTCACTGCTTCGGTTGTTCATGCTTTAATATTAGGTATAATGGATTCCCACATTTGTTATTTCACAAACTATTGTGACTTCAAGAATGTCTTTTGAGGGCCAACAAAGGGCTGCAATCTTTTCATTCTGCCACACAGGACGTTAAACAAAACATAAGCAAAAAACCTGCCATCCCTTTATAAAAGGGCATTATTTTAAACTTCCTCACCAAAGTAAAAGGGTCAGTTCTTTTCAATAAAGGGCAGCTTGTAACCTTATACCAAGAACACACACACATACAGACGTAAGTATACGTGGACACACTTGTGTATATGTATATAAATATATACATTTCCTTAACTGGAAAAAAAGTTTACAGACATACCAATTTGCAAATTTTCAGGTTAAATAAAGAGATCAAATATTATTGGTGATATGCGGTGGAATTTATAATTCTCTTCTAAAGGTCCATAAAATGACTCTGGTTTAGGAGACGCAGAAATTCTATTCTTAAATCTTATTCTAATTGTATAAATAAATCAACTACAGACAAAAACATTATATTATTATTTTTTAAATTTTTTTTTAAGATTTTATTTATTTATTTGACGGAGAGAGAATGAGAGAGAGAGCACATGAGAGGGGGGAGGGTCAGAGGGAGAAGCAGACTCCCTGCCGAGCAGGGAGCCCGATGCGGGACTCGATCCTGAGACCCTGGGATCATGACCAGAGCCGAAGGCAGTCGCTTAACCAACTGAGCCACCCAGGCGCCCCTATATTATTATTTTTTTTAAAACATTATATTATTTATTGTGCTAAGATCTAATGGTATACCAGACTTCATTTCAAATGAAAGCTACAGTTCAAAAAATATTTAGGCAGATACACATATCTGCCAGAAAGGTAAACAAATAGGAAAATCCCAAACATGTCAGAAAGGGTACAAGTAGGATACACTTTTGTATGCTATTCTGTTTCTCAACCTCGAGACTCATTTATAGTTATTTTGCCACTTACTTACCTTCCCCTCAAACGGTGATCTCTTGTGGTAAAGTAGTAAATATTTTCAATATACGTCTGTGACCCAAGACAGCATCTGATCCCAATGTTCCAAGGATGGAGAAGAGAGAACTACTCTTCTGAATCGAAATACACTTATTAAGCACTCATATCACCCTAAAAAGCAACCTGTCTATCTGCGTTATAAAAAATAAATAAATAAACACAAACCTGTTTTATCTGCCAGCTTACGCTTCTGTGCTTTTGAAAGCTGTTCTTTTTTTTCTTTTTTCTTACTCGATGGGGCTGTATTAGGAGTTTCAACGGAGATGATGCTGCTTATGGGTATCTAGAAGAAAAACAGATAATTCCTATACTAATGCCTTAAAACTCACGGAGTTACACTAAATATGGCTACATCCTCAAACGAGTTGACAATTTTTAGATCTGTGAAGTAAAAAACTCCCGTATTATGCTCTCCGTTTATTAGAGACCATTAGCCATAATGTGCCATTAGCACATTGCTTTCATTCTTCTAAAAATTCCCATAGAGGGACTTACATAATGTTAGTTCCATTGTTATTAACCAGGTCTCTGAAAAAGAAGACCTGATACCAACATTCTGTTGAAGCGCTGAAGTTCTTTTTTTTTTTTTTAAAGATTTTATTTGTTTATTTGACAGAGAGAGACACAGCGAGAGAGGGAACCACAAGCAGGGGGAGTGGGAGAGGGAGAAGCAGGCTTCCCGCCGAGCAGGGAGCCCAATGCGGGGCTCGATCCCAGGACCCCGGGATCACGACCCGAGCCGAAGGCAGACGCTCAACCGACTGAGCCACCCAGGCGCCCTGAAACGCTGAAGTTCTAAGATAATTTTATAATTCGGGTAATTTGCTTGATTTGGAAATTTAAATATGTCTTTAAGAAAAGTCACACGTGCCTACCTAGAAAACCCTGATTCCCTGAAGAAATGAAGAAAATCTTCATGAATGAAGAAAGATATTTTAAGGGTGCCTGGGTGGCTCAGTCAGTTAAGTGTCTGACTGCTGATTTTGGCTCAGGGCATGATCCCAGGGTTGTGAGATTGAGCCCTGCGTTGGGCTCCGTGCTCAGCGCAGTCTGCTTGAGATTCTCTCTCCCTCTCCCTCTGCTCCTCCCCCCGCTCTCTCTCTCAATAAATAAATAAAATCTTCAAAAAAAAAAAAAAAAAGAAAGAAAAATATTTTAATTTGGATTCATGTAATCAGAGTGTGATAGGCAAAATTTAAAATGCTTACTACATGCCAAGCATTGCTGTAAATGTTGTTCATATACTACTCATTTGATCCTTACTACAATCTTTTGAGGTAGATCCTATTATAATCCCTGTTTTACAAAAGAAGAAACTGAGCACAGTGAGATTAAGACATTGGTCCCCTTTCCCCCACCAAAAAAAGTCACATGGTGAGTGGTGCAGTGAGGATTTTCAGGGCCACCTCGTGTGGCCCATAGTCCACCAGCTCTGCTACCACCTTCTACCGCTAGAGAGCTGCCCTCAGTGTTCTTCTGTGTTCTGTTAGGCATGTGGAAGGCAGACCTGCTCAAGTAGAAGACAACAGAGCCGCTGCTCTCAGAAAGCCACTGGCCTGGTTCACAGAACTCAACAGACTCTGACCACGGAAAGCCTTTTAGCACATGACTGGGTGCAGCTCTAAAAAGAGATGCCTGCGGTCATAAAAGGTGATGATGTCCTAAAATACTGTTAGAAATAAAATAATTTTTTTTCCTATTAATAAAGTCTCTTCAAGCTTGCACCAAGTTCAAAGTGAACTGGGGCAAGACTATTGACAACTAAAGAAGGCTCATGAAGAAAGTAATTTCAAATGTATTTTAGCACCACATCAGAAATCCTCAATCTGAGCTTTATGAAGACATTAAATACATTTAAACAAATATTTGGTTCAACACCACCTTAGTTTTTGGTGGGTACATCAAGTATTCTAGTCTTATATGAAGGGTAAGATCTAAAGGATATGATTTCATTTTTCAAGTTAAATAGACACTAAGAAACCTAAAATTTACTGTTCTTATTTAACTCAGATGTAACTTATTTTATTTATTTTTTTAAAGATTTCATTTATTTATTTGAGAGAGCGAGAGAGAGCACGAGCTGGGGGAGAGGCAGAGGGAGAGGGAGAGGCAGAGTCCCCATTGAGCAGGGAGCCCGATGGGGGTGCTCCATCCAAGGACCCTGGGATCATGACCTGAGCCGAAGGCAGGCAGTTAACTAAGCCACGCCACGCCCCTAACTATTTTCAATCTAACACAAAACCTCCTTCCAATTAAAAAAAAATAATAACTAGCAAAGATGAATTAGTAGCAGAGTGAAACCAAAACGAAGCACGAGCTTACTGTAGAATTCACGGGCTGGTGATTCTCCATGAACTGCTCCTTATTGTCCTTGGCATATTCAAACAATGTGTAGGTCATGGCGGTCCCGAGATTGACCTCCACTGCTTCCTGTAACTTGGCTAATATGCTCTGCTTTACAGCCGATGATCTACAATGCACAAGAAACATATTGCTGAGAGAAAAGTAAGAGACAGCATAACAAAAAAACAATGAAAACGGAACACTACTCACATGGTGTTGTTAAAAAAAGCGTTCATAGATATAATTGGAGGTGTTTGGGGATATGTTTCTGTCCAGGAAATCTCTATTAAGAAGGCTTTGGGATCACCATTTTCACCTATCTGAAGAAAAGGGAAATCTTAGGCTTGTAAAAAGTGATACAAAGACAGAATATTTAATTATGACTTTTAAAATGATGAATTACTGCTGATGCTCATGATCAGATCAGAAACGTAGTATTCTGAAAAGTTCAGGGGTACAGGCTGAGACTTGGCAGGGGGTGACGGCCATATTAATAGAACCTGACTTGATGTCCATGGCCTGTCTCTCCAACCAGCCCTCCAGCTTTTTCTAGTATCAAGACTGTCTTACATAAATTTTTGTTTTCATCAGAGCTTTCTGGGGACAAAGATAAGACATCAACTGCGGGGGACAGGAAGAGAATGGACAAAAATAATAATCCACCAACTTGAAAGACCTAATCTTTGCCCTAAGTTTTCTAATTGCCAAATCAGACGAGGCGTTAAAAACAAGTGATTGATATGCATTAGCACAATCCCTAGACCAGAAAAGGAAATGTAAAATTTAGAGAAAAAAGGAAAAGGTAAAGAGAGAAGGTTTAGGAATGCCTTAGGCTGGGTGAGAACTTTCAAGATCTACTGGCTAAGCAACCTTCAAATATACGATACAATGTTACTAACTATAGTCACCATGCTGTACATTACATCCCTAATTTTTTTTTATAACCCGAAGTTTGTAACTTTCGACCCCCTTCACCCGGATAATTTAAAGATGTCTTTTCTGTTTCTTTTTCTCTCCCCAACTTTGCATTTGAAACATTTTAATCTCAGAGAGAAACTGGAATAGGACAATGAACGCTCACTGACATGTATCTTATTCACCAAATACCTTTGCCTCCTTCCACTTCTCTTTCTTTCTATTACAGAATCGCCCCCTCCCTCAATGAGGGCGACTTTTTTTTTTTCCTTTGGTTTTTGTTGAACTATTTGAAAGTCAGTTGCAGCAGACATGATGAAACATCCTCAGAGATTTACAGGGTAAAGTATCCTAAGAATAAGGACATTCTCCTCTAGAACTACACTACCATCGTCACACCCAAGAAATTCAACATTGACACAGAGATATTATCTAATTCGTCATCCATCTAAAAAGTTCCCCATTCATATCCAAAGTGTCCTTTAATAAACCACCTTCTCAACCCACAAATCCATAATCCACTGAGGATCATGGATTACATTTGGTTGTCAAATTTCTTTATTCTGCTTTTATTTAGAACAGTCCCCAGCCACCCGGCCTGCCTTTTAAATATCTTTCATGACAAAAAGAATCTAAGGCCAGTTTTCTTGTAGAATGTCCCCAGATCGGGACTGTTTCCTGCATCCAATTCAGATTAAATATTCTGGTAGGGATACTACACAGGTGATGTGGCCTATTCCCATAGCATCATATGAGGAGGCACATAAGATCTTCTGGCATCATCACTGGTGATACTAAGCTTGATCAGTTCGGTTAAGATGATATTCTTCAAATCTCTTCAATGTAAAGGTACCTTTTCGATTTTGTAATTAACAAGTAATCTGTGGAGTGACACTACAAAACCATGTGAATATACTGCTTCTCAACAACTTTTCAGTCCAAGGTTTTAGCATCCATGAATGAGCCTTGCCTGAAATGATCATCATGTTGGTGGTTGCAAAATGGTGATTTTTCTAATAAAACTACGGAATGATTCATGAGTCAGCATCTCATCCTTGCGTAGGGCTATGCTGATCTCCTCTGTAATATTTTTAGTGTATGTGCTGCTTTTTAAAAAATATTTATTTTTAAACAGCAATAGATTTAAAATTTTTTCACCCCAAATTGTCACTTGATTCACCTTTACTCTCTGACCACCGATTTTTTATTCCCTTCCCCTCACCCTCAATCACAAGACACACCAATATAAGGTGAGGCTTAGACATTATGTCAGATAGGGGCACCTGGGTGGCTCAGTCGGTTAAGCGGCTGCCTTCGGTTCAGGTCATGATCCTGGGGTCCTGGGATCAAGCCCCACGTCCAGCTCCCTGCTCAGCAGAGAGCCTGCTTCTCCCTCTCCCTCTGCCTGCCACTCTGCCTACTTGTGCTCTCTCTCCATCTATCTGTCGAATAAATAAATAAAATCTTAAAAAAAAAATTATGTCAGATAAACTTAGGGACCTGCTGATATACGCCTATGTAAGTTGATGACATCACTGGTTTATGCTTGTGTTTCAAATGCAGAGATAGTGAAAAAGTGGTAAAAGTTACTTGCTCTATGCAATTTTACTAAGTCCTTACTCAAGGTGTGGGTAGGAACAAGGTGCCATGTGTCTCCTACAGTCCGAGGTACAGAAAATACAAAAATAGAGGTAAGATCATTCCTGTCTTCAAGGGAGCAGACATTTAGGTAACTCACGAAACCGCAGCACGATTAAAAGTTTAAAAGAGACAGAACAAAGTATGAAGAAATAGGGAATGGTCAATTCTGCTTTGAAGTCAAGGGAAAGCTAGGAGACAAGGCCCAAATACAGAGGAGCTTGAGTTAGGCATTAAAGGAGAAGTAGGCTGGATGAGGGACGTGAGGTGAGGGCAAGAGCAAATGGCATGTCCACAGGCACTGTATTAAAAAAATGCAGGGAGGGGCGCCTGGGTGGCTCAGTCGTTAAGCGTCTGCCTTCAGCTCAGGTCATGATCCCGGGGTCCTGGGATCGAGCCCCACATCAGGCTCCCTGCTCGGCGGGGAGCCTGCTTCTCCCTCTCCCTCCCACTCCCCCTGCTTGTGTTCCCCCTCTTGCTGTCGCTCTCTGTGTGTCAAATAAATAAAATCTTAAAAAAATGCAGGGAAATGTTCCACAGGCTACTGTGTCTCATGAATGGTAGTGGCTGGGAAAGTCTGGAGAGGCAATCTGAATCAAACAGAAGGGCCTTGAGTGTCAAGCTAAGGAATTTAATCCCTATTCTATAGGCAGGAGAAACCCATGGGGAAACCCTTCTAAACGAAGGAATGGGGTAACTAATTACGTGTTTCAGAGAACCACCTAGACGTCTGCAGGAGGACTACTGGTGAGGTGTGGGGGGAAGCTTCCGACCGAACTGAAAGGGGAGAATCGTTCAGGAGGTTACCAAACCAGTCTGCTAAAGAGGAACTGAGGGGTCTGACCAGGATCCAGGCAGACCTGTACCCTAGGTCCTCTGGCTCTCAACACAAACAAGCTTTCCAAACCTCACGTTTTATACCCTTGAAATCCATCCTGCAGTCACAGCAGAGTATCCCTCCTGTAGGACTTAGTTCTCAATCTCCCACTTGGTAAGGGGTAAGTGGCAGTGTTTGGGGAAGTCTGGGGAGGCAGCTGGATTCAAATCAAAGGGCCTAGGACTTAACCCCAGTGTTAACCTTGGCCATTAAGTTTTTTTATTGTTCTATCCATGGAGTAGTGTAAAGACTGTTGAGCTTGAAAGGGAATTGAGAGGAGCTAAACAGAGAAGAGAGTCTCTAAAGAAAGCAATGATAAAGAATTCATCTTCTGTAACAGTCTATAATAATGACACATAAGGATCACTTATCACATAATTTATTTTAAATGATGATGTAAATAACTAAGTCTCATACAAAAAAACTTTCTCACACCACTACTACTTATAATCATCTGGAAAAATGCTTTATGTTATTTATTTACAAAACAAGATACTGGTACTGTTTCATGTTGAGAACAGTTATGAGCAAACTCCCTTTTAAAGAATATGTAAAAAATATTCACACATATTGATTATATGGAATTAGGAAAATACCAACTTTTCTTGACTATATCATGGGGGGGGGGGGAATAATACTAGACTTGGAATAGAGACCTGGATTTTAATTCTAGTATTTATCAGCATCAGCTGGGAAAGCTTGGGAAGTTATGACTGAGAGACGCTATCTTTAAAGTTAGAAGGCAAGACCATATAATTTCTAAGGTTTCTTCCACTTCTAACATTTGATAATTCTGACACAATAAAAACAAGTTTATTTTAGTTTTTCAAAGTTTCTGAATTGTTTTCAAAAGCTAAAAATAACTGATGTCACGGTGATGAGCTTTCGTGCAAAGGCTTCAGAAAATCCAAAGACGTAACAAATTTAAACCGTTAAATTGATAAAACAAAATCATTTAAAAAATGAAAGCATCTTTAGCAACCTTCAATCTTTTCTAGCAAAGTGGCAAGGGCTCCTAGTCATGTCACATCTTACCCTGTATTGAAATGACACTGGACTTAATTCCCGGAAGCTTTCATCTCCTTCATAAATAGAACGTAGAGCTTCCAGTTCCATCTGAAAAAAGAATGATTCAAATGAGTTTTGTTTAGTGGTATAAGTGGATTAGAAATAGAGGGTCTTTAGTGTCTGATTCAAGCCCACTCAACTATGTAAAACTTAGCTACTCTAGATGGCCTTTGATGTTTGTAATATGTGTATATAACATATATATGTGAGTGCAGCAACACAGTATTAATACTAATACTTACTTTAAAATTACGTGCCAGGCACTCCTAAGCATTTTACAGTGCACTATCTCACTAATTCTCACATTAATCCTGAGAAGAATATCTTATTTTCTCCTTTCTAGCAAGGAGGAAAATAAGTCAGTTTAAAGCAACTCCAGAGCATGTGTCCTAGGCTGGGGTAGAGAGAGCGTCATACCTGGAGATGAGAAATACAAAGCACAATAATTCCCCACTGTATACATGTATTATTTGTATTTGTAATCCTTCCCACAGAATGATATGAAACTTGAAAAACCACTTACAGATAATAAAAAGAACTTAAAAAAAAAAAAAAAGATGGTTAGAAAAAGGTTTGACAAGGATCTATCCAAGATGGAAAAAAGGACTGCAAGAGAAAATGTAACGAATAATCCTTGCCTGGAAATATTTCTTAGAACACTGTGGGCTGACAAATGAGAAGACTCAATCACTGTTGTGATTACTGATGAACAGGTGAAGAAGAGAAACAAAGAAAGATAGTACTTTGGTACATTTTTTAGTTTTCAAAAAGATGCATGTCATGGGGGCGCCTGGGTGGCTCAGTCGGTAAGCGTCTGCCTTCGGCTCAGGTCATGATCCCAGGGTCCTGGGATCGAGCCCCGCATCGGGCTGCCTGTTCAGCGGGAAGCCTGCTTCTAGCTCTCCCCCTCCCTCTGCTTGTGTTCCCTCTCTTGCTGTGTCTCTCTCTGTCAAATAAATAAAAAAAATCTTTAAAAAAAAAAAAAAAGATGCATGTCACGAAAGCTACAAACTAAAGACAGATAAAATTTTAGAATAGATTATTAAAGAAATAGTTTGTGGGGGCCTAGGGGACTAAAGAGTAGCAGTCTGTAAGCCTTGGCAAGCATACGAAAAACAAGATAAATGTAAGCAACCCTTATTAGAGAGGATAACTTGATTGGTACGTCAAGGAAAGGCACAGAACAGTCTACCTGGGTTTCTCTTTCTACCTTCACGTGAAAAAAATACAGGAGTTCAACTGGATTTAAGAACAACCAAGATTAGATTAGAAAGAACCACCTTACTCAAAATATAGTGCTACTCCTCCTGCCCTTAATCCTTTCCTGTATTTTAACTAACGAGTAGGTCAGGAACAAAAATTGAAGGCAGCCTTATGAAATTGATGAATGACAATTTGATGGAACAGTGAATTATGCTGGTGGCTGAATATGAATTCAAAATGCCCTTGAAAAACCATCTAACGAGATGAAATTTTATAGGTAAGTGGAAGAACTTGTCTTTAGATCCCTAAACATACAAGTAGAGGATGAAAGACAAATTGCTTTGTACAGAAACTCAAAGGGTTGTAATTGAGAGTAACTAACTGTAGAAAACTGTGATGTCACAATTTTAAAACAGGACATTAGTAAACTTAATCTGTCCACAGACACACAATTTCAAGACAATGAAGGAACAAAAAGAATGGACATATGGAAAAAAGCTAAAAGGAATCATTTAGTATAAGAAGAGGACATCTGAAAAACGGGGCAGAAAACTGATTTCAAAGATCTGAAAATCAGTCATGTGGAAGAAGAATGGAATTCTATTGTTAAAATGGAGATCCTTGGGCCCCCCAGGAATTCCAATTCAGTAAATCTGAAATACAGTGGCAGGCACCTGTTTTTCTAACAACCACCCCGATGATTCTAAGGCAGTGCTCCATGGGCCAAACTTCGAGAAATATGTGATAGGCTCCATGCTTCACAGTAAGAATTTGTTGGTGCCTCGACTTAGAAACTCACTTGGCAAGAACAGTTTAGAAGGGATTTCACCAGCTTGTTGGACTTTGGGTCCTTTTAAGGTAACTTCCATTCCAGGGATTCTGTCACATTTATCTTGTAAAAGTGCTAACTTTCGACAAATATATTTTAAATGAAGAGTGAATTACTTATCTAAGAGACTCGGATTCTAGTTCTGATTCTACCCACATGTTCACTGTGCAGCCCTGGGGCATCCACTTTACCTTTGCAAACTCTTCTCCTCATCTGGACACATTACACAATTAGACGGCTCCCCTAGAGATGACCTGTTATCATTCCCTGATCGTATGATTCAATGTCAAAGTGGCATTTCATGAGAAAATAGCTGAGCATAAACTCTACGATTCAGGTGGTACATGCATGCACAAAATAGCCTTAATTTCCATTGGACAACTACCAGATGGATAAATGCTTCCACCAAACAGAAAGGCCAGAAATCGGAGACAGTGTCATTATTTTCCTCCACCGGAAATTTAACTAACTCAATTAAGTCTCTCCCTACCAGCCAAGAAATTTAAAAATTTTAAGGTAATCCGATTCCAAACAGCTTAACTCCGTACACAAGCGCTAAACAAGAACACTGGGGATTTAAGGCGAGGCAAGAGCACTGGGTCGCCTACCAAGGACACGCATCCTTATTATTAAGGAGGCGTGGGGCCACTCCCGGGCTTGCAAAACTGAAAACTACAGCGGGAGCGGAGGCAGAGGCGGACCTTTCCCGTTCCCGTGTGCTTGGCCTCTCCTCGCACGACACCCGTAAACTTGGGGCACCCTAGCCAGGCTGTCCGCTGTAGGGGCGAAGGCACGTGCGGGGCCGCTCGTCCCGGTGCCGGGTCCCAGCAGGGCCCCGGGGGCTCAGCCGCCGTCCCTCGGAGCCGAGGCACCGCGCCGGCGCGGGGAAGGGGCGTCCAGCCAGGGGGACTCACCTCTTGGTCCTCGTTGGCACTCATCGCGCCGGCTGCGGGACGCCCCCCGGGAGGGCGTCTGCGACAACGCGAAAGGGAGAGCAGTGGCCCCGAGCCCGGGGCGTCCCCCTTCAGAGTCCTGGGCTGCGGGAGCCACACCCCTCGCACCGCGGACGAGAGTCACGCGCGCCCCCGGCCTCCGGGCAGCGCGAAGCTGCCTGCGGGAGGTCTGTGGGCGGGGAGCCCGAGGCCGCCGAGGGTGGGGCGCCGGGGCGACTAGGGAGACGCTGCAGGGCGGTAGCGGCAGAGGCTCCGCCTCCTCCTCCTTCTCGCTTTTCCTATTGGCTCCTTTTCTCCCCACCCCTATTTCCTACGGAAATGGAGCGTCTTCCTACGCTTTGTGGAGCCGCGTTAAGTTTCGGGACAGCGGTTGGTGTAGAGCGCTGTCACTCAGGTGCCCAAAGTGCTTCCTGTGCCTGCGCCGGCGAGTACCGGGAAGTCTCGCTTGCGGGCACCGGGCTCTGGGGCGGTGGCGGTAGGGACGGCCCCCGGCGTTCTGTGACACCCTACCTGCTTCCCCGCGCCGTCCCCCGGCTTGCGGCGACCGGCCACAGCTGCAGCGGGCCCGGGGCGTGCGGCCTGGGTGAGTCCGGCCCCGGAGACCCGCGGGGCCAGGCGAGGCCGCCGAGGGAGAGAGCTAGCTCTGAACAGTGCTGGTTTTGAGGGGGAGGGGGCTGCGTTTTCCTTCGGCGTCTGCGGGTGCAGTCCTGGCATTTCTCTTCCAGCCCCTAGGGCCTTCAGGTTTAAAGGGGAGGGAGAGGAGAGGGGGAAGATAGCGTCTGCCTTGAGGGCTGCGGCGTTATTTCTCCCTTTTCCTCATTGGATCTCCCTGGGCAGAATGCTGAGACCCTGGGGATGGTGTCTTTCTAAGTTAAGTGGGTGCTTCGCGTTCTCACCATCTGTTCCCCACCCCCGCTCCATCCCGGCCCCAAATTGTCATTCCCCTTAGAATCGTCTTGTAGTCCTTAGTAGCCTTGTGTACTACACCCTGAACCTGCATGAATTAAAAAATAGTGACCACATTGTGTTTTTTAACCTGCCACTTTGATTAGGTCGCCTTTCTTTGCAGTATGTTACCTTTTCAAGAACCTTCCTTAGTAATTTCCACGCCAGCTTCCAGAGTACTTCCCCTTGCGTTACATGATCTCCCTTCCAGCGTGTTCACTTATGACTTTTGCACCTCCTTGCATGTCATACTTTGTTAGTTGCTTCATTGGCTTCTAGGAGATCTGGAAATTTCTACAGACTGTCATTAAGATCCACACAACCTCTGCACCTGTCCTTTGCCGGTGTGTTTCCCATTCCCATCCCTTTGCTGTAGAATAAGCAGTACTGTCTCAGGTGCCAAAAGCTTTTAATAGTATGTGGCAAGAATTTCTGATACAGTTTTCATACGTTAATTTTTGGGGACAGAATAACAATAATTTAAGCTGGGCTGTCCATTATGATAGCCAGTAGCCATATGTGGCTGTTGAGCGTGTGAAATTGGCTAGCCTGAATTGAGATGTGCTGTGAGTGTACAATGCACATCAGATAATGAAGACTTGATACAGAAAAGTGAAATATCTCAGTAACTTATATTTGTGTCGAAGTATTAACATTTTGGACATATTGGTTAAATAGAATATTAAAATTCCACCTGTTTTTAATTTTTAATATGACTAGAAAATTTTAAATTATGTGGCTCATATTATATTTCTTTTGGACAGCACTGTGATTTAAAGCTTTGTAAGTCATTTTTAGATCCCTTATTTCCACTCCATATTCAAAGACCACAGCTAATTCTCATGAGCCTCTGGGGTTTTTAAATGAAGAAATGGACCTTTAGGGCTCTAATCTAGATTCTTTGGTATAAAGCAAAGGCCCCTGTATAATGTGTTTTGACCATCTCTTCTTAATTTTCAACCCCAAATTCCCTAGAACTAGAGTTTTTCTTTCTCTGAACTGGTGATCCTTTGCCCTCATAGCTTAATCCTGTCTGGAAAATATCTGCTTAAATAATTCTAAAACTTCTATGTCTTATAGAAATTTATCATTTCTGGTAAGCTTTCCAAATCATTTATTCAATACCCATTATTCTTTTGGTACTTAAGTGTGAGAAGCCTAATGGTCTTTTTTAAATTAACTTTTCAGCTAAAAATATTTGGTTATCAAGTAGTGGTACAGTGCTTTTCACTTTTCACAAAAATTGCATTTGAGGTCTGTAAGATATACTGGTGAAGATCACCTTTGAAAAGGAACTCTTGATACATGATTTTGGAAATGAGAAATGGTCTTTAAAATATAATGGCAGTTTTCTTTGGAATAAACACAGTTTTATATAATTGCTTTTCTATAATTAGTGTGTGGTAGGATTTATTATAGATTGATTGTCAGCTGAAGGACACAGTGGAAACTACCTCCTAGACATTTTCATTGTTAGTTTATCTCTTCTAGATTTTCCTTTAAATAATACACTTTACATTAATTATGGAGAAGTGAGAAATCATAGCTATTTAAATAAGTAGTATATTATTTTAATAATTTCCCAGGAATTCAGAAATTAGATGTTAGCAATTACGAAGAAATTAGATAGTTGTATTTATTATATGTAAGTCAGCAGTTATTTTTCTTTATGTCAGAAATGAGTCATGAGACCTATTTTAATTTGATCACCTTCCTGCAGACACTCGAAAAGATTCAGTCTCTTGCCTTTTTGTAATGTTTTATAAATGGTGGAGGCTCATAGATGAGATATGGATATGGGCTTTTAAGACATTTTGAATGTATTTACATTTGTATTTCAGATTTTTCCTGACACCTTGAACATGAGCCCCACACAGTGGGACTTCCCTGTGGAATTATGTTGTCGGCCTATGGCTTTTGTTACCCTTACGGGCCTGGATGTAGTTTATAATGCTGTCCATCGAGCTGTCTGGGACGCTTTCTGTGCCAATCGGAGGGCTGATCGGGTACCAATATCTTTCAAGGTGCTCCCAGGTGACCATGAGTATCCCAAATGTAGGCCTAAGGTAATAACATGATTGCATGGGGCCTTTTCCTTCTCTCCCTCTCTTCCTCTTTATGCGTGTATACCTTTTTTGTTCCTAATGTCTGTGCTGGAAAACCCCTGAGTTTATCAAAGCCATGGTTATAGTGATGCTTTAAGAAAACCCAAGACTTTTTCATGTATGTAATACACTATAGGTATGTTTAATGATAGCTATTTTTTTTTTAACCCCAGAGGAATAATTACTTTATAATTATTAAGCTTTCTATCCTGGGTTTTCTTTTTTTGCATTTGCTTAAAGCCCTCTCTAAAAGGAAGTCTCAGGGCGCCTGGGTGGCTCAGTTGTTAAGCATCTGCGTTTGGCTCAGGTCATGATCCCAGGGTGCTGGGATCGAGCCCCGCATCGGGCTCCCTGTTGGGCGGGAAGCCTGCTTCTCCCTCTGCCACTCCCCCCACTTGTGTTCCCTCTCTTGCTGTGTCTCTCTCTGTCAAATAAATAAATAAAAGAAAAAAGAAGTAAAGGGAAGGTCTCACATTCCCCATTTATCATTACCCAGTATCATTATAGAATCCAGGGTCTTTGCAGTTTGGTTCAATTTCCCACATACCTTTTGAGCACTTGCTTTTTTGGGTTAGGTACTAGGAAGTATGCAATAGGCTGGTGATAGAAATTTAAATAAGACAAGCTCTCTGTCCCTGGGGAGTTGTACATAAACTAAAACAGTTTATTTAGTGTGGAGGGAGGAAAGTTCAAAACTGACTTTTAGGTTGAACATAGAAGAGACGGATTTACCTACAAAAATCAGAGAATGATGTTAATAATAGCAGCTAATAAATAAAAAGTGCTTACTTTGCTTTTTAAAGAAAATCATGTATATTGATTTGTTGTTTATCATAATCTTATGAGTTGGTCTGAAAGTCGGTTAACAAGACACACTGATCAGAATAGGCCACCTGCTCTTTTTTTTTATTTTATTTTTATTTTTTGCCCTGGAGCAATGTTTCTGACAGACCGGTCTTTGGACCAAGGATATCATCATCACTGGTGATGTTTATGAAAAATGTAAACGCAAGGCCTTCTCAGTGAAACTCTGGAAGGGTAGGACCTGTGGATTTGGTGGCTGGCTGATCCTTCTGCTCATGTGGGGCAGACCAGTAGAGATGTGGTTTCATATCCCTGGTTGTCAAAGCTGCATGCTCTCTCTGGAACTGTGCAAGGGAGAGTACCCTGGCCGTTACGTGTTTGTTCTTAGTGTGGAGGTTGTGTCTAGGAGGTCCAGTGCCCAGCACAGCCCTCCGCCTTTTGTCCTGGATCCATTCTGCAGCGCGGGAGCTCTTCATGTGCCCATTCCTTATTCTTTCCTGAGTCCCTGAGTTTTTTGTGTCTGATTGCCTTACCGTCCTTATTGTCTTTCCTCACTTGAAGAGACTGTTGGGAGTAGTCTGAGTTGGGACCGGCGCTTTGGAAGCGATTTGAGGTTTCAGCAAGTTTCTTCAGGGCTAACATTCACACCAACCCCTGTCCCTCCCACGGTGTGGCACTTAGCCACTTAGTGCTGACCCCCGAGTGACTGCTACCGCACTTCTGTACTTAAGAGTTGTCCTTCATTTTTTTCCTCCATCCACAAGTAAGGTAAAATGCCATGGCAACGTGTCTTTGAAACAAATGAAGCCATATTGGGTTTTAGATCATATTTTATTTGAGCTGCTTTGACAAGAACGGAAACTGGAATGGTGAGGAATAGAATTCACCTGGAAAGGGGCTAATGATTTCCAGGATATTTGAGAGCCTGGACATTATTAGAAGTGCTTTGGCTTTGATTATTCTTTCCTTTTTCTTTTTAAAGATTTTATTCATTTGAGAGAGAGACAGAGAGAGCACAAGCAGGGGGAGAGGCAGAGGCAGAGGGAGAAGCAGGCTCCCTGCTGAGCTGGGAGCCTGACACAGGGCTCGATCCCAGGACCGGGGGATCATGACCTGAGCTGAAGGCAGACGCTTAACTGCTTAACCGACTGAGCCCCCCAGGCGCCCCCGGTTATTCTTTCAATGGAAACTGTAGCAGACTCACTGTTGTGATTCTGTCTCCAATACTTGTTAGCTCTTGTGTGATCTCTGTAGGCCTGAATTTCCTCATCTTAAAAATGTGTCGTGTGTATGTGGAATGAGATGAATGCACAGGAAGTGCGTCCCACTCAGTAACAGGTGGCTTCTGCTGTTACCAAATCAGTGTCTTCTGCTTTTGCCAATGTTCGCAGAGAACTTCCTATGAATGGTACATTCCTAAGGGGATCTTGAAGACTGGCTGGATGAATAAACATCTGAATCTGGTGCCGGCCCTGGTGGTTGTGTTCTATGAACTGGACTGGGATGAGCCCCAGTGGAAAGAAAAGCAGTCCGAGTGCGCTACCAGAGTGGAAATCGTCAGGTACAGTCTTCTCCGTGTATCGGATGGACCACGGGAGGTTGTACAATTTCCCGACGTTTATTCAAGGCAGCCAAGTGCTGTTGAGACTGCAGCGCTCATTCGGGGATTGCCGACCTCCAGTGACACTTGTCTGGTTCCCGACAGGTAGCTTAACGTGAATGCTTAACTTCTACAGTGCTAAGGTGTGTGAAGAAATGTAGAAGACACATTAGTCTGAATTTCCAAATGGTTTTTTTCCTTGCCTTTATAAATTGGGGGAGAAGTATAGTAATTTGCTATTTAGTCTCATAAGACACTTGTTTTATCACCATTCCGGTTGCAAAATAATTCTTTTGGATGACCAGTATGTAACGTATCACCATCAAGAAATAAGTTGCCCTATAACTTCTACATGAAATTATATATTTAAAGCAGATTTTTGTCAGGATTAGAAGCTTGATATGAGAGTATACTTTTAAAACTGAAATCACTGTAGCATACAAGTTTCTTTGGATGCAGGAAGATTTCCTCTAATCTTGGGGGTTTTTAGTTGAAATTTTTCTTTCTTCAGTTGAATCATCAAACTTGTACTTTATGTAAATTCTTTTTTTTTCTTTTAAAGATTTTATTCATCTGTTAGCACGAGCGGAGGTGGGGGGGACAGAGGGAGAGGGAGAAGCTGACTCCCCACAGAGCAGGGAGCCCAACGTGGGGCTCAATCACAAGACCCCGATATCATGACCTGAGCTAAAGGCAGGTGCTTAACTCACTCGGCCACCCAGGTGCCCCTGTGTAGAGTCTTGAATACATTTTTTAAAAGTCAAAACAGTTTAGGTATATTTAATTAATTTTATTATTTTTCCATTGCAGGCAAAGTTTGCAAGGGAGAAACACAAAAGTTGCAGTGGTTCTGATTCAGAAGAAAACTCCTTTGCCACCAGGTATCACAAGGTTAATTGATAATGAATTAATTGCTTTATACTTCTCATTCTTATTATCAGGAGGTATAGTTTTTGATGTTAAAATCTTTTATGCATTCAATTATAGGAAAGATGGTGTGTTCACTTTAAAAAGTACTGATAATGCATGAATAAGTGCCTATCGTAAAAAATAAAGTGCTAAAATTAAAATATTAATAAAAATTAATATTAAAATACTCTTCCCCCCCAGTTCCACTTACCTCACTATATAGGCATACATCAATTGACAAAACATTTCATCACTTGATTTTTTTTTTTTTTTTTTAATTCATGAGAGACAGAGAGAGAGGCAGAGGGAGAAGCAGGCTCCCAAGGAGCAGGGAGCCCGATGCGGGGCTCGATCCCAGGACCCTGGCATCATGACCTGAGCGAGCCAAAGGCAGACGCTTAACCATCTGAGCCACCCAGGCGCCCCTCATCACTTGATTTTTTAAAAAAGAATGTTATTTACTTATCTGAAGTCAGTTTGAAATGCTTTCTGTGATTTTTTTTTCTTAATTTGCTATAGGACAAAGAGAAGTGCAATAGGATTTCTAGTTTCTTATAAGAAAATGTCTTAGCTTCAAATGCTTATTTCTCCTACATTCTAAGACTTTGAGAGGCCAAAATGTTTTTTTTTTCTCTTTAGAAACTAGTGGGATCCGAGTTTTAGAAACCACTGGATTATTGCTTCTGTTTTTAGTTACAGTTTTGAAACAGTTATGTGGCATATCTGTTGGCATTACTTGGCCTGTCTATCTTGGCTCAGTAGAAAATTCCACAGGGTTTTCCTAACAGATACGTACTGTGGGACTTCTGAGAACTGCCCCCTCCCCCCCCCCACCAGACCCCTCAAGGATCCCAGGAGGCCTTCTGCTGACATGGTGAAAGGGGGTTTGGTTTTTCTTCCTAATTATATTGTTTAGATTTGGGGAACCATTCATTTAGAAAAATACATAAATCATTTTATTTCTCTCTGCACCTTTATGGGATTTGTCAACAGGAGAAGATGTTACCGCATCAGAAAGAGCCGCAGCTTTATGTAATGCCTGTGAACTCTCAGGAAAATCTTTGTTTGTACTGCCCCATACTGACCACCTGGTGGGTTATATTATAAGGTAAATAAAGATCTTAAACATTTTTTTTCTTTAGATTATTCAGAGGCACTAGAAAATTGGTTGCTTAGACTCATTTAATTAAAAAAATACATGTTCATGGGAAAAAATTCAAAGGGTATAGAGACTAGGAGGTGAAAACACAAGGCCCCCTTTTCAGCTCCTTAACCTTCTCCAGTCCCTTATTGGAACCACTATAAATAATTTCTTAAGTTTCTGTCCAAATATTTCTTTTAATGTAAAAATGGATGTAATCATACAACACATGCTGAACTGCCACATAGCATTACCTCATTGACACCAAATATATATCTAAGTCAGCTTCCATTTTTAAAAAAAATATTTACCTGTTTTTCCATTGTATTTTTCAGTAAGCACCATATGTCCTTTCATGACCTGTTTGTCCTTTCATATGATAGTGTCTTCATTTCTGGCCTTCATTGCTTCATTTTCGATAGGGTGATGTATTATTTAAGTAATTTTTAAGAAGGGTCTGAGGCCGACCGTATCTTAAATATCTTTATAAAGCCCTTATATATGAAAGGCATCTGACTTGGGACACAACCATATCTCACAAAATATGTGACCACAGTCCCTTGTTTTTTAGCATTTAGTGTTGCAGAGAAGAAGTTTATTTTTTTTAAGATTTTATTCATTTATTCATTCATCCGAGAGAAAGAGAGAGTGAGAGCAGAGGGAGAGGGACAAGCAGACTCCATGCTGACTGTGGAGCCGGCCTTTGACCACCTCTTGAGGCCCTTGATTTTGCGCTGCATCATTTCCCCATTCATGGTGTGGCTTCCTGTCAGTGTGCTTTCCTTCCAGCTCCCCTTTCTGGGCTCTCTGGCTCAACTTTTAAGGCTGAGTTCATATGCAGCCTTCTTTTTAGCCATTGTCCTCCATCCAGTCCCTGAATCCAGTGATTCTTAACTGTGGTGACTTGGGCCTCCAGGGAGCACTGGGTAATGCCGGAGACATTTATCATGGCCGCCGTGGAGACGTCCTTCCCAATACTGGCATCTTTTGGGGAGAGTTCAGGGATGCTGCTCTCTATCCTTCCAGGCACAGGAAAGCCCCACACAACAAAGAAACACCCGTGGGGTTGACGTTGAGAAACCCTGCCTTAAGGTCCTCTTCAGCTAAGGGAAGCAGGAATTGTGGCTTCTGCCCTTCCTGGGAATAATGCCACATTTAAATAAGGAGTACAGTGTCAAAATGGCTGATGTAAAAAGCAAGTGCTCTGGACCTAGGACCTCCAAACTCTGGATGTGAGCACCAGGGGTGAGACAGTCCACAGGAGATGAGGGAAGACAGTATTAGACCCTTTCTTCCTATTTGCGTTTTATCTTAAGAGAGAGGGTAAAGCTGAATATCAGTAAATCTTCACATTCAGTGTCTGACCTCGGGGGGAATTAGCAGAGTTGCTGGTGGCACCCTCACTCATTCGTGTGCTTTCAGAACATTTTGATGTATTTAGTTTACAGGCTACAAGACGTCAGTGATTTAGTTAATTTTTCTTTAAGTATCAAAGCAATAGAATGTGTATAAAACTTCTGTGTGTTGTGTTGAGTGATTGTGAGAATCTTTTGTGCTTTAGAGGTTCACTGATCATTTTGAGTCAAAATACTTTTAAAAGAATTGTCAAATTTGTGATGAGTTAAGGATTTTTCTTTTTTAAAAATCTGTGTTCCAAATCCCCAGACCTTTCTTCTTAGGGCAATAGACTATCAGTGTCGTGCTAACCAGCAGATTTTTTTTTTTTTTAGTATCATATTTTGCCTTTCAGAACAAAGGTCACCCATTTATAAAACTTTATAGTTCAGCTTAGGTTAATATATTCTTTCAAACAGTGTATGGTTCAAAGTTAGCACCTAATTTTAATTATTTTCATGTTTTAACATTTTAAAAACTGTAGTTTTAAAAATAGAAAATCTTGGGGCACCTGGGTGGCTCAGTCGGTTGAGTGTCTATCTTCGGCTCAGGTGTCCTGGGATCGAGCCCCATGTCGGGCTCCCTGCTCAGCAGGAGTCTGTTTCTCCCACTCCTTCTCCCTCTGCCCCCGCTCCTGTGCTCTCTCTCTGTCTGTCTCTCACTCTCTCAAATAAATAAATAAAATCTTAAAAAAAATAAAAATAGAAAATCTTACCTTAGGAAGTATATCAAATATTTAAAGTTTTTGGCTTATCCATTTTTTTTTAAGATTTTATTTATTTATTTCACAGAGAGAGACACAGTGAGAGAGGGAACACAAGCAGGGGGAGTGGGAGAGGGAGAAGCAGGCCTCCCGCCGAGCAGGGAGCCCAATGTGGGGCTCGATCCCAGGACTCTGGGATCATGACCTGAGCCGAAGGCAGACGCTTAACGACTGAGCCACCCAGGTGCCCCTCCATTTTATTTCTTAGCATTTCCTTAGATATGTCTAAACTCTTTGAATATAGTTTCAAAATTCTGTTTTATTCTGAGGAGGAAAAACCTTGAAGTCCAGCCTTATCTAACTATGAATTTAGCTTTCTTTCATGCCCCAGGCAGATATTTGTAATACATACTTATTTTCACAAAAGGAGCTTTGAGTTGTCTATCTATCTGTGGTCAAATTTTCTTTGTTCCTATGTTATCTCAAAGTTAGGGAGTGAAGCAGGATTTGAATCCTATAAATGCTACTTTCCTCTCACTTGCCAGTATTTTTTTTTTTTTAAAGATTTTATTTATTTCCTTGATAGAGAGAGAGCACAAGTGGTGGGGGGGCGGTGGGAGAGGGAGAAGCAGACTCCCTGCTGAGCAGGGAGCCAGACACGGGGCTCGATCCCAGGATCCTGGGATCATGACCTGAACTGAAGGCAGATGCTTAACCATCTGAGTTACTCAGGCGCCCCTCATTTGCTAGTTTTTATTTTTGGTGCTTTTTCCATTAGCTTTCTTATCCTCTAACCTTAAATATTAATAGCACAAAAAATAGTCAAATTAAGTGAATATTGGAAATCTTTTTCTTTCACACTTCTTATAAAATGAAAGGGGTGGAAGTAATCTTAGAGAACACCTAATGTCTACAAATTACAAAAAAGTTATTTTTATTAGTTATTTCTTAGACTGTAAATAAATCAAAATGGCTTTTGGGGTCTTATCTAGTACATTTTTTATTTAGAAATTTAGTATATTTTGCTTTACTTTTTGTCTTTACCATGAAGTAAGCTAGACATCATCTCTGTCAGGATTTTACTTCCAGGTCTTACAAAGGTGATTCTTGAGAACAGTTTGGTTTAAAATAACTTTAGTGTTTGAATGTTGATTTTTTTTTTTTAAACAGATTAGAAAATGCCTTTTATGAACATGCACAGACTTATTACTACACTGAGATCAGAAGAGTGAAATCTCATAAAGAATTTTTGAATAAAACAACACACCAGGTAAATTATTTTTCCTAAAGAAGGAAATAATAGAAGCATTCTAAGAGCAGATTATTATCATTGGTTATTTTCAAAGAGATTATTAAATATCTGTAATGCTTTGATGTTTTTAATTGGCTTCTATGCTTTTGAAGTTTTTTTTTTTAAGCTTTTTAAAAACTAGTTTGTTTCTCTACTTTTTGCCCTTAAAGTTCTTCTAGATTTTTTAGCTTCCTTAGCAATGCTTGTTGGAATAATTCTTGGTCTTTAATTTTGAGTGTTTTCCTTCGTACTTTGATGTCTCCTCTTAATGTTATCCTAATTTTTACATTTTAAGAGAATGTGTGTAATAATGATAACTTTTTTCTATTCTTTTTTTCAGCTTTTATTTGTTAGACATCAGTTCAAAATAGCTTTCTTCAGTGAATTGAAACAAGATACACAAAATGCTCTGAAGTAAGTTTTTAACAGTTGTCAAACTAAATTTTTCTTACTTTTGTGTTAACAGTAACATATTAAAGGCAACTTCTGAATCTCAACCAAACTTTAATTTTAAAATGCTTATGTTGGTTAGACTCAGGTATGTAATATTTAATTTGTTTAGAGATGAATGGAATATAATATTTTTGAGATTTAAAAAAATTTTTCATTTTATCAGAAGTAAATTTCATAGTCATAAAGTTTTCTGGTCTAATTTAATTAAATTTCATGATCTAAAGAAACATATTAAAATTCTTCTCATCCTGTTGACTATTTGTATATTCAGTGAAATTTTTGTGTTGACTGATTTCCATAGTTAAGTGTATATTAAACATTATCTTGTCTAATGGTATGAATTTCTTAATCTGCATAGAGCATTTATTTAATTCAATTATGATTTTATTTTTAATTAAAAAAAATTTGTTTAAATTTATAATAGCGCTCAGCCTCATTTTTACTACGAAGGCTCTGCTTAGAAGCTTTGAAGAGTAGTTGTATGTGTGTTGGCAGTGGTCACGCATTTTATTCCTTTGCTTTTACTTACGAGCACAATTTAATTAAACATTTTTTTCTAGCTTTCACTCAATTTTTTGAAGATTGACAGTGGCAGTAAAAGATAGAGATAAAAAAACAGCGGTCTATCCTAAAACTGAAGAGAGGCTAAGCGTACAGGGCAGAAAAATAAGAAAAAAAAATAAAAATAAATCTGTTGTTCAGAGGAATATTGCAGAAACGTCTTCCTCTTTTGTTATCGTGGAGGTGGTGAACACCAGATTATGTTCTCTCAATCTCAGTGACTCCATGTGATTATAACTGGCTTTAACATAGTTCGTTCCTTACCCATGGTATTAGTTAAAAACCTTCACTTCTAGTTCTGCTCAAAAATAATTCTGGAAAGAAAAATTTTACCTGAGGAAGTTGGGAGCAAGGAGTTATCTTTGGAGGAGACTGAGATTTCCTCATTGCCTTCCCTCCTCAGGGTAGGCCTCCTTCTAGCAGGCTCTCCTTTCCCACCCCACTCCCCCGTCTCCAGCCCATGCCAGAGATCAGCAGTGTCCTCTGAACTTGCAGGGGTACTGGACCTTAAAAGCCGTTGACCTGTGCTCGGTCTTGATAGCACCTTCTTCGCTAATACAATTTCTGTTTGTTGGAGAAGCTCATAATGGTGCTTTTAAAAAAGCTTTTTTTTTTAGACAGAATGCTAACTTTTTAACGTAATTCTGGACAATTGTCCACTTCCATTTTCAACTTATTTTCTGTCTGTTATCGGCAGATGTTAGCCACAGAACAACGTACGTGTGATGGTTCTGTTCTCAGTGAAACGTCATTGATTCCTCCCACATATTATTAATCAATAGATCATTTCTCAGGAAATCAGAGATCGAAGTGTGTAAGTTACTCCTGAGCTGTTGAGTGCTGAGAAATGTTGACTAAATATTGTCTCTTATTTCTAATAATTTGTTCTGGGGAATCTTTTCTTAAAATTAATAATTAACCATGTTCCACATGTTTATATTAGGAATTATAGGACCGCCTATAATCTTGTACATGAATTGCGAGCCCATGAAACTAATATTCTGGAAATAAAGACTATGGCAGGATTTATAAACTACAAGGTAATGGTTCTACTTCAAATAAAGGAAACTCATCTTTAAATATTAGATTATCTTTTTAAAATTGAAAACCAAAGTTAGTTACTTGCTCTGAAAAATATTTGATTAATTATGTTCTCCTCCTTTATATCCCTTATTTCAAATAGCACCCTGGTTCTTAGCAGCCTAATTGTAATGCTTCGTTTTGAGTTCATGGGTCTCAGAGTTCTCTCTTAGAGCAGTTTTACTTTTGTAAAACTCCTTTAGGAGGGTCTTCTGTTTTTAAGTGGGAGCAGGAGAGAGTGAGAAGAAAGCTGCTTGTGTTACTGAATTTTATAAGATGCAACAAATCAGAACAGTGCAGGCCTTCATTGGTTTAATGGCACCATCATGCAAAATGTGTAGCTGATCACCTGAGAGGAAACTTTCATACCTGTTAGTTAAGCATTTGAAGATTGTACATGGTAGAAATAGATGCCCCCAGAAGGCAGGTGGGGCTTTTTGTTTTGCTTTTAATCTTTCCACACTCATCTTTTAAAGATGGCTGGCACTGGGATGGTGGCCTGAGGGCACATAGACACGGGGATTCACTGTGTAAACGTAAATAGGTACAACATCTGTAGAGAATATTTTTGTGATGACCGTACACATTTAGAGTGGGTGTTCCCTTTGATCTGGCAATTCCATTTCAGGAAATTTATCTGATACATGTGCCAAGACTTGCAAATCACATACATACGGATATTTATTGCATCTTGTAATAGGAGAGGATTGGGAACAACCCAGCAATAAGTGACTGGTTAATATAAAGTATAACCCCAGACAATGGAATATTCTACAACCATTAAGAATGAGACAGCTCTACTTATTGATATGGAATATTAGGTGAAAAAGTAAGGTACAAAACAGCATATTTAGTGTGATGCTCTTTGTTTAAAAAGTATAGTTGATCTATAAATGCACATACACTTGTCCGTGCATAGACTGTATCATGGAACATGCTGGGAGCTGGTTGCCTCTGGAACAGGAAATTGGGATGGATGAGAGACTTAACTTTTCATGTATTCCTTGTACCTAAAATATAAAACTGATGATAGCATATGGATATAAATTTAGGCTTCGTTTCTTCTGTTTGTCCTTTTACTTACGTAGATGTAGATGATTACTGTTTTTGAGATAGCATTCCAGATAAAAAGTTTTCAAGAATGATATGGAGGCCACTATGCTGTAATGGTGGTACAGAAAATCTTTAGCTTTCTGCCAATTCTAAAACAACATTAATCTGTCCTGGAGGAAGTAGTATTTTATTTTCGTCCATCCTTACATTCTTCATTGGGTATAATTTTTTGTATTCTATTCTATACTTTGAATAAGCTTTTCTAGGTATACAGTAGACTCAGTACAGATATGGATAAATTTATTTCCTTTATCCAGGGGATATAACCGCTGATTTTAGCATAGCCATTATAGTAGAGAAAATCCATCCTATTACCAAGAATTTAAGAGAGGAAATGTCATAGTCTTTTTAAAGTTAGTCTCACATTTTACATATTTTTAAATGAATATGCCTTTTGACTCTCTTTTCTTCTTTATTTTGGGGTTGATTTTACATTTTGCAGATCTGTAGGCTGTGTTTTCAGCACAACACCCCATTGGATGCAATTGCTCAGTTCCGAAAACACATTGACTTGTGTAAGAAAAAAATCGGAAGTGCAGAGTTATCTTTTGAGCATGCTGCATGGATGTCTAAACAGTATGTTTTAAATTATACTTCTAGAATTTTTTTTCTTAAGTACTTGGGGTTTGGAGGAATGGAATTAGCATGGACTTTGGCTCTCAATTGAGCTAAGCTTTTTGTCAGTAAGTAGGCTTTTAGAGATCTAGCTAGCATAGGGTGTGTTTCCAGCAATGCTAGATATTGATTCATAGAGTTCCTTAATGGAAATCACTTAATTCATGGTACCATCTCTTTTATTCAGCGTGTATTTATGGAGTTTCCTCCATGTGCCTAGGTACTGAGAATATAGCCAGGAATAAAACAAAATCCCTGCTGGCATGGTACTTGCTATTCAAGACTGATGTTTAAAAATTCTAAAATGAAATTGTTTCCAGAAGCATGGATGTATTTGAGGAGTGGGAACTGTGTTGACATACACTTTGATGGTGTATTTGTAACGCTTTGTCAGTACAGAAGAGTCGACTTCAATGCAGAAGTTATCTGTAACCCGTGATTAGTGTGTGTAGTATTTACCAAGAAACCCAACAATTTACAGTTCATCAGTAGCATTATTTTAACACAGTCTGCTGAGGTTATGTTTCCAGGATGAATAATTATTAGAAGTAAGCTTCTTTTTCTTTCCTTTTTCTTTTTCAACCTTTTTTTATTTCTTGATTTTTTTTTTCTTTAAGATTCCAGGCCTTTGGAGATTTATTTGATGAAGCTATTAAGTTAGGGTTGACAGCTATTCAGACTCAGAATCCTGGTTTCTATTACCAGCAGGCAGCATACTATGCCCAGGAGCGGAAGCAGCTTGCAAAAACCCTCTGTAGCCATGACGTAAGTTACCGACTCCAGTATTATCTGGTGCTTAGGAAATGTATTAATCTTCTCTCAAAAGAAGATCAGACTAATTAATGTTCATAATTTTTTTCCAAGCCTTTGAATAGAATCAGTTTTTATCTTCTGTATTTTCAGGAGTTACGGTTATTTTCAGTTTTAGCCTGAGTACTGCATTTCCACCTGTGGATTAAGCAGAAGTTTTTCTGTGAAGAACTGACTTATGATTGGCAATAAGACAAGGGCAAATTACTTTAAAATAAAAGTCACAGTTTAGTCTGAGCCATGCTGTTAATCCTGTTGATCACTGCCATAGGAGTTTGAAGGACTTTGGAGGAATATGCTTTCTTTTGACCCACCAGAGAGGATAACTTCGGACTTCTTTTTCTTCCTGGGGTTTTCCTCTGTGGAAAATTCTTAAGGATCTGTTCGAGGCATAATGTTAATTGCAGTTTCTTAACTTGACATTTCATTTTGCCTTCCTCGTGGGTGATTATAGTTAGATACCAGTTTCCCCATAAGCACCTTTAAAATTTAAAGAACGTGGTATGTATATGTATAAATACATTTACATTTGTACAGTTCTGTCAGTTTATTTTCCTTTAAAATCTGCAGTTTTCTTCTCTGAAGACAGGTGAACATTATCAACAGTGCTACTTGAAAAACGGTTCCAAAAACAGTTTGCATGTTAGTACTTAAAAGGTTGGATTTTTTTTTCCTTAAATCATGATATAACTACACTGTTTTCTACCACGTTACTTGTGTATGATTTATAACTTCATTGCATGTTTTGTATTTAAAAATTAAGCATATTAAAATTTGAGCACAGTATTTTAAAAGGTGATTAAAACTATGTTTTATAAGAATATAAGGAAATGGGATTAACAAATATCCTTAGTTGGAGTGTAAAATAATATTTCTGTCAAATAATAATTTGAGAAGCCTCAAAATCATGCATATCTTTGGACCCAGAATTCTGTTTTCAGGAAGTCTCAGGCAGATAAGAGATCCTAAGGGAGAAGTATTAAGATTTACTTATAAAGTTCTTAAGGCAGACTTATTAATCGTAAAGTAAAAAATAAATAACACGATGAACAACATAGGGAATTTGTTAAAATGTGGGACAGCAGGCAGCCATGACAAATAATGTTTCAGAAGAATATTTAATGATGTGAAATTTACAGAATATATTTAAATGAAAAAAGCAGGTTGAAAAATTATTCTGATTGGCAACAAATATTTGCATAGAAAATCTGGAAGCCTAATGTATACACTGTTAATAGTGGTAATAGATTTATAGGTGATTTAAATTTTTGTCCTTTTCCTTTTGGATGTTTTCTGTATTTCTCAACAATGTACTTGCATTATATTTTGGTTTCAGATGGAAAAATGATGAGAAAGAAAAATAAAGCAGTGTAAATTTATAAATTCTGGTGCCAAAAATATCCCTCCCCAACGAATACCAGGACTTAATACACAAGTGATAAAGAAGGAAAATAGTGTCTTCTTTTTAAAACTCCTTATCACATTATTTTCATTTGCACAAAAAGCACTTACACATTTGGAATAAACATCAAACATAATTGTCAACATTTTTACTGGTTTATTATAGCAAAGATGAAAAGAAAATTAAGGCGTTAGTTACTATGAAATCATTTGTCAGAATCAGGTTGATTTATTCAGTTTAATTTTTGTGAAACTGCCTAGGTATTAAATGGAACTTTTTTTCATGTTTGTGAAAATTTAATGTACGTTAAAATGTTCACAACTTTGATATCTGGACATATGTTTAGTATGTGTATTTATGAAAATATTTTTATTCTGTCAAAGTTTGAAGGTGAGTTGGTTTGTGATAGGTTCATAAACTCTTATTTAGGGCTATGTTTTATTTTACAGGCTTCTGTAACATACCCCAATCCTGATCCATTAGAAACACAAACAGGCGTTCTTGACTTTTATGGACAAAGATCATGGCGACAAGGAATACTAAGTAAATAATTTTTCCCTCCTCCCTTTTCTCTCAACCTCAGAAGGCACAGATTGCTATCACAGTTTTTCCATTGGCTACATAGGCTGTAACAAATTATGTTGAGGTAAAAATGTGTGTTTTTTAAACATCTTTTTATTTTTTAATTAATTAATTAATTTTAATTTTTTTTTTTTTTAAGATTTTATTTATTTGACAGAGAGAGACACAGCGAGAGAGGGAACACAAGCAGGGGGAGTGGGAGAAGGAGAAGCAGGCTTCCCGCGGAGCAGGGAGCCTGATGTGAGGCTCGATCCCAGGACCCCGGGATCATGACCTGAGCCGAAGGCAGACACTTAACGACTGAACCACCCAGGCACCACTAAACATCTTTTTAAAGATTCCGCAGTTGTTTAGTTTTTAGGATGTTTTGTTTGTATCACTACATCTTAGAATAACTTGTAATTAAACATGAGTGTGATTAAAACATTTGGACATCTCTTGTCTTAAATGACACAATTAACCAACCACTTTGGTCTATTTAAATATTTTAATTCTGGTTAACTTTGACAATTTATTATGTTAGATCTTTTAAAACAGTATTAACTTGTATCACCTTAGAAATTTCTCTACATCTTTTTTGGGTTTGATAAACACTTAATTTCAGCAATTTCTGTGACAATCAAACCTTAATTGTTAAGAAATTATTTACTTTAATTTCCAGAAAGTATATTCTATATTGAGAATGAGGTTGGTATTATTCTTCAGGTGGTTGATGCCACTAGGCAAGAGAATGCTGAGTTCAATAATGTTCTCTTCAGAACAGAGATCACAGAGAAGTTGCCATGCCAATAAAGCAGTCTCTTAGAATCTTTAAAATTCTAGAATGTTTAAGAATCTGAAATACATTATATTTAAGTAAAGGATTCAAGGAGTGTACACATCCAATGTTCATGTGAAGGATTTATGTTAAATGAGCTATCTAAAATGGGTTGTGTCTTATCTTACACAGGTTTTGATCTTTCTGATCCTGAAAAAGAGAAGGTGGGAATTCTTGCCATTCAGCTGAAGGAGAGAAGTGTTGTTCACTCTGTAAGTTTGTTGTTGTTTTTTTCCCCCAATAGAAACTATTTTTTGCAGTATTCAAGGAATACCTGAGATTATTTTTATTGGAATGTTTCACACTTTCTCTCATCTAACAGGAAATAATAATAACTCTTCTGAGCAATGCTGTTGCACAATTTAAGAAGTATAAATGTCCAAGAATGAAAAGTCATCTAAGTATGTATTCATAATATGCCACAGTTTCATGCAACTTTGAATAATTTAGAATTATGTACATAAGATCTTTTTCCCTTTACAGTGGTTCAAATGGGAGAGGAGTATTACTATGCAAAGGATTATACCAAAGCTTTGAAGTGAGTCCTGTTCCCCATTTATTTTTATAAGTAATCTGATTATCTTACAGCAAAATGAGAATAGAAATGTGTTTTGAAGGATTTATTATTTCCATACTTATTTCTATTTCTATGAAACTCCATTTCTGCGGTATTTTTTTCAAGTACTCTCTGCTGGTACAGTCGTTCTCAAAGTCTTAGGAAACCACGTTTAGCTAAACGTGAAATTACCTGTTAAACTATTTCAGTAAGTGTTTCTGACGTGTATATAAAATGAGTCAAGCATGTTATCTCCTCCAAGAAGTCTTCAGGGCCTTTCTTGTGAAGCTGTTTGAGCGTGTCTGATGACATCTTGCCTTCCGTCAGGTTGCTGGATTACGTGATGTGTGATTATCGGAGTGAAGGATGGTGGACCCTGCTCACGTCCATATTGACTACAGCTCTGAAGTGCTCTTACCTCATGGCCCAATTAAAAGATTACATTACTTACTCCCTAGAACTCCTTGGAAGAGGTAACTTGGTGTTCTTTCAGTAAAATTCCGAATCTTTAAAATTATGTAGCATCTTTAAGCTTCTTAAAACTGAAAGAATAATTCTCGAGTCTTTGACCGTAATTTCACCCTGTGTAGATTGGTTTGCCAAGTGAAGGGACTCATACTTTCATGGAACTTACTATAGTCGAGGTGTCGTTATAGTTGAGAAGAACAAAATTTTTCTTCCTTCCTTTTTTTTTTTTTTTTTAAATATGTCATGAAATGATTTTTCCCATCAAGTTCAAATGCGAGTATCTAGAGCATTGGGGCTCACGTAGGAAGCTGTGTTGTTGTACGTTGTCTGGAATTGTGCTTAGCCGTCTTAGAAGAGGTATTTATTCTGTAGTATTTTAATACCTTCCGTGGGGGTAGTCACTTTACTGGCCCGTCTTACAGTGACAGTTTTTTTCCTACTTCCTTCATGTTAGCTTCAACTCTGAAAGATGACCAGAAATCTCGGATCGAAAAGAACCTCATAAACGTTCTGATGGTAAGTCGAGTTCTTTCTATAAAATGCACCCTGGGGATATCTAGACCTGCATCTATGTATTTTTATTACTAGCTGAAGGAACTGTACTCTGTGTTGGTGCAGAATGAGAGTCCTGATCCGGAACCCGACTGTGATGTCTTAGCCGTGAAAACGGCTCAGAAGCTGTGGTCGGACCGAGTCTCCCTGGCCGGCAGCAATGTCTTCACGATAGGGGTGCAGGACTTCGTGCCATTCGGTGGGTAGCCAACGCCTGTAGTGTTATTTCAGAGAAATCATCCTTTTTGCTACGAAATGAACAGACATGGAACCGTAAATACAAAAGTCAAAGAAAGAATGTTCAAAATATGTCATCCTGCAGATGAAATTGTGATTTTTTTTCTTTCTCCCCATTGACTTAGAAAGATTTTCAAAATTTTAAATCCTTAGCTTATGTATTAAAATTTACTTTGTTCGTTTGTAGTTTAAGTGTGATTTGAAATACATGTGAAAAGACTGTCTTTTAAAAAGCTTATTCTGTAATGCCTAGACAGGTATTTTGAAATAAGTTAAAAATAACAAAATGATTTTTTTCCCTTTAAACTCCTATGTTAGTTACGTTTCAGGAGCAACTGTGTTTTTAGAATTAAAGGTGGTTTTGAAGTTATACTTCTTGAAATTTGTTTTGTTTTTTTTTTTGAAAATGAGCTGCATTTATGTGTGTTGAAATGCTTTAAGGGCAGAATGCAGTAAGACTATCCAGGGTAGATGTTTCCTTCCTGAAGAGTGAGTGTGGATCAGAGAATCATGGGTGTGTGTCTTGAGGGTCCTGTAGTGTGTGACTCTCTTTGTTTTATTTCTAGTACAATGCAAAGCCAAGTTTCACGCCCCGAGTTTTCATGTTGATGTTCCTGTGCGGTTTGATATCTATCTGAAGGCTGACTGTCCACATCCCATTCGGTTTTCCAAGCTCTGTGTCAGCTTTAATAATCAGGTAACAGTACCTCTTATTGTGTTTTTACCATGTGTGTATCTTACTGTAGCTTGCATTAAATTAGATGAAATGAACTTAGTGAGTTCTAGGTCTTAAGGGTTGCATAGTAACAAATGGACTTCGGTAAAGTCTATTTGAAAATAAGTGGATCAACTTCTGTACTAGCCATTCAAGTTTTACACTTGTCCCTCTCTGTTTTGTTTTTATTCCATTCTATGAAATGTAGGAACTTTTATTTTTTGTAATATATGACTTGAATTTCAAATGAGGTCTATCAAATAAAATCTAATTTTCAGAATCATTTGTTTTACATTCTAACACTGGTATTAGTTTTTTTATGATAAAACTTAAATATTTGATGTTAAAGAAATTGAAGTGGAATAAATGGATATAAAATGAAAAGTGTGTGCCCTCCGATTTCATTACCTGGAAGTCATCACTATTAACTTCCTGAGCAGTTGCGACGTTTTCTGTGTATGCACATAGAAGCACCTTTTTCTTTCTGCGGAACTGGGATTATATACATCTGTACATTTCTTTCATGTATTAGAGTGTTGTCAAGTACTTGATTACATTCCAGATATTTCAGTTACAAGCTTATTTCAGAGATAATTATCTTCTGGTCACCCAGAAAGTATATTGAGCCGTTAACCAGCAAGCATTTAACCAGCAAGTATTCTCAGCATCGTGGTGAACCTCAAAGCATTTAGCATATGTCAGCCCCATTGAAATGGAAGCATTCTGGGGGCAGGGACCAGGACTGACCCACAAATTGCCCTAGTAGGTAGTGAGGACTAAGTTATATGATAGCTAGAAATACAGTTAGAGTAGGCATGCCAAAGAAAAGGGAGGAGGTTTCCAGGATAAAGAGGAAATGAAGATACTGTAAAGCGATGAAAAAGGAGGAACATGTTTGGCAAGAGGAAATGCCCAACGGAAGCAGAAGTGTACATTCTGGGTTTGTGGGTGGCGGGGACCCAGCCTCCCAAGAGCAGAGAGGCTGTGAGCCGGGCCAGGGGGACATGAGGCTGCGTGGCTTGAAGGAGCTTGAAGAGTTCAGCAGGGATCGGCTAGTAGGAGAAGTATTTGAAGATTTATTTATCCATTCATTTATTCATGTTCTATTTATTGGATGGTGGTAAAGAAAGAGCTTTACTTATCTTAATTGTTTTTTTGGTTTTTTTTTTTTGACTCTTCACAACTGAGAAATAACCCTGGAATAGGATCGGTTCAATGAACCAGGGTCACCTGAAGATCAGTGTGTTTTATTCAACTTTGAACCATTACCCGATGATTCCTTTTGATTAGTTTGAAAGTTTTAAAGCAAGAGCATGATATTTAGAATTTAAGAAACTTTATTCCAGTGATGAAATAGAGTGAAAGAAATGCTCTTTTGGAAACCAACCGGAGCCTCTTTATGTGAACCCAAGTACTAAAGTGTGACGATTTGCATTAGGATGGTGGTGGTGGCAATGGAAAGAAAGGGCTACAAGAGGCATTTACAAATAGAGAAGTCTGGATTGCTGAGTGTTGGTTGTAGAAGATAAAGAAGGGGGATAGGATGAATAAAGGACCGCCCTCCCTCCCCCCACCAATAACTACTTGTTTATTTTATAGTGTACCTACAACTTGATGATTTGAAACATACATATATTGCAAAATGGTGATCACAGTACGGTTCCTTAATATCCATCACCTCACATAATTACCTTTTTTTTGTGGTGGGAACATGTAGGATCTACTCTCTTAGCAACTTTTGAGTATATAATACAGTTTGATTAATTATAGTTGCATGCTGCACATTAGATCCCCAGAGTTTTTTTGTCTCATAACTGCAAGTTTGTGTCCTTGGCTCAGCATCTCCCATTTTCCCCACCCCTTGGCATCCACCATTTTACTGTTTCTATGGGTTATAGATTCCACACGTAAGTGAGATCACTCAGTAGTATGACAGGGGATTTTGTACGTGATGTTACTTCTTCTTGGATTGGTCGTCCCTCTTCTTACAATTCCTTCTCATGTTTTATGCCCTTAAAAGCCTCACTTCCTCAGGGACACCTTCCCTGCCTACCTCATCGATTTTCTTAGCCATAACCCACCATAGTACTTATCACAGCTGTGCTTTCACTTTGTATGGTTTTTTGGTAAATTATTTTCTTTATTAAAATATAAGCTCTCCTAGGACAGATAATTTTTTTTTGCTCAACTATGAAATTTTTTTGGGAAATATTTTAAATCTGGAATTAGCGGATAAATAGATTCTTTTTTTACTTTTCTTATATCCTACTATCCCATTTCTTTCTCCCCTCTTTTCTTAACAACTTCTATAATTAAAAACTAATTTAAAATGTTAATATAAAATGTAAAGCAATTAGTTTTTAAAGTTAGATTATATTCTGCATATGTGTTATTTGAAATCCAAGATACAAATCATAAGAAAAAAAGTAGTACTTAGGTTTCAGAAGCATGGAATAGAAATGAAAATTAGAGGGAAAGTATTAAACTTAACTAATAAGAATTTTCTGTGAAGATAATTCATTTGCTAGGATAGAAGGTGGCTCTTGGAAAGTCCTTGAATGGATGAAAATGGTGATTGCCTAGATGTACACAGGAAGGATGTCTCCCTTTATTCATCTGTAAGGAATGTGCCCTTCTGGGATGGTAGATGTACATCCAGTTTGGGACATGCTAAATTTGAGTGGTAGTGGAATTCTCCTCTAGACAGTTGTGGATATGAACTTTCAGCCAAGGAAATAGGACAGAATTAGTTTTTTTTTTTTTTAAAGATTTTATTTATTTATTTGAGAGAGAGAATGAGAGACAGAGAGCACGAGAGGGAAGAGGGTCAGAGGGAGAAGCAGACCCCCCGCCGAGCAGGGAGCCCGATGCGGGACTCGATCCCTGGACTCCAGGATCATGACCTGAGCCGAAGGCAGTCGCTTAACCAACTGAGCCACCCAGGCGCCCAGAATTAGTTTTTAATGTGGGAAATATTAGCATAGAGGTGTGGAATACATAGAAATGAACAAACTTTGCAATGAAATGAACATAAAGGGAAAAGAACTGAAAGCCAAGGAATGAAGCCCGTGGAGCCTCTGAATTAAGGGGACAAGAAGAAGAAAAAAAAGATCTTTGAGGGAAAAACAGGAAGTAGTCAGGAAGGATGATATTTTAGGGTCACAGAAGCCAAGTAAAAAGAAAGCCCTTTAAGAAAAGGGGATGATAGACAGTAGCATCCAATGAAACAAAGAGTAAATCTTTGTTTCTCCCCAGGAAAGGGATGTGTAAATGTTTGCAGACATCAGCTTGTACACGGTGAACTGTCTTTACCTTGTGGTAGCTCGGAGAGGATGAGCTTCCATTGGGCATAAGTTACTTCTCATTAATCACCCTTCATGAGGCTTTAGTTTTCAAGCAGTTAAACTTACCTCACTCCAAATCATTTGGTGTTCAGTGTCAGCAAAGCATACGACATTTGATGTTTATAAACTGTGACCCTTGCTCTGACCTCTTTTACAGGAGTATAACCAGTTCTGTGTAATCGAAGAAGCAACCAAAGCAAGTGAAGTTTTAGAAAATTTGACTCAGGGAAAGATGTGCTTAGTTCCTGGTAAAACAAGGAAGTTTTTATTTAAATTTGTTGCAAAAACTGAAGACGTGGGAAAGAAAATTGAGGTTAGTTATGAAATTTGTTTAAAACATACTTTAAGTGACAAAAGTATATGTGTATGTCAGAAAAAATTTCAGATAGTACACAAGTTTGTTGAGTAAAAAATTAACATCATCCACTTGGACTTCGCAAGGGCAGTCATGGTTTGGTGGGTTTTCTTTTATTGAGACTAATCTATACATAATATTCTATCGTTGATTTTTTTCACTTACCAGTGGACATTAGGCATCATTTCCTGTTAGTACATAAGACCAACCTCATTTTTGATGGCTACATAATCAGTTAAAGACTTTTAAACAAAATATATATATTAAGTACTGTAGCAATTATATTTTGTATAATATGACATAATTCAGGCTAGAGAGCTATATCATTTTGATGTTTAAACATTTCTGATTGCATTTTTTTAAAGAAAAAAATGAAGACGTATATATTTTAAAGGATTCATTTAATATTCATAATTAAAATCCTTTTTAGAAATATATGGTGAAAATACTATTTTTATTGAGCATAAACTCTGAACCAAACTACATGGGTTTAAATTCCGCCTCTCCAGCTTACTAGCGTGTGGCCCTGGCCAGTTACTTGACCTCTTTGTATCTCAGTTTACTCATCTGTAAAGTGGGGATAATAATGGTACCTACCTCTTAGTGTTTCGTGAGGATTAAATCAGTTAGTTGATGTAAATTGCTTGGAATAGTGATTAATACATAGTAAGCTTTCATTAAGTGCTTGTTTTCTATGGCTTGAAAACCATGGTGATATTTGGCTGATCTAAACTTAGGACCATTTCTAAGATAGAAACTTAAGACTGTACTACCAGTATTCCCATAACACTTTCTGTGAACCTGTCCATTTTATTATTAACCAAAATCCAGAGTTTTTTGCTTATTCACTAAAAAAAAAAATTCTTTATGATTTTGACTAAATCCCTAATTACATATTTTATTTTTGCAAGGTACCTAAGGAAGCTTACCAGATGGAAATCATAATTAATAACACTATTTTGAGTACATTTGTTAATGGATTTAGTTGAAAGGGACATTTATTCAGTTAATAATACTATAGATGTCTTTGGGAAAAGTACGTTTGGAATTAGGAATTAGGTTATGAGTATGCTAATGGTCATCAAACCATTGATGTATTTCACTCAGCAACCACTAACTGAGCATCTTTTACGTCAGGTTCTTATCTCCGTTTAAAGGTGAACCTAGTCAGTGTCACAGCTAATAGATGACCAGGACAACTGTCCCAGCAGGTGTTCTGACCTCATCACCCTGTGGGTCTCTAGAGGAACTCGACAGACCAGCAGTCACTATGTCATTTGTCGTGAGGGGATGGTGGCAAGTATGAGGTGGCATTTCTCACAGCCCTCCATCTTTCAGATTACTTCGGTAGATCTGGTTCTGGGCCACGAGACGGGAAGATGTGTGGTTTTAAATTGGCAAGGAGGAGGAGGGGACGCCGCTTCCTCCCAAGAAGCCTTGCAGGCCTCGCGTTCTTTCAAAAGACGGCCAAAGCTCCCTGACAATGAACTTCACTGGGACAGCATAGTCATTCAGGCAAGCACAATGTACGTCCACCTCGCTAGGCAGATCATGGAAGCCCATCTTGTTTCTTCTAAATACTTTGAATAACTTGTTTTCTTAAGAATCGGTTACTCAGCTAAGGTTTTTTTTTCCCCCAAAGGATCATCTCCAGAGTTCCAAACATTTCTGTGCATCTGCGACATGACCCTCCTGCCCTGACCAATGAAATGTATTGTTTGGTTGTGACCGTTGAGTCCCACGAGAAGACCCGAATCAGAGACGTGAAGCTCACCGCTGGTTTAAAACCCGGTAAACATTCCTTTTTAAAAACTGGTCAGTGTTCATTCAACATAAAATAAATATCAGTGGTGTCAACTACAGGAAGTGTATTTAAAATATGGTTATGAAGTAGTTATGAAATGGTCTGTGCAGTATGAATTGTTAGGATAAAGTTTGAATTCTCTGTATTTAAAACACCGATATTAACACTTTTAGGACAGGATGCCAATTTAACTCAGAAAACGCACGTGTCTCTTCATGGAACAGAACTGTGTGATGAGTCCTACCCGGCTTTACTCACTGACATTCCTGTGGGAGACTTACATCCGGGGGAACAGGTGAACCTTGGTCAACTACGATGGGAGAGGAAATCAACTAGATTGCAGTTTTAAATATGTAGTGAGTCTTAGATAGTTCTAGAGCATTTTAACAGCATATCCTGAGACTAAAAATGGGATTTAACTAATGCACATTTTATACACATTTTACGTATTTAAATGTGTAAAATGTTGTAAGCAGTTTTTATACGAGTGATTTTAGAGCAAATGACCCTAATATGGAGAACTAGTTGCCTTGATAAAATACCTAAATAACATTAAGTGTGTAATTTAGTGGAATAACCCCTCAGGCAGCTTTTATTTCCAAACTAAACACAAACAATCTTGGGAAGTTGCCAGTGATAGTAAGAACAGGTGGAATAGTAATGATCCCACTCTTATACTGAGGCAGGAACAGCCTGTAAAAAGTGTTCAAGAATTTAGTCAGTTGGTACAATAAACTTTTAAAAGGTGGGGAACGTTATCCTAGAGTATATGTCAGGAGGAAATCTCTGAATTATTGAAGTACTTTTATTTTGTTACAGCTGGAAAAAATGTTATACGTTCGCTGTGGAACAGTGGGTTCAAGAATGTTTCTCGTGTATGTTTCTTACCTGATCAATACAACTATTGAAGACAAAGAAATTGTTTGCAAGTGTCACAAGGTAGAACTTTTCATAGCTACTTCAGGAAGGATCCTGGGTGGAGTGTTCCCTATTTTGTGTTTCTTAGTTTACCTGTAACAAGATGAGCAGCTTAGGTGCTTGTAATCTATAACAATTTTTTTTTTTTAATTTACAAATTTTAATTAAACATTTCTTGTGTTTTTTTCAATCATTTATAACATTATAAATGATATACTATGGCTGTCATTGCTCAAACTTCAGAAAATTGGCCTCCATGGCTTTTCGTATGGTCAGGGGATTTGGGATCTTTTGCAAAAAGTTTGAGACTCTAAACCTATATGTTTCCTTATAAACTCACACATTGGACAAAATCTGTAAGTTATACACTGAAGATTTTGGAGGATGGGAGGTCTCCCTTTATGAAATCTTTGTTCTGTTAGAAAGGACTATGGAAATTGTTGCTGCTAAGTCCAGACAGAGGGTAGGAATAAGGCCAGCGTGGTCATAGTCGGCCACTTGGAGGCCACTGCTGTCACCTCGTTGGTGTATTTTCTGTTGGTCTCTTCTCTATTTACAGCGGTTTGGGGGAGCCATGTTTTTATCTAGATTTAACCATATGGTCTGTAATTGCTTGTATTTTCTTTTAGTAAAGGAAAATCACGATATCGACTGTCTTGTTAGTTTTACCTGTGTTGTTTTGGCCTGTTCTCGGGAAGTGGGCCCTCAGCCAGCAGAGGAGAAGGCCAGTCAGTTTGGCCATTTGTAGGAAGGTTATAGCGCAGATTCTGGGCCATCGGCTGTTTCGTGAGTCCGTGAGAGGCAACCCCATCCTAAGAGAGTTAGAAGGATGTCCCAAGTGGAAGGAGGGAAGGCATTGAATATATCAAAGACTTCACCTAGCCCGATGCACTGGAATGAATCCTGGGGGGCGGAGGAGGAGGTGAGAGTGCCAGTCTCAGCGTGGCCTCCTAACCTGGTGCTCAGGCTAGCCACGGAAACCTCTGGCCTCCATTTCCTCATCTCCAAAACAAGAACAGTACTGTTCTGTGCAGCTTTGGAGTCCTCAGCCTCGGATGTCATTTCTACTTCGGATAATGAAGCTTCTAGTAGACTTGGAACATACCTTTTTAAAATAATTGTCTGCTCTGTAGTAATGATCCCGGAATCACACTACAGTGGTGTGCAGTGCTCTCTTCTCCTCAGGACGTGATATTACTGAGGTGCATGCCGCTTGTTCTTAATCCCCTTCCCCTATTTCTGTCGTCCCCGCACCGCCCTCCCTTCTGGTAACCAGCAGTATGTTCTCTATAGTTAAGAGTCTTTTGGCTTGTCTCTTCCTTTCTTCATTTGTTTGGTTTCTTAAATTCCACACATGAGTGAAATCATATGGTATTTGTCTTTCTCTGACTGACTTATTTCACCTACCATCACACTCTCTCGCTCCGTCCGTGTCATTGCAAATGGCAAGATTTCATGCTTTTTGATGACTTTATAATAGTGTGCCACCGTGTGGGTGTAGCTGTACCTCTCATCTTTTTTATCCATTCATCTGTTGATGGACATTTGGTTTGCTTCCACAATTTGGCTATTGTAAATAATGCAGTAAACCTAGGGATGCATATATCCTTTTGAATTCGTGTTTTCGTATTCTTTGGGTACATACTCAGTAGTGGAATTACTGGATCGCACGGTAATTCAATTTTTAATTTTTTGAGGAACCTCCATGCTGTTGTCCACAGAAAATGTCATCTGCCCATTTTTTTAATTGGATTATTTGATTTTTTTTTTGGTGTTAGGTTGTGTAAGTACTTTATATATTTTGGATACTAACCCTTTATTGGATATGTCATTTGCAGACATTTTTCTCCTATTCAGTAGGTTGTCTTTTAGTTTTTTAAAGAAGCTATTTATTCTTCTATCAGCCAGTCCATTCCCAAGGTAAGCTTTTAAGGGACACTAATTCTGAGGGACAGAAATAGATGTTGCACAAAAGAATGAATTGGTCAAATATGTTCGGTTAAAAGGTATTAAACAGATATTTGGACTTCAGGGCTTAGCACAGCATTGAATTTGCTAATGTGTGTTGAGAATTTCACAAAAGGCTGTGGTGGTTATCTTTCAAAATCATTTTACTAAGAAGCGCTTTTCTCATGGAATGTCTGTCTTACAGGTCCTAGTGTTACTTGCAAGACATTTTGGAAATTTAAATGTAATTTCTTTTCCCTTCACTGGATTAAATCTCATTTTTACCTGCATGTGTGTCTGCTTCGTAGGCCATGTGGAAATTTAAAGTAGGCCACATCGAAGCTACTCATTGAGTTGCTTCTTCATTTCCATATATCTTTTCGGTGGGGGAATATTGAGGCCCTAGGCTTTAGATCATGGAACCCCTGCATCCGTTTTCAACCATCAATATCCTACTTACTGCACGTTCTTAAAAAGTTAGCTTGACGGTATTGAGAGGAAATATTTGAAGCATATAATAATAATAAACATGGTTTAGGCATTCCACTGGTCCTGCATATGCATCGTCTCACTTCATTGTCAACAGCCCTGTGAGGATCATGGAGCTGAGACTCAGAGACCATGTCCCCTCCCCACGGTCACCTCACTGTGCCCAGAGTCCTCAGGGTTCTAAGTATGTGTCCTCAAGGATTAAAACCCACATCTACCTGGCATTTGTACAGCCTTGAGTTTTTAATCAACGTGACTTTTTTTTTTTTAAAGGGTTCTCACCAATGGGATGGGTGGTTTGGTTCCAAAGCCATAGTAACCCCATTGTTTAGTGAATAGACTCAGGGAAGAGACGTAGCACCGTTGGTTAAGAGTACAAGCTTGAGGGTGAAATCTGCCTTTGTCACTTACTAGCTATGTGTGACCACTTCATCTTAAAATGATGAGTATAGGGGCGCTTGGGTGGCTCAGTCAGTTAAGCGTCTGCCTTCGGCTCAGGTCGTGATCTCAGGGTCCTGGGATCGAGTCTCGTGTCGGGCTCCCTGCTCAGCGGGGAGTCTGCTTCTCCTTCTCCCTCTGCCCTGTCCCCCCCGACCACTGCGTGTGTGCACATGCCCGTGTGCGCGCCCCCGCACACGCGTGCGAGCTCTCTTTTCCTCTCTCTCAAATAAATAAATGAAGTCTTAAATCCTTAAAAAAAATGGCAAGTATAATGGCATCTTTCCTTGAGTTATTACGAACATTACGTAATGCTTGTATAGTGATTACAGCACTGTCACATTTTATTATTGTTACTATCATTATTATTAGTCATCTTGTGTTGAGTCAAGGCAAAGAACTTAGACAAAAAGAAGACTCAGATTCTAGGCTTTGCGCCGCTAGCTTTGTGGGCTGAGGCCAATCATTTAACCTTCCTTAACCTCTGGTTCCTCTTCTGTAAAATGGTGACAGTGCCTGTCTTGCTCACTTGTACTAGATCCTGAGATAATTAATGTGTTAGAAAGCACTTTGCCATGTGAACTGTTACAAAACCATTAGATAATTTATTAGAAATAGCGGTCTGGTCTCTACATAGGTTTTTACAAATACTATCTGAGGGGAAGATCCTAGTTTCTTAATATATAAATTGGGATTATTTATTATCAGTTACAGATTGTGTCTTATACACCTTCTATTTTTAAAACTATTTTTAAGTTTAGAAAAGCCATTGAATGTGCCCTTTAAATTTTCTTGCAGGATGAAACTGTAACTATAGAAACTGTCTTTCCATTTGATGTTGCGGTTAAATTTGTCTCTACAAAGGTATGTTCCTGTGAAGCATTTTGGAAATCATTTCAGTTATAGAAATTAACAGAAAAAGAAAATGGATTACTGTAGTTCCAGACAGACCTTTTGTCTTCATTTGTGACAGTTTGAACACCTGGAAAGGGTCTATGCAGACATCCCCTTTCTATTGATGACCGACCTTTTAAGTGCCTCACCTTGGGCCCTCACTATTGTATCCAGTGAGCTCCAGCTTGCTCCTTCTATGACTCCTGTGGATCAGCTAGAGTCCCAAGTGGACAAAGGTGAGAATGTGGATCATCCCACTTAATTAGAAGACAGATGTGTGTGTGTGTGTGTGTGTGTGTGTGTGTGTGTGTGTAGGTTACCAGTGTAAGAGTTAGCTTTTTGCTAAGGGACGGTAATTGAGACTGACCCTCACTAAAGTGAATAAATTTAGAATTAAGGTAGAATTAGTATCACTTACAGTTTGCTTGAGTATACCTTATTTTAAAAGATAAGATTTTTGCTACTATAAGGAAGTTACTCTTTGAAAAATGTACTTGACAATAAAATATTTTTTCATATTTGGATTTTTTATAGATTATTTTTTTCTTATTAATTTTTAATTATTTACTATTATGTATAACTTGAAATGGTAAAAGATGATTATTGAAAAAACTTGGGGGAAATATAAAAGAGTAGACAATACGTTTTCTAAATCAACTAAAACAGTATAGAGAAGAGATTTAAACCCAGGATATTACTTTTCCAGTGCATCATACTTTGGGCTTGTATACTTCTTGAGCTGTTAGGGAGAAAAAAAATGAGTTTGAATGTTAACCCAAGCAAAATTGTGCTCAGCTATATTATTAGGGTAAATATTATATGCAAAAAAATCATGATATACTCTTAAAACCAAATGAGTCATTTGCTCTATTTGTTTATCTATCTACTACTGGACTTCAGTGTTACAAGTCATATAGTTGATTTGCAATACAGATTAAAATTAGCTGAGTAGTTTTAGAATTCCAGTGTATTTTTTTGCATCTGGCCTATAAATAAGTTTTAATATCTATCAATAAATAATCAGCAGATATTTATCGAGTTCACTGTATGGCACCATGCTAGGTTCTTAAGACACCAAAAGAGCAAGCAGGCTTTATAGTCACTTATGTGCATTTTAGGAAAGTCATCATAAAGGAGGATAGGTAAAATAGGTAGGCAAACAGACAGATAGATAAAATCAAACATGTCCCTAAACCTCTCTGTTTAAATGCTACAAATAGGTCCCACAGTCTGTGAAGTAATAATAATAAAAAACCCATTTTTGCTTTCAGAATGCCTTCATAAGTTTTGTTTTTCTGTCTTTGGAAACTTGGTTTTCTCCTGTGGTTTTGGAAGTCATTGCCTCTGGTTCTACTTTGTTTCTGTGTCCTCTTCTTCCTTTACTCCTCCCTGTGCCAACTTGGAACAATCACGAGATTTAGAGTCACACTGAACGAGATTCAGTTCTCAGTCCTACTGCTTGCTCTTTTGTTATGTTGGACTGTTCATTGGGTTTTATCATTTCTCAGAGTTAAAGAAGATCACGTGTATGAGATAGTCTGGATGAGATAATCTATATGAAAATCTCAGCCCAGTGCTTATCCTTACAGCTCAACACAAGCTAGTTATTTGTCCATTCTTTGCTGACTCCTTTTCTTGCCCCTTCAATGTTGGTCATTTCCAGGATCCTGACTTTGGCTCCCTTACTTTTTCTACAAGTCCTCACCTGCCACACAACCTTGGGCCGCCTGCATTCCGCGGTCCAGCTAGAGGAATCTGTGCGCGCTTGTTCCCAGCGAGGGCCCACGGACACAAACTAGATGCCCTCCATGCGTGCACATCCAGCCCAGCCCCACGTTCTGCCTTCTCCGTGTGTCTTGAATCCAGAGACTGTCACCATCTCTCATCTGGCCTTCAGGAATACCTCCTTAGCTGGTTTCCTCTTTGCCATTCTCTCCCCTACTCTGCCTTTCCTATTGCTGCCAGAGTTTGATTTCTCAAGAAACTATTCTGAGCGTGTTATTCCCACTTAAAAAGCTTCATGACATTCCAGATCTTTCCCAGCGTAGCTTCCCTTTCCAGCTTCTTCTGCACCACCCTCTCTTCTTCCCCTTCCTCTTTCCCAGACTTTGACCAAGCCAAACTTTACAGTCAGCAAACATTGCCTCCCTCTGGTTTTGAACATGGTAGTACCTTGGCCCAAAACCCTTTCCTTTTTCTTTCAAGCTGTCAAACTCTTGTGTGCTCTTCAGGACTCCTATAAGCTTTGACTTTTTGATCTTCCCAAGCAGGGCTAGGTCGTCTTCCTTCTTTACTCGCCGAGTATCTTGTACATGTGATAACACTTAACCGTTCTATCGTAATTATTTATTTGCAGTTATGGCACCTCCACTATGCTGTGTGCTCTTGAAGAGCTGGAGCCATGACGTCATCCTCTTTGTATTGCCAGCCTCGTAGTAGTTGGCATTTAATAAGTGTTTATTAAATTAATGAATAATGTCCACCTTGAATTTCCCATTACTAGTTTTCTATTGCTGCTGTAACAAATTACCAAGTTAGTGGCTTAAAACAACACAGATTTATCTGGAAGTTCTAGAGGTCAAAGGTCCTAAAATCAAGGTGTTGGCAGGGCTGCATTACTTCTGGGCTCTAGGGAAAATCCTTGCCTTTGCCCTTTCCAGCTTGCAGAGGCCAGTTGGATTCCTTGGCTCCCAGCTCCCTCCTCCATCTTCAAAACCAGCAGCGTAGCATCTTCCCATGTTTCTTTTCTCGCCCCCGCTTCCATTGTCCTCTTTTTCTCAGACTCCCTCTTGCCTCCCTCTTTCCCTCATAACCCTCGTGATTACATTGGACCCAACTGGGTAATCCAGTAAAATCTTCCTATTTTAAGATCCTTATCTTAATCACAGCCGTAAAGTCCTCTCTGCCAGGTTAGGCAACATTCTGGGAACTATGATGTGGATATCTTTGGGGAAGGGGGTAGAATGGCATTATTCTGTCTCCCACCTCTAAGAACACCGGAACTCATGCATTACAAAATTTATGTTTGACATATTAAAAATAACAACTTTACTAGGTCATAAAGTTGACCCTGATGTTAATTGTTAATAAAGGTTATATCATTTTGGTTAACTTCCTAGAATTAAGGAGGACTTGGTGGAGCAAGGTGGGGCAAGGGGGAGGCAATATGAATGTCCCAGGTTCTAAAAAAAAAAGGTATCTTAAGAGGTTTGAATTAGGGCGCCTGGGTGGCTCAGTTGGTTAAGCGACTGCCTTCGGCTCAGGTCATGATCCTGGAGTCCCAGGATCGAGTCCCGCATTGGGCTCCCTGCTCGGCAGGGAGTCTGCTTCTCCCTCTCCCCCTCCCCCCTCTCATGTGCTCTCTCTCATTCTCTCTGTCTCAAATAAATAAATAAAATCTTTAAAAAAAAAAAAAGGTTTGAATTAATGTGTGTGGTTTTTTTTTTTTTAATATTTTATTTATTTATTTGACAGACAGCGAGAGCCAGGAACACAAGCAGGGGGAGTGGGAGAAGGAGAAGCAGGCTTCCCGCTGAGCAGGGAGCCAGATGCGGGGCTCGATCCTAGGACCCTGGGATCATGACCTAAGCCGAAGGCAGAGGCTTAACGACTGAGCCACCCAGGCGCCCCTAATGTGTGTTTTATTTATTGGGCTACAGTATCATTTCCTAGGCCTTTAAAATTATTTAAAAGTAGTTAATTAAAGTAGAAATTGGCCCAGCTTTTTTCCCTTTCTACCCACAACATAACTATTAATTTCTCACAGCCTTCTTCATTGGAGAACCATAAAAACAATTAGTTAATATTTAAAGACTTTGTTATTATTGTTTGAAAGTTTCACTCACAGATGTGCTAACTTCGGCCCTCCATGGGCCCTGTTGCTGGCTTGCATTAAAAGAGGAGCCCCCCCAGGCTGCGAAGGGCTGACAGGCAGGGAGACCTCGGGTCAGATGAGCTTTTGTCTTGTCATCAGGAGTTTAGGCTAAATTTGGCAAGAGGACAGCATCCTTGTGTAAGAGGTAAATAACCAAATTAGGCAATAACGAGGCACCATGTAAGGTGTTTCCATTTGATGGTGTCAGTAATGTGCATATGTCAGAGAAAGCCCGAGTTGGCTGGAATGACATTTTGAGTACCTTAAGGGTTGACTAAGCAAAAATTTCTTTTTCCCTACCGTGAAATGTTTTCTTTGGAGACATGAAATAATGGGGAGAAAGAAAAATAATCACCAAATAGTATTATCCTGACTCTAAACTTTTCCTTTTCATTAGTTCCCATAGGAACTTGTCACAGACCTACAGCTGCTTCGCCTCTTTTTATTATAACGGAATATTGAGGACCTGGACAGGGACTTTGTGACCTTGAAAAAGTCATTTAACATCTCTGAGCCTTAGCATTTAAGTCTCTATAAATAATGTATAACTGATAAAGTATTCTTTTTTTGTTCCACTACCGGAGGTAAAACTCTCCTTTCATAGGGAAAATCCTTGCATACGGATTATAAATACTATTTCTTGTAGTTGTTTTACAGACTGGAGAGAGTGCTAGTGAATGCTTTTGTCTTCGGTGCCCATCTGTTGGAAATGTTGAAGGTGGAGTAGCAACTGGGCATTATATTATCTCCTGGAAGAGGTAAATTATATCAGCCCTGTCTTTTTTTCCTTGTATGTGCTATTCTCATGCCTTTATTATTTGTCATTGTCATTTAATATTTGAAAGCTTCTTTCAGTCCTAGGGTGAAGACTAGAAGTCACGTGCTATCACTAACCATTTGTCAAAAACACAAAGATTAAAAAGGATCGTTAAACTTTCATTTGTATTTGTCACAATTTGTGACCTTATATACTGATGAAATTTTAGCCAAATGAATTCTTATAACAGGACCATTAAAAACATTAGGAAAAACTTCTCTTACTTGCAGTCAGTAGGATTGTTTACATAGAAAACCCAAGTGAGTCAACAAATTATTTGCATTATTAAGAGTTCCAGCAAGGTTGCTGGATATAACATTCAATATACAAAATCCAGTTGGCTTTCTACATCAGTAATAAACCTCCAGCAATGTACTTTTAAAATAGGTATCATTCAGATGACAACAATAATTATAAGGTAAGTAAGAGTGTATCAGATAGAAAACATGTGTCACCATTATGGAGAAAATTATAAAACTTTTAAAACATTAAAGGAAGTTCTTAAATAAATGGGGAAATACACAAAATGGTCTCGGGTAGGATTTGGATAGGTCTAATATTGTTTGTTCTATAGAACCAGTGCAGTTTCCTTCAAAATCCCAATAGCTTATTTTGGTTTGTTTTTGTAGAATCTGACACTCTTGATCATAAAGTTTCTATGGAAAGGCGAAACCTCAGAAATAGTCAAGATACTCCAGAAGAAAAGCTAGGCAAGGGTACTTGCTCTTGTAAATTCGCAGACTTACTGTAAAGCTACAGTAGTCGTTGCTATGGTATTGGCTTGGGGATTTGTAAATAAGCCAGTGGAAGAGAAGAGGGAGTCTAGAAATAGATCCACAGATCCACACATATGGAAATTATATTTTAGAGAGGTAACATTACAGAGCAGTGGGGAAAGGATGAACTGTTTTACAATTAGTGGTGAACAATTGGGTGTCCATTTGGGAAAAAATTGGATCTCTACAATGTATATAAAAATCACTTCCAGGTATCCTAAAGTTCTAATTGTGGAAAGCAAAACTTTATTACTTTTAGTAAAAAATAAGAGAATTGTTTAAGACTTTGGAATAGGGAGAGTTCCTTTAAACAAGACATAAATGTATAAGCCACTAAAATTGATGAATTTGATTTGTTACAATTAAATTTCTTAGTTCATTTAAAAATGCCATGTAGAAAGTGAAAAGACAAAATACAAATTGGGAAAAGCTATTTACAATATGTAAAACTGACAATGTATTAGAATTCATATCAAGAACTTCTACAAATCATAAGAAAAACAAGTCTCCTAACAGAAAGTTGAGCAAAATCTTGAGTATGCAGCGTAAGGGAAAGAGAAGAAGCCAATGGCTAGTAAACATAGGGAGAGAAGCTTGACCTCACTAGGAATCTGAGATTCCGATGTGCTCCCACTAATTTGGAAAAATAAAGATTTAACAATGCATGGTTTGTCAAAAGTTACTTTGGAAGACAATGCAGCAGGACCAGGTAAAATTGAAGATGTCTATACCCTATAGTCATAGAAAAGTCTTAAACATGCACACAAAGGATGTATGTAAGAACGTTCATAGCACCTCTGATTATCATAGTCAGCAGTTAGAAACTAAATATCCATCAACAGGAAAATGGATCAATCGTGGCATAGTCATACAATGGAATGTTGTGTTACCAGTGAAAATGAATTAACCAGAGCTACACCTGGTAACTTAATAGTAAGTGAACAAAGCAACTGCAGATATTCAGAATATGAACAAATTGCATGTATATAATATTGGAAAACATGTGAACCACTGTGTACTTCTTAGGGCTACATACATAATTTGGAAAAGTGTAAAGAAACGCATAGCAATGATAGATACCAAATTCAGGATAGTAGTTACTTCTGGGGAGTGCAAGCAGGAAGGGGTACGTGGGAAGATTCAGCTATATTGTTATGTTTTCTTAGGCTGGGAGGTAGATACGTGATATTTTATGTGTTATTTTCTTAGCATGACTCCCGGTTTTTTTCCCATAAATTTTAGAACAGTGGGTAAGATAATATTAAAAATGAGAACGGAAAAATAATGTAGTTTTGTTTTTAAAAAACTTTCTTTTCCCCACTTCTGAATTTACTCAGCATTGAAGTTCAGTTTAATTTATGTTTCTAGGAATTAAAGTGGTATTGTGAAGGCGCTGCTTAATGATCCCCTCATGCCACTGTAGTACCAGAGAGACGTATTTCTTAGTGATAAAGGGTTAGATGGGTTTTCCTGTTGCTTCTGCTGTATGATAACTTGCACAGAGTGTTGGCTGTTCTGCCTCTAGTTACAGACTCTCCCCAAGGGCTCTCCTTGGTCAGGTAGCAGCCAGCTGGCCCTGTAGTTCCCATTCTAACTGTAACAGAGGGAAAGATACTGACAGTTTCCTAGTGGTGCGCACTTTTTCGCGGTAGTGCTGGAATGGCACTGTGTTGATTGATTATAACGTAGTTTGAGTTCCTCGGTTTCTGCTGTGTACTTCTAGAGTCATTGTAGTGGTCCGCTTGCAAGTGGTCCCTGCTCAGCTGTGAGCCAGCTGCAGGGTGAGAAGGAGGTCTCTGTCACAGTGTCGGTCACCGCGCGGCCACCCACACCGAGAGCCTTTTGCTACCGAACGCTGTTCGGTGGTGCGCCCCCTGGCGTGCTCGCTTCACCCTCCGCCACTGGGGCCAAGCGGCAGCCGTGGGTTACGGCATTTGTGGATTGGAAACGTTCAAAACCACAAACGGGATTCCAAAAGCTTTTCACGAAGCAACTTCCATTAGTAAAGTTCTAGAGAATGTAGAAGTAGTTTCTGTTTCCTTTGGGACACGTTGGTGCACATACACATTTCCTGTTGTTAGCTTTTCGCGGGAAGCCTGCTTTGAAAGCTGCCCTTTTCTGCCGCAGGACCTCAGCCGTGGGGAGTGTCCCTGTCATCAGTACTGCCATCACTCTGCCACACGTGATCGTGGAAAACATTCCTCTCCACGTGAACGCAGGTAACGGCATCAGATTGTACTTGAGGAAAAGAATCCAGGAAGAATACCTATTTTAGCTTCTCAGGTTTAGAAAAGTGTATTGTCAAACATGCCCAGCATTTACAGAAGTAGATTCTGATCAGTCCTGTTCCATCTGTACCTCTACACACGCCTCCGACTCCCCTTATTTTAAAGCAGATCCCAGCTATTATTTCATCTGTAAATATTTCTGTCTGCATCTTTAATGTCAGTGGTTATTTTTCTAAACATAACACAATTCTGTTATCATCACTGACCCTCTCCCCTCTCATACTGTTTCTCCCTCTCGTTCTCAAATAACTAAATACATACATAAATAAAATCTTTAAAAATTAGGAATAATTTCTTAATATCATCAACTTCCAGTGTCGCAATTTCCCTGGTCGACTCTGAAGGTTCTTTAGATTGTTTTAAGGTCTCGCGTTGCAGCTGGTGGATGTCCCGTACTTTTGAAATCTATGCTCGGGAAGACCCCCCTCTCTACTCCATCACGTCCTTCACCACCACTGCCTGCCCCTCTTCCCTGCTGTTCATCTATTAAAGAAATGGAGTCGGGTGTCCTGTAGAGCCTCCCATAGTGTGGATTTTGCTGATGGCGTTGTAATCATTTTTGAGGGTCCCTGGGAGTTGGTGGTGGGATCTATAGTCTTGATCAGATTCAGGTTCAAGTTTTTGGCAAGAATACTTCATAGCTAATGGTGTGTGCTCCCATCAGGAGGCACGTGATGCCTATCATTCCTTCTTGAACCGTGATGGACATTTAGGGAAATGTTTTATAGACTTGAAAAATTCCTAAAATATAATTCACCTCCTGATAGCCACGATTCTTTCTAGGTCAATCAGCTTTAGAAGGAGACTTGATTCTTTTGGGCCTGTTTTATCATAGTCCCATGGGCTGTTGTCCAATCAAAGAATTTTCTTATTTAGCGAGAGTGAGTATTATCACTAATTTAAATGATCCTATGTCTACGGAATGAGATTCATTTACAAAAAGAACTCATAAATGGTGAACTCTTTTTTTAACCAAAAGAAATGTGGCCTCTTTCTCTGCAGATCTGCCATCATTTGGGCGTGTCAGAGAATCCTTACCTGTCAAGTATCACCTACAGAACAAGACTAACTTAGTTCAAGATGTAGAGATTTCTGTGGAGCCCAGTGATGCCTTCATGTTCTCAGGTCTTAAACAGGTATAGGTCATATCTCATTGGGTTGCTTATGTAGATAGAGAAGTGTGGCCAGGAAATGGAGAGCTATATATAAGTTTTTACAAACGAACTGATAAGGCTGATTGTGGTCCCTATTATTTTGATAGGAAATTTTTAGCCACTTTTAGTATATGTGCTGCCAAAGTGAGCACTTTTAGCCACTTTTAAAGATTAAGTATAGTTCATATAGAGGTGGATTAAGTGGGTAACCCTTTTCACATTGAGATCATACGTGTAAGTTCTTTCTTTTTATAAAACAAGAATTTACAAATCCTTGGACTGTAATAGGATTCCTGAAAATTTTAGATTTCCCTTTTATTACTACTGAGTGTATGTGTGTGTGTGTGAGTGTGTGTATTTGTGTCTTTTAACTGGAGGCCTAGAGGCCTTACTACCCATGTTAAAAGCCTGATTCTCTGGGGCGCCTGGCTGGGTCAGTCAGAAGAGCATGCATCTCTTGATCTTGGGGTCATGAGTTCAAGCCCCATGTTGGGTGTGGAGCCTACTTAGAAAAAAAAAAAAAGCCTGATTTCTCTTCTGAACGATCAGTGAACCTTTTTAGAGATTTTTGATCTTGCACAGAATTTACTCATCTTTGGCACAGTTAGACACGATTTTATATTTAAAATAAAAAATCGTTCAGGTGTTTTGATTCACTCATTCAAATCAGAGGTGGAAAAGTTCCTCACGTTTTTGAATGGAACATACACTTTCAGGCAAAACCATATTTCAGTGAGAATTCTGTCTTCTACTGTCAAAGTGGGTAACAGACACCACTCAATAGTCAGTAAATACTTTTCATCAACGAGGACATAACTAGAAGAACAAATGTGTCCTAATACTCAGAAGTGTCTACCCTGACTAGTCATCTGTGCTGTACATATTCTGAATGCTATGTTTGTTGTTAAATGTAAAATAGAATTATATATGAAACATACTGTAAGTCCATTCACTAATTTAAGTTTATAACATAGAATACATATCATATTAGCTATTACATATTGGTACACGACATATATTATCTTTGACACATGAACATACTATATGTACTCATTTGCAAATGAGGAAGCTTCTCTAGAGTGTCCTGATCTTTTTCACATATTGATTTATAAAAATATATGATGACAAACATCTTTTTTTCCCCTGACATCATTTACCTCGCCACAAAGATCCCCTAAAAGAAAACACCGGAGGGGCGCCTGAGTGGCTCAGTCGTTAAGCGTCTGCCTTCGGCTCACGTCATGGTCCCAGGGTCCTGGGATCGAGCCCCGCATCGGGCTCCCTGCTCTGCGGGGAGCCTGCTTCTCCCTCTCCCACTCCCTCTGCTTGTGTTCCCTCTTTCACTGGGTCTCTCTCTGTCAAATAAATAAAATCTTTAAAAAAAAAAAAAAGAAAAGAAAAAAAGAAAACACCGGAAACAACTAGTTTGTCTGATGTTGACGTAATGTATACAAAGATACCTTTCTACCAGTTATCTCATAACATACTGTGACTGTAAAAAATCTACCTGGTCTCAGACACAGAAAATCTTGATCCACGTCGTGTTCCCCTTTTTAAGCTGGTTCAAGTTGCCGTTTAGATCTTGGTAGAAATCACGCACATTTTTTTAATGCATTTATTATCTGTGTAGTCCCCGTGTCATACTGATTCAGCCCTGTATTTTAGAATCTGTCTGGAAGGTGGAATTAGGAGAGAGAACATTTCACCAGAAAGATTTGGGTGTCCAGTCACTTGTGAATAATTAAGGGGTGACACCGTGAAGATGCTGTAAGCGTGTACATTTGATTGTCTTTCTCTACAACTTGTTATGCTATAGATTCGATTACGGATCCTCCCTGGCACCGAACAGGAAATGTTATATAATTTCTACCCTCTGATGGCTGGATACCAGCAACTGCCGTCTCTCAACGTCAGCCTGCTTAGATTTCCTCACTTCACAAATCAACTGCTCAGGCGTTTTATACCTACCAGTATTTTTGTAAAGGTAAGGCTTAGAAATTGTCTGCTTTTTAAGTCTCCTGTCTTGAAAACAAACCAGAGGTATTTCTTTCACATAAGCTTCACTAAACAGTATTTTGAGACTGATAGCTTTGATTGTTCTGATATGAGTTTGGCAGTATTGCTGTTCCATTTCTGTAAAGTTGCTATTATTTCACAGAATCTAATTTTAAAGGTTTTCATTCCCTAAGGTGGATAATGATTTACCTTCGCAGGATCCTTTGACGTGTTTTTTCTTTGGCTTAGTAAAGTATGTTTTTACATTGTAGTTAGTTTGTAACTAGCTTTTAGTCAAAATGGATCAGCTTTCTAAACATGATCCTTGAATGTCCTAATTCTCTGTATAATACTGGACTGGGGCCTTTTCTGAAAATGATCCTGTGTCTGAAGCTGTACTCGGGTTGAATGTTTTGATGTTTTACACGGGGACCATGTCCAGGTTCCTGGGGTAAAGGAATGTGTAGGATGGTCATGGTCGGTGTGGGGGAGAGCGAACCGGGCTGCGCGGGAGGTTCATTCAGCACAGCGCTCACCTCCACTGAAGCTGTTCTCGCTGCCTAACATTAAGGCTTCCCTCCAGCTGGTTGTGGGTTCCTCTGACTCGGGTGTACGTGGATATATATGCGTCCTGTGCACCGTCTTCTGTTTTAACTTTATACTCACTTTTGGAAGGACATGTCACATTGCTTCCTCTTGCCTCTTTTGTGTCTGTCTTATTCAAGTTTGGAGGAACTGTCCCTTCTTTACATAATCTGGGATGGGGTAAATGATAAATTAGTCTGTGTTAATGTATCCTTTATAATCTTCCTAGCTTTTATCTTTCCATCTGCAAAACAATAATTTATTAACGTTTCCAAGCACCATACTTGTAAATTGTAAAAGAAAAATCTCATACTTACAGATCTCCTGTGTTTAAACAGTGGCTTTTTAAAAAGACTTATTTTTTTTTTAGAGCAGTTTTAGGTTCATAGTAAAATTGAGAGGAAAGTACAGAGATGTCCCACATAACCTCTGCCCACCCCAACAGCAGTTTATTTTTATTTTTTAATATTTTTAATTTTTAATTTTTATTTTTTTTAAAGATTTTATTTATTTATTTGAGAGAGAGAATGAGAGAGAGAGAGCATGAGAGAGGGGAGGGTCAGAGGGAGAAGCAGACTCCCTGCTGAGCAGGGAGCCCCATGTGGGACTCGATCCCGGGACTCCAGGATCATGACCTGAGCCGAAGGCAGTCGCTTAACCAACTGAGCCACCCAGGCGCCCAATATTTTTAATTTTTAATTTAATTTAATTTTTAAAATTTTTTAAAAAGATTCTATTTGTTAGAGAGAGAGTGCGTGCACACAAGCAGGGGGTGGGAGAAGGGCCAGAGGGAGAAGCAGACTCCCCGCTGAGCAGGGAGCCCAACTTGGGGCTCGATGGCTCGATCCTGGGATCATGACCTGAGCCGAAGGCAGACGCTTAACCCACTGAGCCACCCAGGCGCCCCAGCCGTGGCTTTTTAAACATTTCCACCTGTTCACATTCACAAGCCACGTCTGTTGCCGTTCCTCCTGTCATGTCTGAGGTCACCCTGCAGGGGAAAAGTCTTCAGACCCGGGTGGGGAGCAGTGGCGGCATGGGTGACCTTCTGAAGCGGGCTATTCCCAAATTCAGAAGTACAGCTTTAGTTAGCGTGGGAGTAGGTGTCCACAGAGACAGAGCTGCACAGACATCGCCTGTTTGAGACGTGAGAGGTGATCATTTTGGGGAATCAGGATTTCGGGTCCGCCGACGAATCTCTTTCATTCCTTTCCCTGTAGGGCTCGGTACACCCAACCTAATCCCAGCTCGCGCTAGTTCAGTCTTCTGACGTTCTTCCACAGTGAACCTCTTCTGGGTAGTGCTTAAATCCGTTAGGAAAGGTTCCAGGAAAATAAACATTTGTAAGTTTTAGCATAGCTTGCATGCCCTTTCCTAACTGCCATGCTCTTTTTTCTAAATACAAGTACTACCTTCTAGTAACTTGACTGCTGCCGAAAAAGTTGGCTGGGATCCTCAGAGCCGGCTCCTTTATCAGCTGGGAAATCTTAGAGTGACAGTTGTTTGACCTGTCACGCTAAGGACGGTGACTGAGGATTACCCTCTTCCCACTTAGTGAAGTCTTACTGACTCAAGTTGTACATCCCTTCACACCTTTACTAAACTCTAGAGCTGTGCTATTCCAGTACGATAGCCACTACTCATGTGAGCCCTACTGAGATGTAAATTACAATTAGTTAGAATTTAATTTAAGAGTTAGTTAGCTGCACTAGCCGCACTTGAAGTGCCCAGTAAATCAGTGTGACAGGTGGCTCCCATGTTGGACAGCACTAACTAGCGCTTTTCCATCATCACAGAAAGTTCTCTTGGACAGTGCTGCCCTACTTCAAGGCTGGATTAATATTTTTATTCCTTTGAAAAGTAGATTCCAGTTTTCTAATTGCATGATGTTCTTGTCTTCTGTCCCTGTTTGTAAAGCTGTGTTTGGTAAGGATATAATCAGGTTGAGCCATTACTCCGTTTCTTTTTTTTTTTTTTTAAGATTTTATCTTATTTATTAGAGAGCACAAGCAGGGAGAGGGGCAGAGGAAGAGGGAAAAGCAGACTCCCCGCTGAGCAGGGAGCCAGACGTGGGGCTCGGTCTCAGGACCCGGGGATCATGACCTGAGCCGAAGGCAGACGCTGAACCGACTGAGCCACGCAGGTGCCCCCATTATTCCGTTTCTGAAACTGAACACCCTCTATCAGTACTAAAGATTATGTGAAGTACAAAAGACCAAGCACCTGTTCTTTAGTTCATTCCGTTCCTGCCTTGAATGTCAGAGGCCTAACTTACACACGTATGCATGCATACACACACACACGTATATGTATGTACACACACATACACACTCACACACATACATGCGTAAAATGTACAGCAATACAACTGAAAGCAGGAGTGCTCCCTCCCTGTCTCAGGGAGTCTCACCCAAACCATTCTGCTTCAAGCCCAGCCAGTGGCTTTTGGTGATGATGTAACACTGTTCTATTTCATGTCCTGAATACCATCTCATGCTTTTCCCACAAAGGTCTGCTAATGTACATCTGCTTAGTAAGATTATTTGCAAGAATTTCATTTTTTCAGTTCCTTGATGACTCCCTGAGGTATTGCTAACCTGTCAGAAGTTTTACCCCTAAGCACAGTCACGATAACTTTTATTCATTCGTAGCCTTTACTCTTGTGATACAATGTTTTAAGTTTTTTTTCAGTGACCTTAGGGAAAGGGAAATTTTTGTTTTTATCTGCTGCTTCCATCCTTGTAGTGTTCATTGTTAGATATTCTAGTTCATTGTGAATTGCTCTTTCTTACAAACAGGAGATTGGGAGACCTTGAATCCCCAAGGAACTTGTCTATTAGCTCAGGTTTGTGGCCTTCTTCAAGCGTGGGATGCAGGAGGGCCCTGAGCAAGAGAGAAAAGAAAACTATCCCTGAAGCAGGAATGGCAAATGGGTTCCCTTTCACACGCTCCTGGCGCGCGATCAGTAGCTGCTCGGACCCAGGGTGGAGAGAATTAGAGACTAGTGTAAATGAGGCGGATTCAGCCAGTGGAGGCATGCGGTCGTCTGGCAGTGTCAGTGTCTGGGGGCAGAGGGGACAGGGGCAGCACCTTGGCCCTGCAGCTTGCCCCCCCACCCCCCAGGTTCAAGTGAAGCGAGAAGGTGGGGTGAAAGAAGGAGAGAAACAACTGTGATTTTGATACTTGTACACGTTTATTCCATTTTTATGAAACAGTTCCAAGAATTTCGAAATCTTTTCAATTAATAGAGCTTTTGTTGTTACTGTCTTATAAACCCATCTTGTTTCCCCTCTTTCAAGCCACAGGGCCGGCTCGTGGATGATAACTCTATTGCTGCCGCATGAAGTTCAAGACTGGCCCTCGGCTGTTCTTACAGAGAAGGTAGACGGAGCTATAGAAGTTTTTCATTGTGAACTGTAGCTTTGATCATGGTAAAAGTTAATCTTTTCTATTTTTTAATGGATGTTATACCAACTCTTCAGAGGAACTCATGCTTAAAATGTTAGGAAAATCTATCCTCTCTTGTAGTTTCACTAATAAATATTTGAAATCGCTCAGTGTGACACGGTAGGATGTCTGACCATTGTTATTGTTGGAAGTCGTTTTATGAATAGTAGGTTCTTAAAGTAAGTGATTCGCATGTGCAGCATCAGAGGAAAAGGGAGCCTCCCAAACAGGACTGGCCATGGGGAGGAAAGTGCACCTAAGCTGCCCCAGGGAAGTTCTGAATCCCAGTGTGTCGCTTTCAGAGTTGGCTGAACCGGAGATCAGCCCATCCTCGTACATTGAATTGAGTGCTCAGAATCCATGCATCCCAACTCGTAAGCAGTTGTGTGACTGATCCAGAAGATTTCCAGAAAGTTTTAATCAAAGCAATTTAATGTGTCTAAAAAAATCTCTGCTTAGTGTCAAAACATGTGAAAGAGGTTCAGTTTGCAGCCAAAACGTGGATCATTTATGAAGCAGGTTTGTATTTGTAAGTGTGTTGACAGATCTTCGTCTCTAAGAATCCAAGCTACAGGGAGGTGATTATAAGCTTAATTTCTTAAACTAAAAGTTTTGGAAAAGGATGCAAGTTCTAAATGAGAGCTTTTAGTTATATTGTGCTGTTTCAAAAGGAACTATTTAAAACTCTTGGAAATTCATGTAAATAAAAATCATATTGTGATAATTTTCTTCTGTTAAAATATCTTAATTTAAAGCTTACCGGATTTCATGGAAAATTTTATTATTTAAAAGTGTAGGAGTTGTAAAAAGGAAATAGTGATGTAAATAAATACGTTCTCTTTCAAGGACACTTATGTGTATCTTTCATTTATTTTGAACTTGTTTGATTTCAGCTTCACAAAGCCACTTTTACTAAGAATACTGTTGTATGAGGTCTAGGGAGAGCATAGGATTGGAAATTGGGAGATCTGCGTTCTAGAACAGGCTCTCCTAGCCTTCGGGGAGACTTGGACAGTGGAACGGGCTCTCCGTCTCAGGAGGACACAGGTTCCCTTCATTCTCGGCTTTTCAGGTAGAGACCACAGGAGCTTGTCTCCACAGTCAGATTGTCCAGGATCAGATCCCAGCTCTGCTGCTTGCTGGGGACGTGCTGTTCAAGTTGCCCACCCTCTGCATATCTCAGTCTTCTTGTCTGTAAGGTGTAGATAATGGTAATACCCGTCTCCTAGCCTTATTAGGAGGATAATAACAATACAGGAGAAGAGCTTGGGAACAGCGGCTGACCCACAGTAGTGCTCAATCAGGGACATCTGTATTATTATTATTATTATTATTATTATTATTATTATTATTAATGGGAAGGCTGAAAAGAATATGCCTGCATCTACTGGAGGTTCTGTGTTACCAGAATGTGTCAGTGTTTGTATAGTTGAGTACATACATGAGTACAGATATGTGTATATGTGTAAATGTCTAAAACTGAAACAAGATCATGAAATACTTACATATGCTCATATATTTTATATCCTCTTCTGTTTTGTTACAAGACATCCCTAGTGTAACCTACCAAACTGACTTCCTGACCCACTAATGGGATATAATCTGCAGCTTGAAAAATTCACAGGTTCCTTTGAATGTGAAGATGGTCTGGTGCAGGGCTTATGTAATAAAGAGCTCAGATGTTCACACTGCCATTGTCAAACACGAAGTAGGTGTTAGAATGAATCAATCACCGGCATGCACCTTAAAATTATTAGCATTGACGTCCGTGTGGTCTGTGTAACTCTGCTACTCTAAATACACCAAATAAACATCTCTGTGCTTTCCCTCGATCATCCTCAGAGTTGGCAATAGAACATCCCTTTCCCAACTGGGACTTCTCCCATATCATGAATTCTACTGTGAATATATTCTGTTTTCTTATTTTTAAATTGAAAATTTTAATTCAAAAATACATGAAATCAGGCGCCTGGGTGGCTCAGTCGTTAAGCGTCTGCCTTCGGCTCAGGTCATGATCCCAGGGTCCTGGGATCGAGTCCCACATCGGGCTCCTTGCTCGGCAGGAAGCCTGCTTCTCCCTCTCCCACTCCCCTGCTTGTGTTCCTGCTCTCGCTATCTCTCTCTCTGTCAAATAAATAAATAAAAATCTTTAAAAAAAAAACAAAAAACAAAAATACATGAAATCATCATCTTCCCTGGGTCCAACAAATCAAAACTGTCACCGTGTTGCAGGAGCTGTTAATGAACTCAGGTTACAGGTGTTGGGGAGAACCTCCCGGCCTTTCCCTTCCTGCCTCCGGGCCATCAGCCACCATCATTGTCCGCATGAAAGTCTCTTACCTTCTGTATTTTACTGCATGCCAGCTGGTTCTCAATATTGCTCTCTACCAGCCTAACACACCACTCGGGGATACGTTTTTAATAAAGCATTATAAATTTGGGGGAGGGATACACTGAAGTTTGACCTCCTGTATCATGAAGGTAAGCACTCGATAATCAGAGATGAGATTATCGAGTGTCAAGTGTGAGGAAGAGGAGGATGATAATATCTAGGGGAGAAAAAATTCTTAATTTGCCTAATTTTGTATTTTACGGTCCTAAAAGTTATATTTGCCATTTCAACTTCGTTTTCTTCATAAAGTCTTAGGTTCCTTATCCTTGAATTCTTTAAAAGGTTTTATGGAGCATGACTCCTAGAGTGGTTTTTTTAAAAAATGTTTTCCATGTTACTTGAAGGAAGGATTCTTTTGTTTTAATTCAGTCCTTTCTCTTACGGCCCATATTATATCTCCACCCAGAATATAAAACGTCTTCCAGTCGATACTGTCCCTGATAATAGCTGTTAAGAATTCTGAGTTGGGATTCCCACGTTGGCACTGTAATGAGTGACAGGCCGCTTTTCAGTGGAAAAGTCAGGCTTACCCTTCTAATGGGGAGGGCTCATGTCCCAGCAAATACCTTTCTGAAGCTCCCCCTCTTGACCTAAAACCCCTGAAAAGGCACCTTAAGTGTCCCAACTCCTAGTGTAGAAAATACTTAGGGATGAGTTGTATTAATGGTACAGTAAATACATAGCTGTGACTATAATTTTCAAGAAGCAGTGATGTGCAGCATTAGTGATGAGAGAGTGTTAAATGAGTACGTGACACCAGATAGGGATGTGCACTTTCTCCTGCCCCCCTCCCCTTTTTCTCATGCTGTAAATCCTCTCTAACTGAAGTGTTATGAATGGATGCTAAGTTAAAAATCATGGATCCTGTGCATTAAGATATATAAGAAAACAAATTCACATTTTATTTTATTATCCTGGCATTTCAGATGCCTTTTTTTTTCATGCATATGGATTTGTTTTGAAACATTTTTCACAAATGATACTCATGCCATCCTTTGGTGAGCTCCAAAAATATCTTCCTTTTATTTTAGCAAACAATGCCATTCTCAGACACATCTGAGCCCCATAAGACTCCCTAAATGAGTATAAAATCCCATGTTTTCGTGAAAAATAAATTCATTGTTTAATTATACTCAGGTTTTCTCCAAAGATCCCATTTGTGAGAAACTTGCTCTTCCACTCAATTTCCTCATGCCTGTGTCTGCTTTCTGAAGCATGTTTTACCAGACAGGGAAGTAGAAGCGAAGTCAAAGCATTTTTAAAAAAATTCTGTTGTCTCTCCAATTACTGAAAGAACTCCTAGCAACGTTGAAGTTTATTTTTTATTTATGTAATTACAACCCTTATTCAAGGTATCAGCATGCGTGGCAAATGGGATCTTACAAATATTATCTTTATTAGGTTGGGCAAGATTTCTAAACTATGTGTGTTTCCCAAGTGATGATTGCCAACATTTATTCAGTGCTGTCATGTGCCAGCGATGTTCTTACCTTACCTCTTTAATACCCCCAATAGCCTAATGTGTAGGAAACATTTTAAAGATGTGTAAACTGAGGCACAGAGAGCCAGTGGTCTGGTTTTCTCTCGCTGCAGAACAGATCACCCCAATAGTTGACGGTTTAAAACAACAGTCATGATCTTTCACGGTCATAGTGGGTCAGGGATTCGGGAGGGGCGTGGCTGTGCAGTTCTGGCTTGGGGTCACTCAGGCGATTGTGGTCCGACCATAACCGGTTAGAATAGGCGGGAATGGAACCAGGAGCTGAAGCGGGCGGGGGCTAGCTGGGAGTCTGTGCTCATCGAGTCTCGGGACCTTTCCAGGGGTCTGGGGGCTCCAGCGTGAGGGCCCCAGGCAGCAAGGTGGAAACCACCCTGCCTTTTGTGACCTCACCTGGGCTACCACGTAACGGCACTTCCACTGTGGCCACAAGCCCACCCGGCTTCAAGAGGAGGGAACATAAACTCCACCTCCAGATGGCGAAATGGGAAGAACACTGTGGGACAGGAGAAACTGCCACTGGCTCCCGAACATACAGTCTGTCATACCAGCGACAACGCAAGTGGGGGCAGAGCTGGCATTCAAGTCCAGGCACTGCACGCGGCCACCATTCTAACGCTGCAGGTGCTTGGTCCTAAATACTGAGTCTTGGGCTGAGCATGTTTTTGATGACTGAGGCATTGTGCATTCTGTGAGTTAAGACCTATGTTCTTTTTTTTTTTTTTTTTTTAAAGATTTTATTCATTTATTTGACAGCACAAGCAGGGGGAGCAGGAGAGGGAGAAGCAGGCTCCCCCCCTGAGCAGGGAGGCCAACACGGGGCTTGATCCCAGGACCCCAGGAGCATGACCCGAGCCAAAGACAGACGCTTAACCCATTGAGCCACCCAGGTGCCCCAAGACCTATGTTCTTAAGTCTATGGCAATAAAGCAGCTGCCCTTACTCACACATTTGAATTCCAAGGGTTTCCTGACCACGTACCATGGGCCAGTTTCCGTGCTGGTTGCTAAAGCCATAAAGGACACCCCATTCTTGCAGACCAACGGGGGCAAATGCCATTGCAAATAAATTCCACTACAAGGTGATAAATGCAGAAGTGGGTGTAAGACTAGTGAACTGATGGGTGTCTGGGATTTGTTTTAAAGTGTTCCGGGGGCGGGAGGGTGGTGGTGGAAAGAAACAAACTAGGTCAGAGAGAAATGGATGAAATAAGATTTGAAAAGTGTTGGTAATTGCTAAAGGTGGGTAAATGGGTGCCTGGGGGGCCCATTTCTTTCTATTTTTGGATATGTCTGAAAATGCACACGATTAAAGAAATACTAAAAAAACAAGGGAGAAAGGAACCACAGTGGAGGTGAGCATAAGGTGGAGGTGAGGAAGCTGCAGGGAGGCCAGGGCTCCTCCAGGAGCAACATCGGAGTTGCTTTCATATTTGTAATAAAATGATTGTGCTTCTCTTGTATGGAAATGCATTTTCATTATCCTTGAACAGATACTGTTAGGTGAGTGAGTTTGGGAGGACATAGAAAAGTTGGTAAAATAAAGCAGGGAAGAGCTTTGCAGGTGATGAAGGGTATGCTGGCTGGCATCCACTTCTTCCAGCACTGTGGCATGCTAAGTGCTTTGAGCATAGACTTGTCAGCTATTGAGTCAGCTAGCGATGTTTTCCTACCTGCGAGGTTCACATTCAGTGATAAGAGAATCGGAGGGGAGAGAATGAAACTCACCACTGCTCCTGGGGAACAGGGCTTTTCCCATTGGCATTCAAGGACTTCGGGGATGAAGCTTGTCTTCTTTTCAGTTTTAAAATGCTCATCAGATTGAAGAACTGTATCGTTTGAAAACTGATCTTGGGTGATCATCAACAACCATTGCCTCAGCAAAGGACTGAATCTCAAGTGCCAAATTTAACTGGAAGGAATAAGCAGCTCTATCTTCAAGATGAAATATGGAATTATTTAAATACAAGATGGGAGGAGCTCTGTGATAGCCCATGTTTATCAGAGGTGATCAGGAACCCCAGGTACTCAGACGACATTTACAATATTTTCTTCACTTTTGATTACCCTCCCTTTATTTCATCTTCTTTATCATGAAAATAACCAAACAGGGCGCCTGGGTGGCTCAGTCGTTAAGCGTCTGCCTTCGGCTCAGGTCATGATCCCGGAGTCCCAGGATCGAGTCCCACATCAGGCTCCCTGCTCAGCGGGGAGTCTGCTTCTCCCTCTGACCCTCTCTCCTCTCATGCTCTCTCTTCAATAAATATCTTTAAAAAAAGAAAAGAAAAGAAAAGAACCAAACATCCACAAAAATAGAGGCTATAACACACTTCCATGCTTGTACTCAGCTTCAATCCCTATCAATACTTGGCTATGTACTTTTAATTCTCTTAGATAATTTCACCCAGAAATAAAAAGACTTTTTAAAAAAACCGCAATGCGTTATTACATCTAAAAAATTACCAAAAATTCCCTATGATTGTCTAATACACAATACGTATTCAATTTTCCCTGACTGACCAAGAAGTCTTTTTATAGTTTAATCAGCATCCTAACGAGGTCCTCCATTATGTTACATCTCTTCACTAACCTATAATGTTATTCAAGAACTTTGGTTTTGTTTTGGTTTGTCCTCTCCTTCCCCCTCTATTCTATGTAAAAATCTTCTAAATGGAAAGCTGGAAGACAGGAATGTCAGGTTGGTGTGATGGCTTTATGACATTTTTGGTAGCAGCTTTCATCTTCTCTAAAGGAGACCCAGCACCCTCCATCTGAACAGAGGGATATTTGTGCCTATGTTCACCTGTTTAAAGCTTCTGCTTTGAAGAATAAAGTTTACAAGGAATCTTCAGCTGTATGGATAAAATCAGTGAGATAACTTCAAACTGATACTGATATCAGACATTCGTTCCTGAGAACCTTTTTCAACCATACACTTAAAATCAGCATTATAGATGTTCTAAATGATTACCTTGGGAAATTAGCGTGTGAGCCTGACACGGAAGAAATTGTTTAATGAATGTATTTCATACTGATTATTTAAAAACAAGTAATCATTACATGATGGATCTTTCACCACACACACCCACACATGCACACACATACCATCAGAAACTGCTAAAAAATTATTCAGAACACTTGTTAAATAAAGACAGTAAGGCAGCCTTTATTCAAGAGGGGCTACTGCAATGGGGCTTTGTAGGGGAAAGAGGTTGGACTCAAGGAAGTTGGACTCTAATAAGGACAAATGGGGATGTACGGGCAAGGCACAGGGTGGGGGTCAGTGGATGGAAAATCGCCAAGAAGTAAGGGTGAGGGGGATTCTTGCTAGACCAACTCCACAGAATTCTGCAGGCAGCCCAGGGGATCAGATACCAGCGTGGAGGATTTCCCCTAAACTGATTTGGCAGCATTCTTGCTCAAACAGGATTCTCCAAGGTCAGACAGAAGCCCAGGGGCAGACCTAGAGTGCTCACAAGAGCCAGAAGAAAGTTTGGCCAGAGCACAGTCTTTGTCGATGCACACTTGCTTACAACTACTTCCCACCGAATGTTAATTTCAGGTTAGGAATACCCCCACCCGTCCAACAGTGAAGTGTTTACTGTTCTTAAAGGTTGAGCGCACTGGGTACGCAGAACCCTTCTTTTCAAGCGTTGC
>NC_138370.1:11856336-11885243 GCF_054177405.1 Leptonychotes weddellii
GCCCAGGCCAAGCGCTGCCCCCCAGGCCTCCTTCATCCTTCCCGTCTGTTTGGTTTGGCAGATGTGCGGAAACCCCCGTGACCCTGGGCGCCCAGCCCAGTGCGGCCGGAGCCTCGACAGACAAATCCTTCTTTGTGAGAAGGGCCCGCCTCCCTGGTGAAACCACCTGTACTCCGGATATATAGGTCTGGTCCTAGAGAAATAGTTAATCGGGAAATGGCCACTCGATATTGTCGAGGAAGAAAGCAAGTTACGAAACAGCACGTGTGATACGATCTTGGTTGAGAGGACAAAACCAACACTAGGCACACATACCCTGAGGTTTCGAAATGACCAGAAGTATACACCCCAGACTATATTTTTGGATTACTGGATTATAGGTGATTTTCATTTTCTTTATTTTATTAATCTGTTTTAAGTGTTTTCAACAGTAAATGGCTTTTTCTTCTAACGAGAATAAATGATAAATGTTATTTTTAAAAGGACAGTATCACAGCCACCAGTGGGAAGAGAGTCAGTGGATGGATCCTGGGCATGACCTTGCTCCTTAGTGACTCATGAGAGTCACCTTGGAGGTAAGGTGTGTGAAGGCTGTGTAATATTCTAGGATGAGGATATGATGAAGCACTTTATATCCCCACCCAGAACTCTCTCTTCCTATTTGAGAAGTTCTGCTCACAGGAGTAGTAGGTGGATCTTTGGCAATATGATTTGAGAGAAGGTAAAAGGTTCTACGTGTCTCAGTGTAACCCCGAAATTCCCTTTGGGTGAAAGAATTGTTAGGTGTCTGAGACAAGGAACCTTCTACTCAACTCTGAGGCACAGATATGTCTGCTTGTGAACCGTGACTGCAGACACCCACCTGAGAAGCATCCTGCCCAGAGGCACAGGCCTGGCTATAGGAGCTCCGAGGGGGCAGAGCACGAAGGGAGGGAGACCGGCAAGGTAAAGACACAAAGATACATTTTTGAGGGGTCATTCTTTTCCCCCTCAAAGGCCAGACCTGGAATGTTCACACAGACATTCCAGTGGCCAGAGGAAGTAAGGAAATGCCATCTCCCTAGGTGTCCAGGAAGTGGAAATGGTAGACAGAGCATCATCTCTGCCACAGGAACCCTTCAGCTGTATCACTACCTCCTCCACAAGGGTCCTTCCATAGCCCTCCAGAATCCTCTAGCATTTCCTGTGCATACTGCCCATCATCTTGTGACTTTTTAGAGGATGCATTCTGTCCCCTGACTGGACAGGAGCTCCTTATTTTTCACCTCTTTGCTCTCCAGTGCCTGGTACAGGGCTCCAGAGGGAGTAGGACACCACCGTAAATGGCCAGGAGGTGACTGAGGTGCTCAGAAGTGTGTCACCTCTGCTGTCCTAGTGCATTACTGAGAACAGTTATGTGGATGGAATACCAAAGTTAACAACCAGTTGCTCTCTACTCGGTTACTGAACTGGACAGAGAAGAGAGAGAATCCAAAACTGAGGTCAGCTGCCTTATTGATTTAGTCAGGAGGGGGAAAGTTCTCCCAGCCGGAGCACCCGGGAGGTCCAGCTGACTGCCTTCAGAAACTTACGTCCTGGGAAGCAATGGGTCAGCAAACACCTAGCGTTACTTGTTGAAGTTGAACAAGGATTTATTTACTGATCAGACAGAATTTTTTTTTTAATGTATATTTCCTGCTAAGAATGGAATTAAAAGGCAGCTAATCCTGGCAGAAATTGCTGATTCCATGTCTGAAGACAAGAAATGTAAAGATGAGTTCAGAACGCTTTGTCATACCAGAAAGCAGGGAATAAATAACCCAATATTGCTAGCGTCATGCCAGAATGACCTTGGAGCCAAGGTGAAGAGGCTCCCAGTGGATCTATAAATTCACAGTGGCACTCAAAAGAAACAAACTTCGTAGGCCATGTTGGAAGATGTTAAAGAACCGTCTTATTTTGAGAACTGACAAAGAAAAAAAATTGTGTATTTTGCTGTTCCTAAATGAATTGTACTTTAGAGTAACCAAATAGCTGATGGAATAATTTTTCTTTATGGGAGTATTCCAGCTAATAATAACTCTTGGTAATGATTACCGACAGCTTGTGATATCACAAAAAGAGACAAGGTGACACTGTATGCCTCCTGATGGAAATACACGGTCCTATGAAATCATGTTGCCCAAAATTTGAACGTGATTCTGATCGTGCTTCTAGATGTAACTAGCAATTTTCAGAAAATACAGTGAAGTATTAAGTGGCACTGTAAGGACCTAAGCAGCAAAATCCAAGCTATAGGGGACAAAAACTCTTCTGACAAATAAATTTTAAAGAACAAAGCAAGTGGTAGGAGAAGAGGGAACCTATACATTGAAAGGTACTTTGAGATATGTATTATTTAATTCCAGGGGATCTAGTTGGTTCTTTTTTGAAATCTCCTTGCAGCCACTGGACTATAACCTCCATAAAGGCAGGGCATTTTGCCATTTTGTACACTGCTTTATTCCTCTTCCCTAGAACTGGAATAATATTTGTTCACGGACAAATACATGACTTCATCTCCCTGCTGTAGCTAATGAGATAAGGAATAAATGGCTGACTTAGTTAAGACTCTTTGGGAGCAAATGAGAGCTGACGGTTCTTCTGTTCCCTCCAGTGTTTGATGATCTCAAAGTCTGCTGATTCTTCCCCTGAAAGTCTATCTTTAGGACAGTTACCGACTGCTTTAGTTTGGGTTCCAAAGAGGCAGACCCTGAGAACCCTGAGAAAAGTATTCAAGTGCAAGGAGTTTGTTTATTTTGGAAAGGATCCCAAGAAACATCTATGGGTGAGTTGGGAACTGAGAGAGGAACAGAATGGCAGCCAATACAGGGTGTATTATAAAGCACATCTCTTTGTGGACATCTGGAGCTTAATGCCAGTGGGGAGTTCTGGGAGTCAGTGTAGGGTTATCCCACCTTAGGGGCGAGGGAGCTTTGGTCTTTGTACACCACTTGCATCAGTCATTGAATGAGGACTGCTGGGGTTGGGGTGAGGGGTTTATTCAGTTCAGAGCCACAGGTGGGGCACCTTCCTCAGGTACTACCCTGATAAACTTATTGACTCTGACAGTATATATCTAATAAGACAAGTACTTAATACAGTGCTAGGCTCACATAGATATTAGCCTGGGGTAGTAGATAAATCAGATTCTGGAGTCAACCCAACTTGGGTTCAGCAATAATTTCTTCTATTTACCTGCTTTGTGACCCTGAAAAAAATCACTCAGCGTCTCTGCGCTTCGGTTCCCTGTGTATAAACAGGGTCTGAGGCATAAGATTGATATGGAGAATAAATAAGATGGTACCTGGCAAACAGCGCTGGAAAAGAAATTTACATCTTTTCCCTTCTCTTGGATTTAAGCCAAAACAATAAATTACGAAATCTCAGGCATCAGCGAACCAGGAGAAATCTGCTTGGAGAAGACGAGGAAAGGGGAAGACAGCTTTCTGGTATTCCTGAGTTACAATATGGAGGAAACACTGCCACACTGCTCCCTAGTTTGGAGCTTGAGTGTCCACGAGAGTGCAGTACCACTGACAGAAATGGAGATGACGGAGACAGAGGTTGTTTCAGTGTGAGGATGACTAATGAAGCCATTCAGGCAAATATTTGGACCGTTAGTCCCTGAGAGGTCAGAGATCTGAATGCCATCCTAGACTTTGACAACCTACTAGCTCAACTGAAGCATATTTAGCAAATGTATATACACTTTGATATAGATCACTTGATTTGAGTTAGAAAACACCGTCCAGAGTTTTCACTGGGGCAAGGGACATAGAAACACAACTTGGTGAGAGACAGAAGGATTGGGGCAAAGGGAGAGAAGGTCAGTCGGCCTGTGGTGCCTACAGTGTCTGAGAAGACTTTTCATTCTCATGTGTGGAAAAAAACCATTGCTATCACTAATGCACATGACCGTATGTCCCAGTCTCTCTCAAATTTATGTGGAGCTGGAAATGAAAAGGGCACAGTTGGAATCGTTTGGGTTTTGGTGTTTCCTCCTAAATGCGTCAAGACTTTGTTGTGAAGCTTCCAGGGATCATACCTGCTTGTGGTTTGTGGTTCCAGTTGTCATTCAGATGGGCCAATTTTTTAATGAATGACTAGAATGGTAGTAGGCAAATGAGAAATGGGCAGGGGTGGGGTGAGGGAGGAGTTCTCAAGTATAGATGTAAAAATGAGAAAGAATGAGGAGGAGGAGGGGAGGGAGAAAGGACAAGAAATAAGAAAGAACAGGAAGAAGAACTCCAAAGGACTGGGATATAAAAATTTCCAAAGAGTAATTCTGTAGTTTACCCATATATATGCAATAAACGTTTGCCAGTCCCTTCTAATGTGTCAGGGATGGTTCTAGGAGCTGGAGACAAATCAGTGAATCAAACATGCCTTTCTGGCACTTACTTTCTAGTGGTCCTGCTGGAGGGCCCATTTAGGAAGTTGTGGCAAGACTGAAGTCCAGTTTAGTTAAGACTTTGTAGCTCTTTGGGTCCCTTGGCATCATCCCTTAGGTCAGATCTAAATCGAGATCTGCCTTTTACGCTCTAAAAGCCGAGACACAGCAGAGTGTCTGCTGTGAGAATTCTCCCTGGCCAGATAGGATTGGAAATTGGAAGAGAACTGACTCAGTGAGAATGTTGCCAAGTAACAGATCAGAGTCACCAAATCCTCGGAAACCCTCTGGGTAAGAGAAAAGCAGCATGGTCGTAATTGCAGTGGTGGTTCATCTGCCTCTTCCTTGAGTAGCCGTGGGGCAGGAGCAGATGTTTATCTTCAGCGGGGCAGAATCTCTCCACATGGAATCCCCATGGGGTGCTTCCAGTTGACATTGGTATCCTGGTTACTAGGCCTTCCTTTGCAGAGCAGAGTATGCCCCCAGAAGTTTTGTAACAATCATCTAGAAATCACCAGATGAGTAGATGAGTAGCTAGCAAAGAGCAGAGAGCTGACACACTGCCTTCTTGCCCCCAAACATTTCCAAGTGGGCAGCAAGATATATACTAAAATGCACTGATAGTTCCAAGACAACCAACAATCCCACACAGAAAGCTGCATTCGTAGATGGCAATAGGACACCAAGAGACCCAAGGGGAGGAGTCGTGCAGTAAGCAGGAGATCGATGGTAAGGTGTGAAAAATGGGTTCTCACCTGGCTCTGCCGCTGACTAGCTGTGTGATCTCGGACAGGTCACTTCAGTTCTGCCCAGAATCTGATGCCTTCTCACCATCCTGCTGCTACTACTCTCCAGCCACCGGGATCATCGCAACATCTGCTGCGTATCTTCACACCCCAATGGTCTAGAATCGACACAGCAGCCAGAACAAGCCTGGAAAAGCTCTCAGATCTTGTCACTCTTTTGCTCCCTCTCCCCAGTGGTTCCTCTTTCCTTCAGAGGAAAAGCCAAGTCCATGCAATGACCTGGAAGGTTCTACAAGATCAGACCGCCTACTACTGATCTCCTCTCCTCCTACTCGAGCCCCTCTTCACCCTGCTCCCCATGCTGTCTTGACAGTCCTTAAACCTGCCGTGTACTGCTAGTGCAGAATATTGGAATTAGCTCTTCTCTTCTCTGTGCCTGGAACCCTGTCTCTCCAACTAGCTCAAATCCAACCTCCTCTTCTACCCCAACTCTGCTTACATGCTGCTTTCTCAGTGAGCTCCATTCTGACTTCCTATTTGAAACTGCAGCCCCTCAGTCACTTAACCTGCTCTATTTCTTTTTCTAGAGCATTTATTACCTTCTAAACTACTCATAATATACTTCTTGATTATCTTTATAGTTGATTATCTGCATTCCTCTAAGACCCATGAGGATAGGCATCTTGCTATATTTTTTCACCGATGTACCTGAACCTGGCTTAAAAGAACACCTGACACATAGTTAGTGTTCAACAAATATCTGTTAAATGAACAACTCAGTACAATGAAAATCTCCATTCACAGGCAGCTGGGACTCGAGGCTGAGATGACTGGAATATCCAGCAGGTTTCTTGCTTTGTTGTCTTCCCAAGGGGTGGGAAGGGATACTTGGGTAGAAACACTACCCTGTCGACTTCCAGGGAAGTGAAGAGTGGTTCTTTCTTGGGCTTCTTCTACCAGCTTGCTCCACCAAGTTCCTACCTATCCCCGTGGGATTTGTGCTTGACTCAGAGATGAAGGACCAGACTGCTGTCTATCACAGAGTGTCTAAACTGGAAGGGATCCCCTCCCTCTTACACACAGTTCGGAGGCATTCATTTCTGCCATGCCCCTTGTATTGAAAGGAATCCAGTGCAGGGTTGTGCAGAAGACAGGATCCACTACTAAGTGGCCAGATGGTTTTCTTATCATTGGCTGAATGAAGTGCCCTTACACATTAAGCTGTGTTGAGGTCCGGGACCTCTGCCAAATCATGTTACAAATAGAAAAAGGCAAGTCAAGTCCTGACTGTCTCCTGGTAGGAGGTTAAGTTCCTTCTAGGTAGCACACTCTACAGAATTGTGACCAATGTTACCCCAGCATATTCATCCTGGGCAGAGTAGAATGAGGGGTAATAAAATAATCTCTTTCAAGGAGGCCCTCCCCCCACCCCAGGGACAACAGGTAGCAAAATGCAAAAATAGAAGAGAAATTAATTGTGATTATTTTACTGTTTATAGAAATCACTAAGAGTTTAGCTGCCCTTTTTACACTAAAAATATTTTACCAAAAAATCAAAATAACACTGCAGTGTCTCTGTGCCCATCGTGCAACTTCAGTGACTCGTTCAAAGCCAACCGTATTTCATTTACCACTCACCAAATAGCAAATACGCTATTTCAAAATAAGGCCATATTTCCAGATTCTGGGTGGACAAGAATTTTGGGGGAGTCACTATTCAACCGAGTATAGACCTCAACCGTCCACATCTCTTGACAACTTGCTGGAGATAGTCAAGTTTCTATTTTTCTTGAACCCCTTTGGACAAAATATTTTAAAACTCCCTTTGCTTACTTTTCAACATTTTAAGTCAAATGTACAGATTCCAATTGTGCTTTTTTTGGTAGACTTCGGCTATCAAGTGTGCATCACAGGGGTCTGTGATGAGGTTTGAAGTCTCCTGTGCTCTCTGGTACTTGGGTTGGCACTAGAGAGTTTGTCTTTTTTTTCTTTCCTTCTATAGTTATTACCTGCCACTTCTTGCTGATATTAGCATTTGTGTTTGGGTAAATAGATCCTCTGTCATTTCTAATTTCTGTCAGTTAGAAAGACACAACTCTAAGTTTGCTGTAACTGTCCAATTTAGCCTTAAATAGTCTTAATAACAGGCCGAGGAGCTTCCCTTGACTAGAATAAAGTGTATTGAATGCAAATGTCACATGCAGCACACACAGAAATAAGCCAGAATTCTAGAGGTTTACTCACTTGGAACTTGTCGAGAAAGCTTGACCTCAATGAGATAATATTATAGCTCATTTAGACAGGAATATAAACAATTCTAGGTGTTGATATTGATCTCCTCTTCCTCGTAATTAGAGGTCAGCTGATAACATTTTGGCCTCACAGCCAAGGGCAAGGGACCCTGTCCCAGCCATCCAGAGCACCTGTCCTCTTTGCAATGTCCCTGTGTATGGCTCTTCTTTTCTGTGTCGAGTCCCTCCTTTTTTTCACCCCCCCAGGCTTGCATCACTAATCATGGATCAGTGCACTTGTTCAAAGCAAAGTTTTGAAGCATGCAAGTTTCATTAATTGATTTCTTTAGAAGACTTTGCTTCCCTCCAATATACTCTACAAAATGTGGTTTAATAGAACAGCTGCAGAGTGCTCTGTCAGTCCGTCTGTTTGTCTCTCTCTCTCTCTACCCCAGGCATTGTTTTCTGATGCCCGTAATTTCCACCCCATCCTGAGGCCCTCTTCTGCTTTCCTGGCTCCCCCTGATGCATTTGCTATATAGTTGGATTGTCGATGCGTGGGGTGTGACTGTACTTACTCAGTCTGATAACGTGTAGAAGCTCAAGTGATAATGGAACATACAGTTCTTGTATCACTGAGCCTTGGATTCCTAAGCGCATTAACCTCTGGCCCCTTTTCTGCCAGGATTCGACAAAGAAGTCAAAAGTTTAACTCCAGGGTAGGAGAAAATTGACTGTGTAAATGCAGATTTTTCTAGGCATTAAAATGAAAGCTCAAATACTGACCCCATGGTCTCCTGCAATCGTTTCTTCTGAGAAAAGGGTCAGTAGACTGTTTTCAGTGAGCGTATTTTTAGATGGTTTGCCATTAAATCCAGTTTTGTAGGTATACAGCTGGCTCTGGGTAAAACATGGCCAACTTTGACTTTGCTCCCTCTGCAGCTCGTGTCTGAGTCCTCCTCCTGTCTGATAGTCCCTTCTCTGCCCCAGGTCCCCCACTGCATCTCCCTCCCTTAGGCAGCACCCTATGCTCCAGAACATCCCATTTCTAAAAGCATAGTCCTGTCCTGGGGTCTGTTTCCTCAGGGTTCAGCTAGATACTGACTAACGCAACACGGAATCCTGGAATTTCAAGCTAAAAGAACTCTAGAGGTAAATTAGATGGATTAATTTTAGGAAAGAGCTGGAAAAAGGGTATATGCATAGGCATACATATATGTGTGTGTGTGTGTGTGTGTGTGCGGGTGTAGGTAGGTGTATGTGTATACATGTATATATATATACCCACACAGATACAAAAGAAGTATGGTGTCGTGTGTGTGTGTGTGTGGGTGGGTGGGTGTGGGTAATTCATGCCTCACAGAGGTCTCTTGAGGGAGATATGTTCAGAAGTTACTGGACCCAAGGCTAGAAAGTGAATCTCTTAGATCATTTGGTGGCTCTGTGTTTTGTTTTCTTACACATTTCTCATTTGTAACGTAGTTTTATTTAGTTTTTACACACGCAGTATGCACTTAGTTGCATCATGTTTTGCTGTTGTTAATTGGCAAACATGATGAAATCTAACTTGTGAAATGCTAGTCTTTTCTCCACTGAGCTGGTCAGGGGTGAGAAGTAAGCTGAGGAGAACAGCGGCTGGGGAGAGCCGAGAACTGGATGGCATCTTTCTGAAGGCTCCGGGCTTCTCTGGTTATGTGCCTCCGAGGAGCAGCATGGCTCACAGGTCACTTTCCCACAGCACAAAAGGAACATCATTTCCTTTAGACCAAACTCACCCACAGTGGCTTCTACTTATCATTCTTCCATCTCCCTCTAGAATCCTGACAGACAAGAATGCTGCCTCAGGCCTGCCTGCCGTGCTGCAAAGTATGACAGCCTGCTCTCAGGGAACCATACATATTTGGAATTTGAAGTGGATTGGGGACTTAAAAAAAAAAACCAAAATAACAAAACACCTTAAGAAACTAAAGTTTGAGAACAAGTTAGCCAAACCCTGGATTCCTTGAAATGCATTTGATAAGCATTGCATTAAAGCTGACCTTTTTGCAAGAGTTTCTGGAGAATGATGTTTAGTGGGTTTTTTTTTTTCTTTTAATGTGATAAAAATTCACTCTGCCAGCTGAGCATGTGCTACGGGGCGAGAGCAGGTTGCTTTCTCTGCGGGGGAGAGAAGTGTTCGAGTGAGGCCCTTTGGGCTACTTCTTGATGCTGGCTACAGCTTTGATGAAGGTTTAAGCTGAAAGATACATCAAGTTTGAAATACATATTTTACAAGGGGAAGGCGTGGGACGGTGTCCTGGATTCCATCAGGCATGCACAGAGCCTCCTGTCACGCAAGGCAGAGAAGGGGGTTGAGCTTGCTGCTCAAATCCCTGAGGAGACGAGGTCCTCTTACTCACCCTCAGGAACAGTCATATAACTTCTCCGGAGACCTGTCTAAACGAAGAAAACACAGTTCTCTAATTCTGAGGAAGGCCAAGAGGAACGTTGCACAGAGAAAGAACAAAACAGAGTAATCATCTGGTTAAGTTGTTTGGTGACATTTTAATGCTTCCTCCTCTGTAGTCCTAGTAGGAATATCTTGGAGATAGTGGTTTACCGCGCATAGACCAGAGTTCTCGAGGCCATGAACGCAATGGACTATCAGGGTCAAAGGCAGGGCCTGCATCTTAAATCACCATGTACTTGCTGGTAGCTCTCACAGGCATTGGCAGGAATCAGGGCTGGGGGGGTTTGGGACTGGAATCTGGGAGGTGCGGGGAGAGCAGTGTCGGCAGATGTGAAATCGGGCCCTTCAGACTTGCACAGTAGGACCGTTTTCAAATCATATCCCTCCTCCTACCCCAAGACCACTCACTTTCCCTGGCAGGGCTAGCCCGACCTTCAGCTTGTGGGTTAACCCCCTTGTGTTATTTATCCTTCCTCTCAAATCTCACAAAGGGAGACTCTGGTGACAACCATCATCAAGGGGAGAACTAAACAGAAAGGACAGAAGGCCTCATCAAAGGCCCAGAGGTGTGGAAGGCAGACACCCAGCTCTGACCTCCCCCCACCTTGTATTTGTGTGATGACCAGCTCAGGCCCTTTTGACCACCAACTAGAGCACTAGCTCCTTCTCCATCCTATACCTCAGACCCCTGGCAACTTCTCCACCAACTGCCCCAATCCTGTTACTTTGAGCCTAGTTCTTTCTGACCCCAGGTCTCCAAATCCAGAATGGCAAATTCTGAGAGTTCAAAGGAGACGTGAGAATTTGATAGAGTATCTCCAGGGATCAGTTTGGATAGGAGTCCGGTAGTAAAGAATAGTTTTTCACCTTATCCTAGGCAAAATGGTTCTATTCCATATTGCCTTAGAATTAATGTTGCCAGATTAAGAAATAAAAACACAGATGCATTGATAATATGCCACAACGTGGATGGACCTTGAAATCAGGCTAAGTGAAAGAAGCTAGGCACAGAAGACCACATATTGTGCGAGTCCATATAGGTCAAATGTTGCAAATGGGCAAATCTATAAAGCTAGAAAGTAAATTCGTGGTTGCCTAGGGCTGCAGAATAAGGGGGGCCCTGGGATGGGGAGTGACTGATAATGGCTACAGGGTTTCTTTCTGGGATGACATCATGTTTTAAAATCAGATGGTGATAATGACTGTACAACTCTGTGAATATACTAAAATCCATTGCCTTATATACTTAAAGTGGTGGAATTTTATGATACATGGATATCTTAATAAAGCTTAATAAAGTTTTTAGTAATATAGGATGGTAATTTAAATTTGAATTTCAGATTAACTATGAAAATAAATTTAGGGTAAGTATATGCTATGCAATATTTGGGACATATTTCTACTGAAAACATTTTCATTATTTATTTGAAATTCACATTGAACCGGATGTCCTGTATTTTATCTGGCAACCCTACTTAGGATTCGATTAAATGTCTCAGAAAGCACCAATCAACAGCAAGAGTAAGAAGAACTAGTTCATGAGATGTCATTTAAAAGAGATTTATGGGGACCCCCTACATCTTTTGGGCATCAAAATTCTTAACAATTAATCAAGACCAAGAACTTCTTAATTTAATGATAATCATTTTTGAAAAATCGAATTGTAGCTGCCATGGCAGAGAAATCCAAGAAGAAAAGAAATAGCATTGAAATTCTTTATTAAAAATGTCCAAAAATTATAGAAAATGTCTAGGAGTGAGAAGAACTGGATATTTTATAAGAACCTACTAATCTTGGGGCACCTGGGTGGCTCAGTCGGCTAAGCGTCTGCCTTCGGCTCGGGTCATAATCCCAGGGTCCTGGGATCGAGCCCCGCATCGGGCTCCTTGCTCAGCGGGGAGCCTGCTTCTCCTTGGCCCTCTGTCCTTTCCCTGACTCTTGCTCTCTCTTTATCTCTCTCTCTCTCTTAAATAAATAAAATCTTTTTTTTTTTTTAAGATTTTATTTATTTATTTGACAGAGACAGAGACAGCGAGAGCAGGAACACAAGCAGGGGGAGTGGGAGAGGGAGAAGCAGACTTCCCGCTGAGCCGGGAGCCCGATTCGGGACTCGATCCCAGGACCCTGGGATCATGACCTGAGCCGAAGGCAGTCGCTTAACCAACTGAGCCACCCAGGCGCCCCTTAAATAAATAAAATCTTAAAAAAAGAACTTACTAATCTTTACATTTCATGAATCTTACCATTGAATTAGACACATTTTAAGGGAAGTTCGGGAGTGTGCATCTAAAAATTTTTGACTTGTTCACTTAGATGAAAAATTATTTTAACCTATTTACTATATACAGTGAGATTTGCTATAAAGTAAATATTGTCATGCTTATGGAAGAACATGAAGACAGCACCCGTGAGAAAAGGTGATACATGTGTATGTGTCACACACACACACACACACACACACACTCACCCTCGCTCAACATATATACATTCTTTGGATGTTTCGTATTTGTTTTAAGGGTATGTCTCAGGTTGCAAATTCTAGTAAGCAGAATTGTTTAAGTTTGCACTTGCATAATGGTCATCTTTAAAAAATGATTATACCCCTGCTTTGATACTGGAAAATCTAGCATAAAATTGTTACAGTGATAGAAATCAAAATAGCAATTATTAGCTAGTTGTGCCTGCAAAACTCTTTTCAGGCTCTTAGGCAGTGATAACAGTAGACAATATTATTTTTCTTATCTTACAACTGGGAAAACATAAAACTGCAATACGTTTCTCTGAATTTAATAATTTCATAAATTGAAATTCAAATATGTTGGGGTTACGTGGTACAGCATTTAACCAAATCTTAGATTTTTGATGACGTATTTTGAATGAATAATAGGTGTTGAGCTAACCATTACACTGCAATAGCTCAACTTTCCTGCTGGTATTGGTGCAGTAAAGAATAAAGTTTTCTAAACAAAAATTTAAATTATAGATTAAGATATATTAAAATTAAATTAAATTGGTAGGTTCCACATAAGTTCAGAGAAAGAGACCAGTCTTGCCCCTTGAATAATTTCAAGAAGCATAAGTGATATCAACATACGTGGATATTATACGTGATCTCAACAGTGGGCAATGATTTTCAGAACACTTTTCCTCTTCCTACTTACACCCAGAGTTTTAAAAAAATCATTCATTTAGGTCACACATTGGGATTTAGATTACTAAGAGGCCACTGCATAATTGTTTTCTTGTTAAAATTTTCCTTTTAAGGGCTAAGGTCTTTATATAAGAAAGAGGTTTTTTTGTTTTTTGTTTTTTTTTAAAAATAGCGTTTTTTTGTTTTGTTTTTTCCAAAATAAGAAGCAGAATTTAAGAATACAAAGAGTATTTGGGGATTGAATCTGCTTAAAAGAAGAAAAATCCAGGCAGCTAACTTTATTCCTTAGATTCAGGAGGGTTTCTTTCTGCCGAAACTCTTCAGGACTGGAGTATTTCTGGGGGCAGGAGCAGGGTGAGTGCAGAAATAGGTTAAGTATTTTGCCCTAGGTCCTATAGCTCATAAGTACCGGATCCAAGTTCTGGACCAGGGCAGTTGGCAACAAAGCTCACAGCAGTAACTACAACTCTGTTTTATTTATTCTGCATAAAGCCTTCCCCAGACACTCAAACTGCACACGTCTTTTAGGTCATATCACAGATTTTATTTTATTTATTTATTTATTTTTATTTTTATTTTTATTCTTTTTAAAGATTTTATTTATTTATTTGACAGAGAGAGGCACAGCGAGAGAGGGAACACAAGCAGGGGGAGTGGGAGAGGGAGAAGCAGGCTTCCCGCCGAGCAGGGAGCCCGATGCGGGGCTCGATCCCAGGACCCTGGGATCATGACCCGAGCCGAAGGCAGACGCTTAACGACTGAGCCACCCAGGAGCCCCCATATTACAGATTTTAGCAGTTTATTGCATTCATACTGTTTTGTCCTGTAACTCATTGATAATGATCTGCAGCTGGACATCAAATTGCTATGTGCCATGAATTTTGTTTTTGCATGCTGGCTCAGCTGCTCATAGCGTGCGTTCAGCCGGCACCTATAACTTCTTCTTGGCCTTGACATAACACCTCTGCTGGTAAGAGCAAGGTGTGTGAACCTGTGGCCTGAGCCACACCAAATCGGAAAGAAATCTTTTCTCAATCGCTTTTGTCAATTCTTTGAAATGTGCCAAAGAAAAGAGAAAACGGTCGGGCTCCTTCAAGGATTCCCCCGTGTGCTGGTCTTATGATAATCACATAATCCGGACAAGTCGGGGCAAGAAAACAGTCAGGGAAGAATGAGGGGGTCACTGCTGAAGCTGGTCAGGTGCTGCTCTGGGCTTCCATCTTCTCTGAACAAGGATCATTCCACAGGATTATTAAACGAATTCCTGTAGCTCACTCAGCCGACGGAAGGTCTCAGAGACTTGAAACTTCAGGACCAGGCCCTGCATTTTTGTATGTCCCAGAATGAAAAGGACCTTTGTTGACTTTCATTTGATTTATTTAACAGTCGGCCTACAGAGAACGGAAGGCCGCATGTGACATTGAGGGGAAAGAGGCCCCCACCCACCTCCCATCATTTGGGCATCGGCTGTTATTGGCTGTTATCCGTGAAAACATTGGAAGGGAATTTGTTTTGTGGTTGGGTTTCCTTTTTAACATCATTACAGTTATATCTGCAGTATTTCCTCAAATATGTAAGGGGAAGGGAGCGGTGACTTCCTAAAGGAAAGTATTTATATTTTTGGGCTGAAATATGCTTTTACAAAGCTTCTCCCAAAAAACATATCAAGAAAAAAAGAGCTTTGAACAACCAGAAAAACACGGCTTCAGCTGCAGCCAAGGCAGCGTGGCTTATGAAATACAGTCTAATGTAATGAGAAAGAGATGAGCAGTTTTGTTTTATTTTAAAGGGTGACCAAAAAAGAAAATACTTCTGGACTGTGGAGTTTCTGCCTCGACTCCACCTTCTTCTGAGTTCTCTTGCTTGAGGCTCACAGGTCAGCAGAGTTGGGAGAGCCATTCCCTGTGGGCTGATAGGATCCAGCTCCAGGGTGTGAGTTGGGGGGCGGGCAGGAGAGGAGGCGTGGGAGAGACGCTCTCTCATGAGGACACAGGCCACCCTGTTTCGTCATAAACGTCAGTGTGTTGTAGCTCAAGAGAGTTGTGCAGGGCACCCAGGGCAGTGTTTCGTACGCTGTTGACCCCGGAGGGGGCCCCGGCATCCCCATGCTTTAACGAGCAGCCCAGGGGAGCTAGTCCTGTACCCAGCTGGTGCAATGGCCTTATTTCTCAAATGAGCAGTCGGTGCTCTAGAGGGCTAAGGGAACTCAGCACAGCATCCAATTTAAAGCCAATTTAAAGCAGAACCCACTTGAGACATGTGGCTTCAAGAGCGTTACTGTGCCGTGCAGGCGTGGGTGTAGACGGGCTATAGGCGTGGGTGTAGACCGGCGGACATATCCTCGACGGTATGCGTTAAGGGGCTCTGGGAAGACAGCCTCCCTGGCCCTCCAATCCTCTCTCATGCACTCATCCTGAAATCCTTTAAAGAACACACAAAACCTTTATGTCACAGTTAGAGATAACACGGGAATGCTCTTTAAAAAAATAAGAACTTAGCATAAGTATGCACGAAGCGAAGGAGAGGTGATAATGGGTAACTATCCATTTCTGAGCAGATTTTGATATGGGAGGAAGGGGTGGTACGAAATTGCTTGGGAGCAGGAAGGGTGCCCTGAACTGAGGGAAAGTCACAGGTCACAGACGGAAGGCAGCTGGAAGGTAGGAATTTTGTTTGCTAAATTTTTGTTATGAAAGTTTCAAACATTCAGAAAAATTAAAAGAATAGCATAGTGATCGTCCAGAAACCTACAATTTGTATTAAAAAATGTAAACATGGGCGCCTGGGTGGCTCAGATGGTTAAGCCTCTGCCTTCGGCTCAGGTCATGATCCCAGGGTCCTGGGATCAGGCCCCGCATTGGGCTCCCTGCTCCGCGGGAAGCCTGCTTCTCCTTCTGCCTCTCTCCCTCTCTCTCTCTCTCTCTCTGTCTCTCATGAATAAAATTAAATAAATAAATAAATAAATAAATAAATAAATAAATAAATAAATAAAATTTTAAAAATGTAAACATACCCCCACATTTGTATCACCTATCCATGCATATACGTGTGTGTGTGTGCACGTGTGCTTGGGGATGAGCATGTGTCTAAGAATACGGAGTGCAAGACACAGGAAAATGCCAACATGCACTGCAGAGACATTCAGCATTTAGTCTGGGGCACAGAGTCAGAGGAAGGAACTAGACCTAAGGTTCCTGGGATCTCAGCCTCTGCTCTTTCCTCTACAAAACATCCTATTATTAATCATGATGATTCATACCCACCCTTTTGATCTCATTTTAGAGCCTTCAAGTTGCTTTCTCATAATGCATATTCTGCTCAGTGCCCCTGAACCTAATGCTAAGGAAGGAGGAAAATAGGAGGGGAAGGGGGACAACACAGGGTGTGGAACGTCCTGAAAGCCTGGTCTCTCCAAGGAGTGACAGCTCAAAAGATGAGGCGCTGTTTTTCTCGTATTGGTTCTCTTGAAGTTTTGAACAGGAAAAGTAGGAAAAACTAACTGAGGGCTGTCAACCCGTAAGAAAGAGGTCTGGCTTTGTAGGAAACAGATGAGGCGGTGACTGTGGGATTTTGGGGACACGCACCTGCTTACTTCGGGTGTCAGCATCTGTCTCTGCTGTAAGCTTCTCTCCTGAGGCTTCCTCCTTCTGGGATGCCCTCCTGCCCATCTCTTCAACTGGGTTGGGTGAGGGGCCCCAGCCCGCCCTCCCACCCGGTGCTTACTCCCACGGTTGCATTTTCACCCTGGGCTGTCATTTCCTGTTTATTTATTTGTTTCCCGCGCTGAGCCACAGGTCACAATGACTGAAATCGTCCTCCTTGCCCTTGTCAAGCTCCATCCCTGGCACTCGCGACCATACAGTAACATTCATTGAACGATGGGCCGGAGACCATCAGCTTGCAAAGATCTGAACTTTAACTCCGTGGAGTAAGATTTAACTGCACGTGGAACAAAGTGGAGCGGGGTTTGTTTTTACTTCATTTTACGATTTGTTTTTCAAGAGGGAGAGCGTTTGGCAAGCATCGGAGGAAGAGAGGAAACAGACTTCAATGCAGTTAGGATAGAGGTTTAAGCAGCTTGGAACGTAGCCCAAGGGACTATTTGAGGAGCTAATGACCCATTCCTAGGGACAGAAAATATGGATTTTTTTTTTCCAGACAAAGAGTTTATCGAGCCCGTGCTGGAGTCAGCAGGGATGGAGGCTGCAAGCCGGCAGGTGGAGGAAAACCCTGGGGCCAAGAGAAGAATGTGGGCATGGCGGGCAGCTGGCCCTGGCGAGCAGCCCTTGCATGGCTGGGTTTTAACAAAGGGCAAAGGTGATCAGCTCAACGTGAGCTCAGACTCTGTGGACAGCCTGAGCAGGTCTTTTCTAGTCTCCAAAGGAAGAGGTTTAAGTTTCCAGAAAAACTTTAAAATGTATATTTCCATTTAAAACATACATAATAGGGACGCCTGGCTGTGGAGTTTGGGAAGACGACGAAAGTTCTGGAGCTAAATGGCGCTGTTGGCTGCCCGACACTGTGAATGAACTTAATGCCATCGAACTGTGTGCCTTCAGGTGATGAAAATGGTAAATTTATGTTATTTGTATTTTACCACAATTTTTAAAACATATTTTACAGAGTTAAAATAATACATTTTTTAAAAGATTTTATTTATTTATTTATTTATTTGTGAGAGAGAATGAGAGAGAGAGAGAGCATGAGATGGGGGAGGGTCAGAGGGAGAAGCAGACTCCCCGCTGAGCAGGGAGCCCGATGCGGGACTCGATCCTGGGACTCCAGGATCATGACCTGAGCCGAAAGCAGTCGCTTAACCAACTGAGCCACCCAGGCGCCCAATACATTTTTTTTTTAAAGATTTTATTTATTTATTTGAGAGCAAGAATGAGAGAAAGAGAGCATGAGAGGGGGGAGGGTCAGAGGGAGAAGCAGACTCCCTGCCAAACAGGGAGCCCGATGCGGGACTCGATCCCAGGACTCCGGGATCATGACCTGAGCCGAAGGCAGTCGCTTAACCAACTGAGCCACCCAGGCGCCCCAAAATAATACATTTTATATTATGTATATTTTATTTTATTTTTTAAAAAGATTTTATTTATTTATTTGAGAGAGAGAGAGCATGACGGGGGCTCAGGGGCAGAGGCAGAGGGAGAAGCAGACTCTCTGCGGAGCAAGGAGCCCGATACGGGACTTGATCCCAGGACCCTGAGATCAGGGCCTGCGCTGAAATCACGAGTTGGACGCTTAACCGAATGAGCCACCCAGGCACCCCTAAATCTACTCATTTTCAAATCAGGTTGTTGTTATTGTTTAATTGTGGAGGTTCTTTATATTCTCTACGTTAAGTTTACAGAAGTTTTAACCAGTGTCCTCTTAGAATTGGCCAAGGGTTGATCTTGATCAGATGTACTCATTTCTGCTTTTTGCGTGAGGACAAGTCTAGGCTCATCAGAGGGAGAGATTAGGCCCTCCATGCACACTCCAGTTACACCAGCTCCCCACAGATTTCCAAACATGCCTGCATTTTCATTTCTCCAAGACTCTGGAGGGCAGTCCTCTACCCGGACATCCCTTCCCCAACACATCCACCCTGCAATATTCAACTTGCTTTTCAAGGTCCGTTTCACATGCAAGTCTTCTTTTAGTTTCTGGAGTAGTTGGCCTTCAAACTTTTTGGTCGATACCCCCTAAAAAGATTTTGGAAGATCACTTAACCCTTGTAGATGATCAGTTTGGTGATACTCCCAATTTTTTAAATCATAAGTTGAAATACATTTAAATGAGATTTAATTTCCAGAGTCTTATAAAACTAATAGTTTAAAATACAATTACTGTATGTCTCTTTTCAACGGATCCAGGGGTGGTGCAGTATTTCCTCCAGAGGCTTTTTCTGTGCTGACAAGGTCCTGGGGCATCCCGCATGTGTGCAGACCTCCTGCTCCTCTCAGCATTGCCATTTGACCTCCACAAGTTTTTTTCTTGGTAAGAGTAGAATGAGAGTGATAGAAGGCAGTAAGAGTGGCGATGTTGGTGGGTTCCAGGAGGACGAGCCCAGCATCTGCTTCTCCGATCATGGTTTGGGGCAGCCGCAAAACCACGGACAGGTTTGTGTGTCCGAGAGCGGACAAAGTGTGTGTTCCCCGCCCTCCTTGGGCCCTGGGAGGCCACCGGATCCTGGAGAAGAGGTGGCTATGGGATGGATTAGACACCCTGCCCCTCCTCACGTCCCAGAAACAGCAGGACCCCAGGATTCAGGGAGAGGACCCTTAAAATTTGAAAGAGCAAGTGGCTTGAAAGGCATCTATCTCTGTGATCACATCGGTAGACCAAATACCAAGGACCAGGCACATAATGGGTGTCCAAGTGGACTGAGGACAGTGAGGGCCTGGCTGACTCTTCTCCCCTTCTGGACACCTTGGCATGACATACGACCCCTGCTACCACCACCCAAAACCTAGATACAACCCCAGGTAAAGGGTTGGATGAGATTTAGTTTCTACCACTCTGATGAAATGTAACGGTGTACTGGTGGCTTGAAAGATAAAATGGTATGAGTTAAAGAAAAGTAGGGTGCCTGGGTGGCTCAGTCGGTTAGGCGACTGCCTTCGGCTCAGGTCATGATCCTGGAGTCCCGGGATCGAGTCCCGCATCGGGCTCCCTGCTCAGCGGGGAGTCTGCTTCTCCCTCTGACCCTCCCCCGTCTCATGTACTCTCTCTCATTCTCGCTCTCTCAAATAAATAAATAAATCTTAAAAAAAAAAAAAAAAGAAAAGTAGAGCTATAATTCTTACACATCTGGGGGTGCAAGAAAAATACACTGAGACATAGAGGAGCCACAAACATATAGAACATATTATTCTTGCTCCTCTAAATATACGGTCTGAAAACGGGGATTGTATTTCCTTTACATTTAGCGTTGGCATACTTGTGTTTCTGGAACGTGTGTGTGTGTGTGTGTGTGTGTGTGGTCATGGCAACTGTGGTCTATGAGGAAGAACCATCGTGATTCCAAACAACTCAACCAATATTTCCACCATTCGATTTGATTGATTTATGCCTTTTTTGGTCTCATTTTGGAAGCACAAAATCTCTCATGAGTGTTGGGAAATAAGCATTTTCACCAAGGACAAAAGAACTTAGAAAGCAAAAGCAAATTAAAACTGGAAATTGGAGAAGGTAGAAAAGTCCTAACGAGAATGAAGGAAATTGCGAGAAGAGTTTCTCCCTGTAGGGGAACCAGAAAGAAGCAATAGGTCAGCTCAAGTTCATTGGACCATCACATAGCAGCCCAGAGGCGCCTCCAACTAAGCACAGGATGGGAGTCTAAGGTTCTCAGATTTAAATCCATTTCATCAATGGGCCTTCAAATCCAGTTAAATGGGGCCAGAGTTATAATAGCTTCAGTTAAGTTGTTAGCTGAAATCTGAGGCTGGGAAGTTGACTTATTCCTGTACTTTTGATCAAAGCAACAAATAGTTGGCTAGACAAAGCAAAAGCAATAATAAAGCAATTTTATGTCTTTAGAATTGGTGAGCAGATGAGCTTGCTGTTTACAACACACGAACCTTGGTGTGAAATAAGGTCTTGGATTAATAAGGTGCCTTGTGTTGGAAAGGTGCCTGGGCATTGTAAGCACCGTAAGAAAGCACATCTCAGGCTTGATGTTAGCATGTCAATGGGGAGGAGATGCTGATTTAGAGTTTCCTCCACTGGGGCAGGCAGGCGAGGTACTTAAAAGATATAAATGGTGCTTCTGCAAATGTTTGAATGGAAAGCATGTTACAAAAAAGAGGTACCCTTCTGTGCATGCGCCTGCTTGTATTTATTTACCAAAGTAACACCTACTCATTTTTAAATATATAAAATATTACAGAGCAGGATAAAATAAAATGTTAAATGGTTTATCAGTTCCTCCTAATTCTACTCACCAATGGTAACTCTTATTAACTGCTTGGATTATGGCGGGAAACAGACAACACTCTCAAAAGCGGGGATTGAAGAAAGTTTTATGAAGGGAATATTAACAAAGGAGTGGGTAGGGTTATGGGAATCTAACAAGGGGTAGTGAAGCATCCTTGGGCTAGCTGCAGCAGGGACTCTTTGCTACTCTCCTAGGCCTGAGGAGCAAGCTAAGGAAGTGGTTGCCAGCCCTGCAAGACCCGCCATTATAGAACAGGGCCCTGGAGAGGAACTATTAGTCTTGGGTAGAGGACCACCTATGGCCAACCCGGGTGTCTGACCAGGGACAGCTGGGAAATAAATACCCCATTGTCTCTCTCCCCCTGGCCCCCCACGTCTTGCCAATTTCTGTTCATTGGCCAGATCTAACTGGAAGTAAGAGGGCAAGAGAGCCCCGTTGGTGCAATCCATGGCAGCTCATGTCTCCTGGTGGAGAGCAGGAGAGAGGAAGATGGAGAAGGAGTCTGAAAGGGAAATGGAAAAAATCCAGCAGGTAGCTTGCCCACAGCCTCAGTGACTCCCAGTCCCTAAAAGTCCACAGCCCGTGAATGGAGATTTCCCTGGGTTGCCCCTTGGGGCGGAGGCAACCTCTGTGGAGGATGATCTCTTAGAGAGGAGGGCTGTTGGGGTGGGTAAGAGCCTGGGGACCTGAGCCTCCCAAATGGTGATGTTTTAATATTTAGAGTCTGACTCATCAAATCCAGGTGGTAATCATTTAGATCCTTGGGCCACCGAGCAAAGATTTATGAAAGAGTACTTAGCTCTTAATTAATGCATAACAAAGCATAGAAGCATTTTCCCTTTCTGGGAATACAACGCCAGGGCTGGTCTGACCACGGCATCATTGCTTTTGTTTAGCGGCGATATGTTCTCTGGCTTGCACTCTGGTGTGACAGTAGACGGTAGGCAATTCTGTACAGATGCCGAATTATATCAAAATTATGACTAAGTAAGTTTATTTTTACTTTCAATATATTGTTCTTTAATTTACCCACGGAATTGATTAGGAGAGACTTAAAGGGGTTAAGGATATATAAAATGGACCATAAGTTGAGCTGTAGGAGTTAGGAGCTGTGACTAGAGGAACGTGTCCATGAGCTTCACCGAACAACATGCGTTGAAGTCTGTGCTAGGAGAGGAACAGTGATGGGAGCCTTCTGGAGGAAATTGGGAAGCAAACTGTAATTTGTTCTCAGCTCAGAGTCTGTACTTTCCCCTGCACAGTGACTAGCAGAACCGTGGAGTGAAAGAGAACCTTAAGCACTTTGAAGGAGTAAGGTATAAGGCAGCTTCCGTCAGCACGACTAGAACTTTCTAAATCCTCACAGATTTTCCGCACTCTCTTTGGCATGGTCCTCAAGCTAGTCACCCATTTCTTGGGGCTTGGTTCCTAATGTGAACGCAGCACTGGGTGCCTCGTCTCACTAGTGGGACTAACACAAATCGAGACCCACTTACCACATGTTTAAATAGTCCACAGTTTTAAGTCAAGCTCACAAACTATATGTTCTGAGAACGTGCTGTATTTGATTAGTTGATTAATTTTACTTTGTTTTTAAATTTTAATTGCTTTACTGAGATACAGTTTACATACAGCATAACATTCATCTGTGTTAGGTGTACCGTTCAAAGAATTTCAGTATATTTATGGAGATGTATCCTTATTACCACAATCTGATTTTAGAACATTTCCATCACCCCTAAAAAGAAACTTCCTGCCCATTAGCAGTCACTCCCCACATCTGCTCCAGCCCTAGGGAACTACTACCAGTCTACTTTTTTGCCTCTATGATGTTCTTTTTTTCGGACATTTCATGCAAATAAAAATGTGCAGTCAGTGGTATTTTGTGTCTGGCTTGCTTCACTGAGCATCATGGTTTTGAGGTTCTCCCACTTTTTCGCATGGCTTAGTACCTCATTCCTTTTTGTTGTCAAGTAGTGTTCCATTGCATGGATACACAACATTTTGTTCTCCATTTATCAGTTCTTGGACACTTGGGTTGTTTCCACTCTTTGGCTACTATGAATAATGCTGCTACGACCACTGTGTACAAGTCTTTGGGTGGGTATATGTTTTCCTTTCTTTTGGGTAGAGAGCTAGAAGTGGACTTGCCAGTCACATGAAAGTCTGTATTTCATTTTTTGAAACACTGCTAAACTGCTTTCCAAAGTGGCTACACCATTTGACATTCCCACCAGCCCTGTATGAGGGCTCGGATCTGTCCACATCCTCAACATGCTGTTGTCTGCCTTTCCCATCAGAACCACCCGAGTAAGTAAGAAATGGTATCTCACTGTGGTTTTGTCATTTTGACAGTGTGCATTTTCCTAATGACTAATGATGTTGAGCATCTTTTCATGTGCCTATTGGCCATTTGTACATCTTCTTGGGAAAAATATCTATTAAAATCATTTGCCTTGGGGCGCCTGGGTGGCTCAGTCGGTTAAGTGTCTGCCTTTGGCTCAGGTCATGATCCCAGGGTCCTGGGATCGAGCCCAGCATTGGACTCCTTGCTCAGCAGGGAGCCTGCTTCTCCCTATGCCCCTCCCCCTGCTCGTATGCGCTCTCTCTCTCTCTCTCTCACAAACAGGCGTGCTCTCTCTCTTTCTCAAATAAATACATAAAATCTTAAAAAAATCATTTGCCTTTTTAAAGAATTGAGGTATAATTGACATCCAACATTATATTAGTTTCAGGTGTACTATATACTTTTGTCCTTTTTTAGCAGAAATTTTTATTGAGGTAATAGTAGCTTCATAGGCTTGTGTAAGAAAAGACCCTTTGTACACTTGCCCAGTTTCTCCCAAAGGTAACATTTTATAGAATATCACAACCAGGATGTTAACATTGATACAATCTACCAATCTGACTCAGATTTCTTATTTTATTTGTACCTGTATGTGTGTGTGTGTGCGTGCGCACGCGTGTGTGTATGTACTTAGTTCTATGCACTTTTATCACCTGTGCAGGTTTGGGGACCCACCACCACAGTCAAAATCTGAACGGTTTCATCCCTGCAAGGATGTCTAGTGTGGTTCCTTATAACCATATCCAGCTACCTGCCCCCACCATTCCTAACCTCCGGCGATTGCTAATCTGCACTCCATTTCCATAATTTTGTTATTTCAAGAGTGTTACATAATGGAATCACGGAGTATGTGACCTTTGGAGATTGGCCTTTTTTCACTTAATGTAATTCTCTGGAAGATCATCCAAGCTGCTGCATGGATCAATGGTCCATGTGTTTTTATTCCTGATTAGTAGCCCGTGGTACAGATGTATTATAGTTAGTTTAGCCATTCCCCTGGTGAAGGGCATTGAGCTGTTTTGTCTTTGACTGTTGTGAAGAAAGCCTCTATGAACATTTATGTACAGATATTTGTGTGACTTGAGTTTTCATTGCTCCAACATAAATGCCCAAGAGTGCAGTTGCTGGGTCATTGGTAACTGCATATTTACTTTTGTAAGAAACTGCCAAACTGTTTCCCAGGGTGGCTGTACCATTTTATTCCCACCGGCAGTGTATGAGTGCTACGATTTCTCTGCATCTTCACCAGCATTTGGTGTTGTCACTATTTTTAATTTTAGGCATTCTGATAGGTTTATAATGATAGCTCATTGTGGTTTTAATTTGCATTTTCCTGATTGTTAATGATGTTGAACATCTTTTCATGTGCTTTCTTGAAACCTGTATATCCCCTTCAGTGAAATATCACTTTCAGGGGCTCCTGGGTGGCTCAGTCGTTAAGCGTCTGCCTTCGGCTCAGGTCAAGATCCCAGGGTCCTGGTATCGAGCCCTGCATTGGGCTCCCTGTTCTTTGGGAAGCCTGCTTCTCCCTCTCCCACTCCCCCTGCTTGTGTTCTCTCTCTCGCTGTGTCTCTCTCTGTCAAATAAATAAATAAAATCTTAAAAGAAAAATCACTTCATGTCTTTTGCTGATTTTCTAATTGGGCTACTTATCTTTTTGCCATTAAGTTTTGAAGGTTATTTATATACTCTGGATACAAGTTCCTTATCAGTTACATGATTTGCAAATATTTTCTCCCAGCATATGGGTTGTCTTTTCATTTTCTCGATAGTATCTTTTGATGTACAAAAGGTTTTAATTATGATTAAGTCAAATTTATCAATTTTTAAAAATTGCATGTGTTTCTGGTGTCATATGTAAGAAATCATTGCCTAACCCAAGATCATGAAGATTTATTCCCATTCCTTCTAGGATTTTTATTTATTTATTTATTTATTTTTAAGATTTTATTTATTTGTTTGACAGAGAGAGAGCAAGAAAGGGAACACAAGCAGGGGGAGTGGGAGAGGGAGAAGCAGGCTTCCCGTGGAGCAGAGAGCCCAGTGCAGGGCTCGATCCCAGGACCCTGGGATCATGACCTGAGCTGAAGGCAGACACTTAATGACTGAGCCTCCTAGGCACCCCCTTTCTAAAAGGATTTTTATAGTTTTAGCTCTTACATGTTGTTCTATGATAATTTTGAGTGAATGTTTTTTGTAGGGTGTGAGGTGTTTTTTATTTGTGAATATCCAGTTGTCCCAGCACTATTTGTTGGAAAGGTTATTTCTTTCTTACAGCATTTTGTTGGCACACTTATTGAAAACCAGTTGACCATAAATGTAAGCATTTATTTCTGGGCTCTCAATTCTTTTTCATTGATCCACATGTCTGTCCATATGCTAGTACCATACCATCTTGATTACCATAGTATATCTTCTTATTTTGGTAACTACACAGTTACAATCCCCTATAAATTCAGGTTCTAATTTAGAACTTTTTGATTCCAGGGCATTCTTGCTCCCAGCCTGTCCCTTCCCCCTTCTCTTTGCACTCTCAGCTCTGTTTCCTAGTGCTAGAAGTCTCCTGTACACATGTTCAGATGCCCCAATCCTCAGACATAGTACTGGGGTTCTGTTTCTGTGCTGCCTTTCAGCTGGGGAACACCCTCAGCTCCTAGAGGGCTCTCTCTAGTTCTCCCACATGGGCTTGCACATCTTAGAGCCCACCGTGATGCACTGAAATCTCTCTGACCTTCCTTTCTGCGATATCTTTCTTTTGCCTTTCTCTTCGCCTTCAGCTGGAAGAAAGCTCTGCTTGGAAGGGCTCATATGATCACACATGGTTTACCCAAATAATCTAGGATAATCTTCCCATTTTGAGGTCAACTGACTAGTAACCTTAATTACATCCTCAAAGTCCCTTTTTCTATGTAATGTAACATATTCACAGCTTCTGGTGATTAGGAGGTGGACATCTTTGGAAGGCCATTATTCAGTCTACCACATGGCGGTTAGAATTATTAAGTTAGTGTTGTGGTTTTTGATTGTCTGGAAATAAGTTTAGTTCACCTTCACTTTTTTTTTTTTTTTTAAAGATTTTTATTTATTCATTTGAGACACAGGGATACAGACAGAGAGCATGAGGAGGGAGAGAGGCAGAGGGAGAGGGAGAGGCAGGCTCCCCGCTGAGCAGGGAGCCCGATGCGGGGCTCGATCCCAGGACGCTGGGATCATGACCTGAGCCGAAGGCAGACGCTTAACCATCTGAGCCACCCAGGCGCCCCAGTTCACCTTCACTTTTGAAGATTATTGTCACTGGCTATAGAACTCTAGGTCAACAGTTATTTTTGTTTTGTATTCAAAGAGGTATCATTCCATTGTCTTCTAGCTTCCATCATTTCACTAAGAAGTCAGCTGTTAATCTCATTGTTACACTTGAAGACAATGTGCTTTCTTTTCCATTGGCTTCTTTTTTAGTATTCTTTTTGTCTTTAGTTTCCAGCAGTTTTATTTTGTTATGCCTGTGTGTGATTTTCTTTGCGTTTATTCTGCTTTGGCTTCTGAAATCTGTGAGATGATGTTACATATTAGTTTTGGAAAATTCTCTTTTGTTAACTCTTCAAATATTTCTTCCTTACCATTCTCACTTTTCTCTTATGGAATTTGAATTACACACATATTAAACTTTTTCAATATATCCTACATATTTCTCTGTCCCCCCCATTCCTGTTTTCCTTTGTGCTTTAAAATTTGCATATTTCCTGTTGACCTATTTTTCAGTTCACCAATTCTTTCTTGTACTATATATTGTTCATAAACCCATGGACTGAGTTTTAATTTTGGAGATTGTACTTTCCATTTTAGAGTTTCATTTGAATTTTTTTTTTTTTAAGATTTCTCTTCTGTGGTAAAATCCTCTATTAGTTTCTTTTTCTCCATCTTTTCCTCTATTTTCTTGAACATATTATAGTTATTTTAAAATTCTTGTCTGCTATGGGTCTGTTGCTAGTACATATATTTCTTCCTTAAGGACTCCATAGGGTTCTTTTCCTTGGCATGCCTTGTAATTTTTAAATGAATGGAGTGTGTATGTGTTTAAAATATTATCTTCTTCCAGAGAGAATTCACCCTTTTCCTTGCTAAGCAGATACAGATAGAGGGGGGGCTGGTTACGTTAGTTCACTAAGGGGCTGAAGCAGACTGTAGTCTGGATTGAAGTTTTGGCATAGCTCAGTTTACATTTGGTTCACCCTCTTCACATGCTGATGTCCCCTAAGGCTCTCAGCTCAGAACTTGATGTGTGTGCAGGAGCTCCTCCCCCTGGGTAAATCACGAACTCCAATCCTTGTCTAATCGTTATACTGAGGTTGCCAAAGGCTTTACTTTACTTTTCTGAGGGTTTCAGCCCATCCTTTCTTCCTCCCATCCTTTGCAGTGTCTCGAAGATAAAATTTCCCCATTTGAGGCCTTCCAAGTATGTCACTCAAGCTGTATAAAACTGCCAAAAGTCTGTTGGTTTCTCCATCAACCAGGAGCAGTTCTCTCATCAGGCAAAGACTGGATTTTCAGCTTCTGCTCATATCCAGGAATTGGGTTAACCAATCTCCTTTGGGGAAAGTTAGGCTGCAGAAGGTCAGCTCACTGCTTCATGGGTCTTCCCTCTGAAATTTTATTACTTTCTTTCCCTCTTGCTTCAGCAACTACGTGATGCCTTTAAACGGACAATGTTTATGTTTTACATAGCTTTTCTAGGTTCCTGGCAAAATCATTGGTCTGAGTTAACAACTCCATCCTACTTAGAAGCATAATGTCAGTGCTGGAGGCGGTATTTTTGATATACATCATTTTAAATGCTTGTACTGAGACATTTTTAGGATATGTAGTGTGCTCTGTTGCCAGAAATGGAAGGTCTAAATGCACTTTTTTCTTGATAATTGATATGTTTTCTATTAAAACATGTTGTCTCTATTGTATGTATATATTTAATTCTGATATGAAATACAATATTTAGACATGGAGCACTTATCTAATTACTTTTCCAAATTATATTTATACCTTTTAAAATATTTAAGTACAATAAATAGAACAAATTGAAAGTGATGAGCTGAAAAGACACCAGGATTTGCAATAACTGTCACAGATGGTAGACAATTCTTGTCAATGTGCCACTTACTTTGCACTTCTAAGTTATCAAAACAATCCCCATTGAGAGTATAAAGGAAATGTGAACAAATTGCAAATAAAACTACAATTTTTTTTTGCAAGAGAAGCTATCTATATTTTTTTCATCTACAATAAATGGGATAAATGTTAAGAAGTTCATAACTTTATCTTGAATCATTAAGAGTAGCCAACTACATTTAACATTTTTCTAAATGCTTTGGTTAGTCACATTCCTAACATAATTAAGTATAAAACAGCATAAGAATCTAATTCCATTTATAATTGAATGCCCGAAACAGATGATTTTGGAGTTCCACTTTTGGACAAATACAACATGAATTAGATCATTAAGCTTTCTCTTGTGAATGACTGTGTTTCTGCCTTTTAAAATGTTTTGATATCTGCATGTTTCAGATAGCAGTTATCTGATTAACCTTAGCATTTTCCTAAAACTGTCTATTTTTAGCTGGTCCTTCTCTTGCCGTTGGAGATTTGCCATGTGCAGT
>NC_138370.1:11885743-11910635 GCF_054177405.1 Leptonychotes weddellii
TGGGTGTTGAGGAGGGCACGTTCTGCATGGAGCACTGGGTGTTGTGCACGAACAATGAATCATGGAACACTTCATCTAGAACTAATGATGTAATGTATGGGGATTAACATAAGAATAAAAAAAAAAAGACCTAAAAAAAGAAGAAAATTCTGTTTAAATATTGAAAAAAAAAAAAGTTTATTTCTAAAATCTCTTGTTTCTCGGTGCTAGCTGGCAAAATATCTGTGGAGGAAATTAGTCAACTTTATAAATGCTATTTGAAAAAGCCGAAATAAGCAAATTGCTGTTCTAATCTCCTGGCTGGCACCAAAGTCAAATTGCTCTCTCGTTTGCCTGTTTCAACTTAAATCTACTTGATGAAACTCGTATGGTTTCAGCAGATTTTTATAGCATGCGTATGACTCCGCGTCGAGTTTTTAAAGTGTGGTCTTGGTTAAATAACAGAAAAAAATTCCTGTCAAACTCGAGGTAAATCACAACACTTTACTTTGAAGTTAGCAAGGTCCCCAAAACAAAAAGATGAGTAATTTCAAAGCAAACAGAAATATTTCATAGACTTTCATCTTTCCCGTTCTCTGAATGCTTGCTCATTTGACAAGGCATTTTCCAGGATGTTAGGGCCAGATCGAACAATGAAAGCATATATCTAGAAACTTAAATCTGTCACCACTGGGATTATGCCACTGATGTCTATGGATTGACCCCACCACGTCTATTAATTTTACAAAAAGATCCTGTTGTTTAGCACATCCCCCAAATTTCTATCAATTTTTTAAAGGGGAAGGGAAAAAAAGCCAACATAATTACTTCCCAATTGCCAATAAAAGATGGATCAAGTGCAAAGGGAGAGATGAAGAGTGGAATGCAGAAAATACCCATGTAGGACAGAATATGACTTTAGATTCTAAATACTAACCACAAGCCAAACCCATCGTATTTTCCTGGGGCTGTTTCTTCCTTCCACCTTCCCTATCTCTGTCAAGAGCTCTACTCTAGCATTACTCATCCACGCTTATAACCTTGGGGGCAAAATGAGCCAATACCACCAGCCATTTTCTGAATCCAGTCAGTTACCACGCCAGCTGACAGTTCCTTGGAAATATCTTTGCAAAATGCAGACATGCGATAAATATGTGCTGAATGAAGTCCAAGAAGGACAAGTTTTCAGGTACCCCGCTTTAAAAATCATTACTAAAAATAAGCTCTTTGTTTGGATCCTCATTGAACAAATGAACTGTAAAGAAGGTTTATGTGGGGCGCCTGGGTGGCTCAGTCGGTTAAGCTCTTGGTCTCCGCTCAGGTCATGATCTCAAGGTCGTGAGATGCAGTCCCACATCGGGCTCCTCGCTGGGCGTGGAGCCTGCTTAAGATTCTCTCTCTCCCTCTCCCTTTGCCTCTCCCCCTCTCTCCCTCTAACCCCCACTTTCTCTAAAAAAAAAAAAAAAAAAAGTTAATGCAACCAATTGCAGACATTTAAACACAAACTGGATAGTTGATATTAAGGAACAACTGATAATATTTTTAAGTATGATAATGGCATTGCGATTATACTAAAAAAAGGCATCTTTTAGAGCCATATGTATATATGTATTTACAATGAAATCACATGATGTCTGGGATTTGCTTCAAGATCATTTAAAGTGGAGACAGAGGGGTAGGTGGTGGTACAGACGAATCAGGACGGGCCATGCGCTGATTATCACTGAGGCTGCATAAATGGGAATTCAGGATAACATTCCCTCTATTTCTGTAGTATATGATTAACAGTTTTCCCATTAATAAAATGGGCTTTTTTTCTCATTCGAGTGCTATAAGAATACAAAGGTGGCAGCCAAACGTTCCGAGTTCACACACCGGCTTTGCTACCTAGCAGCTGAGTGACCTTGAGCAGGTTACTCACTCACTCCGTGTCCCTGCTTCCTCATCTGGAGTTATTATTAGCACCTACCTTTGTTGAGAAGATTAAAAGAGTAACGCTATATGTGAAGCCTGGCAGAGCATAAGTACTCTCTAAATTTGCTCTTGCTATGACTCCCACTCTCACTACTATTACTACTTTTTGCATTACTATTACGTACTGAGCAGTCAGCTCCACGCTGAGACTAGAGAGGAAGGTAAGGCACAATCTTTTTCTTTTGAGGGTCTTTTGGTCCAGCTGGGGATTCAGGACGCTTCCGGAAAAGCAAGCGAAAGAACACTTACCTAACATACGCTAAGTACTAAGCACTGAGCGAAGTCCCTTCCCGGGCAGCATCTCATTTACACCCCGCCCCCAAAATGGGTGGGGGCGGGTGGTGCAGCCAGGAAATGTGGACTTGAGGGGGGTGAAGTGACCTGCTTAGGGTCACGAGATGGCCTGATTCAAAGCCCTTGCTCTTTGGACAAGCTGGTCGTTTACCCTTCATCGTAATTACATAGCGTAAATAATAGAGGCCACAGAAGTGGAAGGGAGGCCCCCATTACTCAGCTGGGGAGGCCAGGACAGAAGGTCTCGCAGGAAGAGTGAAGAGCTGTGCCCCCCAAGGCCGCTGATGGGGACAGGGAGGCGTCCGAGCCTGAGGAATGAGACGGACGCCGAGGCCTGCCCTGGGCTAAGTGAGCAAGCCCTTCCGATGGGCACCGGCTCCCTGAGCGGAACAGTGAGGGGCAAGGCCAGAGGGAGCAGCCGAGGGCCTGAATGCAAAAGCAAAATAAGAACGAAAACTGAGAACCTAACATCGACCAACTGGGTCAGTTTTCTCAAAGGTGGTCTTTGGTTCCACCGCACTAGAATCGTCTGGGATAAAAAAAAAAAAAATGCAGATTCCCAGTCCCACTCCTGGAGTCCCAGGAGGTAGGGGAGCCCAGGAATATGCATTTCTAATAATGCTCCCTGGGTGAGTCTGCTGTGTACTAAAAATGGAGAACTTCCAGGTTAGACAAACAGGGAACAGAAGAGGAGGAAGCCAAAGACTACCCAAAGGGTTCAGTGACTGAGAAATGATGTCCATTTTCAGCTCCCACCCAACTGACCTGTTGCTGCTTCTACCCTCTCCCCAGCATTACCCCCTCCTATGGCCAGACGAATCGTCCCCAAACACTGCTCTTATCACACCCAGAGCAGTTTGCCATCGCTTACGGCGTCAAATCTAAACTCCTCTGCTTGCTTCCCTCTCCACCAAAGGCAGGCTCAAAATCCCTCCCAATTTTCCAAACTCCTTAATGTGCCCCTAGGTTGAGACCTCAAGCCCCGCTTGGAGAGCAGCAATGGAATCAAGTGCTCCGGACTCTACAGGCCTGGGGCCAGGGGGTGGCATCCTCCAACCCACGCACTTGCAAACAAAGGTGGTTACCTGCACCAGCTTCCCTCTACAGCATATAGACTCCCCTCCGTTCTAAGGCCGCCTCGATGCCCAGCGCAAGCATATTTCACTGACACACGGACGCTAGGAGACGCTGGGGGCTGACCTCTGCCAGCCCCAGAATAAGCTTCACATGGGTAGAGAGGGATGAATTGGCTTTTGGGTGCCCCCAAGGCCTGCCCTACTCCCTACCAGGCTGGAGGCCTTAGGCAAGCTGCTTCTCCCACCTTAGATTTTCTTTCTCATCCGCAGCCTCTCCACCTCCTCCATGAATCATTAGCTCAAGATCTTCGAAGCATACTAAGTAGCAAAGAATGTCCCGGCTACCACGGACTATCCACCACGGACCTGCTGACACCTTGGCGGGATCCCAGACCCTCCTGTTCAACTTGGATGGCAGCCTCCTTAGTCTCTAAGAGCCAAAGATGATCCACCACGTTTCTCCCCCTGTCCACAGGCCCAAGGCCGTATGAGGAGTGAAGGGACATGGAAGGCATCCTGGATGTACAGGCCAGGTAGAAAGCCAACTTGGGATCCCACACGTAGTAGGTCCAAGGTAAGGACCACACTCTAGCTCTACCAATCCATGCCCTTCCATGAGCCTATGGAGCTTGCCCAGCAAAAAACGCTTGGCTCTTCACCATGGGCCAGTCGACTATTCCATGTTCTCCCGGTGAAGCCAGGAGCCCCTAGGAGCCGGGGCCAAATGCATAGTGCCTTCTTTTCTCCTACAGTGTCTCGTATCTGCGTATTGCATAATATGCATGAAATAAATGCTCCGTTGGTTAAAATACTGTTATTTTTTAAATATGTACATTTTGCTCTCTTTGCTTCCCTCTGAAGTTTATCCCACAAGTCAAACAAATGGAGTTTTTGTTAACTAGTTGGTCAAGAAGGATTTGTTTCTTTTTTTTTTTTTTTACAATCACACAGGATAATATTTCTGTGGTTGTTTATTTGAGAAGCTGTTGAAGATTAACAAGATGACTGACGGTTCCATTTAACTCTCTCCCATCCAAGTACTAACCAGGCCCAACCCTGCTTAGCTTCAGACAAGATCGGGCGCGTTCAGGGTTGTATGGCCATAGACTCATTTAACTCTCCTGGGGGGGTGGGTTTCATATTAGATGTAACTGAAATGTATCTAAAGAAACTACCCAAGGACCCCCCCCCCGCTAGGAAAATAAAATAGTCTAATGAATAAAATAGTCTAAATTAAAGTAGAACATAGGTGAGAAATAAATTATGTTAAAATAGGGGAAATACTGGGAATAATAAAAAAATATTTTATTAGCTTTATGATGCAGAAAAAAAACATAAAGTTTATTATGACAGTATGCCTGTTTAAATTCTCCTATTCTGGGGGTGCCGGGATGGCTCAGTCGGTTAAGCATCTGCCTTCAGCTCAGGTCATGATCCCGGGGTCCTGGGATTGAGTCCGGAACTGGGCTCCCCGCTCAGCGGGGAGCTTGCCTCTCCCTCTCCACGCCACCCTCCCCCCGCTCTCCCACTCATGCTCGCTTTCTCTCTCTCCCCCAAATAAATAAAATAAACTCTTAAAAATTAAAAAAAAACAAATTCTCCTATTCTGGCAAGTCTAAATTTATCATAAGATTGTTTTAATCTCAAAATTATATTCAAGTAGGTAACAGTTCAGGGGATGAACTAAACAAAACCATTACATAAAACTGTCAAACTACTTTAACACTTCATGACTTCTCAAGTGCGCAAGAACACAGCAAAATGTATCTTGTTAAAAACCACTTCTCGTGGAAAGCATGGTAGCCGATTTTACAAGGTACATGGCCATACACGTCTGCATATCTGGGAAAAAGATCGAGACCAGAGGCTGCGTTTAAAGGACAAGGCTGTATTGTTGTTACATCTCTTTTAATGTAGGGTGTACATCACCCTTTACGATTGTTAAAATGTGCCAAAGACCAAAATCTTTGCCCTGGAGCGTTTACAGTCTAGAGGCGCTGATGGGGAAAACCCCAGCAAAGCTGTAGAAGTCACTGGAATTGAAAGGCCTGCTCATCAAGCAAGTTTTCATTCCTGCTGAAGCAAGATGCACTTGAGGGACAGTAAATGTTTTAGGCCCTGCTGTCTCTGGTTTGGCAACTATGAGTACATGCTTTGTGCATCTACTTCTGGCCAGCCACAGTCTCCTGATAATAGAATTTTAAAAAGAAAGAGGGCAAGGGCACCCAGGTGGCTCAGTCGGTTAAGCGTCTGCCTTCGGCTCAGGTCAGGATCCCAGGGTCCCGGGATCCTGCTCCGCGGGAGGCCTGCTTCTCCCTCTGCCCCTCCCCCTGCTTGTGCTCTCTCTCTCTCTCTCTCTAATAAATAAATAAAACCTTAAAAGAAAAAGAAGACCCTTACTAGATTATTATGGTGAAATTTATATTGGAAAGAAAAATTGATTGAAGAAGCTCTGAAGAGCATCTGAAGGTTCCAGGAGAACCAAAGAGACCAGGTCGGAAGCAGGGGAGTGTGGGGGCAGAGGTGCCCCCTGGCAGGGGGAGGCCCCAGGGGAAGATCTGGGCTGTGGAGTCGGGCAGGTCAGAGCCTCAACCCTGCCACTCTATCCGTGTGACAGTGGGTAACACACTCACCCTCTCTGAATTTCAGCCTCTTGGAAAGTGGAGGGAAGCAGCAGCTCATTGGGTTCCCATGCAGATTAAATACAACAACACATATAAACGGGCTACTTCTGAGTCTGCAATAAATAACAGCTTTTTTCAACCTTGTTCTGAGCCACGGTGGCATCTGCCATCTCCACAAGGGCACAGGAACGGACCCTCCTGGGCCCATATTGGAAAAGCCATTTCACTGTCAGCCGGGGATGGTAAAGACACCTTCGTCCAGAGCCTGGAAACCTGACAGGGAGGGAAGGGAGTCTGAGGAGCATCCTGTCCTGGAGGGCAAAGCTGAGAGCTCCGGGACGCCCCTGGCTCCGGGACACCCAGGCTGTGAGATGCTAACACAAATCAGATCTTTCCACGCTTCTGTTCCCTGTTGAGCGAAGGGCAGGCTGAGAGACAATGAATCCTGAGGTTCCGTCTGGATCTAACACCCTCAGCTCCAACTCTGTGACCCAGACCCCCAGCCTACTCACTAACAGACCCCCGAGACAAGGTGGCATCAAGCCTGACAGGGACAGGAGTAGGGGTGCCTTGGCAGCTGGGGAGGGGAAGGCAGCCTGAGAGAGCAAGAGGCCCCCTTCCCCCTAGTCAGAGCCTGGACGGGGGTCTGCCAGGAGCCCCGGGGTGCTGGGGGACAGGTACAATCCAGCAGCTAGGAGTGGGCACGGCCAGACCTCACCATCTTGACCTCCCTGCCTATCAGCCTCCCTCAGCAGCCCCCACCCCACCTCGGCCCAACACCTGTGACATCACAGCCAGGAACACAGAAAGGGCTGAAGCTCGGACCTCTGACCCTGAAAGCAATGTCACCCTCAGCTGTCTTCAGAGTCATGGGTGAGATGTCCAGTAGGAAGAGAAGTACAATTTCTGGACAGATTAAGTCTGCTGTGGTCTGGCATGAACAAATATCGTGCAATGCTTTCATCTGTACTTTGTATAAAAGCTCTCCTACCCGCTCGCACAGGTTCCTACCTATTACAACACAGACGAAAATGAAGCCATTATCCGTGAAGTACCATATGGCTGCACACGGGCACCCAGCCAGGGAGGGCTCTAATCAAGCCTCTGCGTACAATTCAAAAGCAAAATAAAGTCGTTACACTACACTGGATTAGCATCATGAAAGGAGGGCCAGGGAATCAGCAGAACCCGGAGCAGGGAAAAAAAACTCCTTAGTCTCATTTTTTTTCTTTTCTTTCTTTTTTTTTTTTTTTTGTAACTTCTAGTTTCGTAGTTACCTTGAGCTTCTCAAAAACCACAACTGGAATTAGCCAAATTTTACTCTACCGACAGCTTGTCATTCAATCCTCATACTTCGAAACCAAGGATGAAGAATTCAATCCTTTGCCAGACCCAGAACCCAGTGAGACACTGTTAAGGTATAAATAAGCAGACGGACCAAAAAAGTAAGTAAACCAACAGGAAAGGATAAAAGAACAGATGGCTACACTTGTAGTTTTTTTACTTCCTTTAATACTCCAATAGAACAGGGACTCGTCCAAGACCCCACAGCTGGCAAATTCAAAGCAGGGATGAGAACCCCCACCTTCCTAGGGTTCTTGACGCCACACTCCGGTGTGTCACCCAACAAAGCCTTGTGTCCACCCAACCCAGACAGCAACGTGGACAGCTCGCCATATCCCCAAAGCCTCTCCACACAGGGCAGGAAAAGGTGTTAAGGGACCATAATCTACCTCCTTCCCAGATAAGACCCTAATATAGGGACTAAGGTAAAAAACAGAAAGTGAGGGACATAATAAGGACAGGCAGATGTCAGTCTCCTGGACACTGTTTTAGTAACGAAATAAAAATAACATGGAGTTTTCAGACTTTATTAACTGTGCAACTGGAACACACCTCAAAGACTCCCCGCTAAGCCAGGAGCCCGATGCAGGGCTTGATCCCAGGACCCCAGGATCATGACCTGAGCCGAAGGCAGATGCTTCAACGACTGAGCCACCCACTCAACTATATTGTAAAGCTGTTTCTAGACTATTTGTACCCTGTTTAAGAGCATAACCTTCACATCTTCTCTTCCAGAGGCAGTTCACACAGGAACAAAACCACAACCCTAAAGCTAGCGAATGAAATGGAGGAAGTTGACCTTCCCACTTGTGATTGACCATGGCAAGATTTCACAGCCATCCTCCTTTAGGTAAACGTAAAAATCTCACGCTCTCTTTTAATTGTACTGGGTATTTCAAAATTAAACATATCAATGCAAAATGTCACAGCAATAGTATTTTCAAAGAAAAATATTTATAGTAACCTTGAAATATACATATTTTTTCTTCATCACGCGATGTTCTTAAAGACTGTTGAGGATGCTTGCTCACTGCAAGGACAATGACAGTCAAGTCGTCATCCAAGCGTCCTGCTTGTTCTCATACTCTGAAGTGAAGGAGAAAACCAGCCCAGCTAATGTACGTAAATGAGAGAAATAAGCTCATGCCTGGGAAAGCTTGTTTTAATACAAATAAGTAGATCACCACAGTAATCTGTAAAGTCTATCTGACACCTGAATCAGATCTTTTCCAAAGCTCCTCTTAGTCCTCTTCTCAAGAACATCAGGAAAGGTCTCCCCTCAAAAGCTCACAGGCGTGACTTCCCACCAAGAGTACATTACCTGGATTCACCCAGCAGACAGACTGGATGTGATTGAACTTCTTCAAAATTACTTACAGGAAGCCTGGAGGATGTCCTCAAATTTTAAACAAATTAAAAGGTGATGGACGCTGGGCGCCTGGGTGGCTCAGTTGGTTGAGCGACTGCCTTCGGCTCAGGTCATGATCCCGGAGTCCCTGGATCGAGTCCCGCATCGGGCTCCCTGCTCAGCGGGGAGTCTGCTTCTCCCTCTGACCCTCCCCCCTCTTATGTGCTCTCTCTCTCTCTCATTCTCTCTGTCTCAAATAAATAAATAAAATCTTTAAAAAAAAAAAAAAAAAGGTGATGGACGCTTGGGTGGCTCAGTCGGTTGAGCACCCGACTCTTGGTTGCAGCTCGGGTCGTGATCTGGGGGTCCTGGGATCCTGCCCCTCATTGGGCTCTTCCTCTCCCCCTGCCCCTCCCCTTGCTCGGTCTCTCTCTCTCTCAAATAAATAAACAGTTTTTTTAAATAAAGAAAGAAAAATTAAAGAAAATAAAAAGGTGGCTTTAATTTTTAAAATCAGCTATAAAGGCATGAACTCTAATGTTGGGTCTTTATCCCTCGAAGTATCCATTTCTGTGTATTCAGAGCTTTTCCCCAAATAGAGCTACTATGTCTTTTTACTCACAAATCCGGCGAGCACATTTCCCTCTGACAACCCAGCAAGGACGGACCCTGGGTTCAGCATTCAAGGGCTTACAAAGCAAGGTGCACCATCCGTTGTTTAGCACATGCGTTTGGAGGCGAATAACCCCCCTAATCAGTGGATTGAGGTCTCCTGGATTACTGAGCAGTTTTGGAGGCCACTGTTTCCTAATCCAGCCCCCAAAATAGGATTTTTCTTTTGGTTCAGTTCACTACCTTTCAAAGCGCTAATGGTGGTCTCCTCCCTTGAAAATACAGGACAGACTTCATTTTCTTCTCTCATGACTTCAGGGATCCATGGCACTCGGTTAAGCACCTGACTCTTGATTTTGGCTCAGGCCATGATCTCAGGTTCCTGAGATGGAGCCCCACATCGGGCTCCACACTCAGTGGGGAGTCTGCTTCTCTCTCTCTCTCTGCTCCCCCCACCCCCACTCATGTGCTCGCACATGCACTCTCTAAAATAAAATAAATATTTATATATATATACAATATGCACTTATTCTTTACAATATACATTTATGAATCCATACATGACTTAAAACTCATGCAATTATTTATGATCTTCCGAATGCACCCCAGGAATTCTGAAGACTGGCCAGACCTGCAAAGTGAAGAAGATCTTGAACTTACACCCTGGAGGCTGAGGCTACTCGGGGGCCTCCTTCATGTAAGCAAACGTTTTGATCATTTCATGTCTCCTAATAAATACGAAAATATCAATATCACTTTTTGAATACTCTTTAGGATATGCACAAAGGACTTGTCTGGTTCTGACATCTTCCTCTGTCCTCCTAAAAAACTGAAACTTGTCAGCATTGCTTTCCTCTTATTTAAGGTTCCTCATTGTTATTCCTGCCTCAGGGTGACCCAAAGTGTTAGTTCTCGGTGTCACAGGGACCGATGAAAAAGGCCCTGTGTTGACCTCCCCAACGTGACTATCACATGGTTGCACGTTAACAATAAAGTCCATTAAATCGGAGGGGTAGACGAACTATGAGAGATGATGGACTCTGAAAAACAAACTGAGGGTTCTAGAGGGGAGGGGGGTGGGAGGATGGGCTAGCCTGGTGGTGGGTATTGAGGAGGGCACGTTCTGCATGGAGCACTGGGTGTTATGCACAAACAATGAATCCTGGAACACTACATCTAAAACTAATGATGTAATGTATGGGGATTAACATAACAATTAAAAAAAGATGCACAACAATAAAGTCCATTATTTCCTGTAAAATTATGATCTCATTTCACACCCCTTCCTCCCAACTATGAGAAAAAGAACCCTTTCCCTTTGCTTGACAACAAAAATATTCCATGATCACAGTCTTCTCTCTTGCTCGTCAAAATGCTAAACAGACCAGTTTCTCTGGGGCTTTGTCTAATTATCCAATTTATTTATTTTCTTTTTTAGTTTTATTTTCTAAGGCACTGTTACAATGCAAACAAATCTAATATGTGCTGTTAACTGTAATCATCATATATTTTGTAGTATCCTGTAAAATTATGCCTCTTTGGAACAGCATTCCATTTTTCTCACTTATGCACTCTCGGAATGGACCTTTAAAAAGAAGCACCATATGGGGCGCCTGGGTGGCTCAGTTGGTTGGGCGACTACCTTCGGCTTGGGTCATGATCCTGGAGTCCCGGGATGGAGTCCCACATCGGGTTCCCTGCTTGGCAGGGAGTCTGCTTCTCCCTCTGACCCTCCTCCCTCTCATGCTCTCTGTCTCTCATTCTCTCTCTCGCAAAAAAAAAAAAAAAAAAAATCTTAAAAAAAAAAAAGCACCATATAATATCCTCTCCCCAAAAAGGGAGACTCTTTATTTTTTTTTTAAAGATTTTATTTATTTTTTAGAGAGCGAGAGAGAAACAGCATGAGAGGGGCAAGGCTCAGAGGGAGAAGCAGGCTCCCCGCTGAGCCGGGAGCCCGACGTGGGACTCGATCCCAGGACCCTGGGATCATGACCTGAGCCGAAGGCAGACGCTTAACCATCTGAGCCACCCAGGCGCCCAAAGGGAGACTCTTTAAATGAAGTATTTTATTCAACACTGTCCTCATTAAGTGTCCTCATTAAGTGTTTATTAAGTGTTTATTAAGAAACATCATTTCTCCCTGAAGAAAATCTGAAAAATGGAGGGGAAAAAAACAAAATCACCCTTAATCTTATTACCTATATTCAATCATTATTAATATTCACAAATTAATATTCAGTGTATTTTTTACACAGCAACTGGAATTTGCAGAGGGTCCTAAATGCTGGCCACGGACTGGCCACAGTACCTGCCTTGAGTGTTAGAAATACAGGCTCCTGGCTGTCTGGCTGGTAATCCTGATCCAGCAGATCTGAGGTTAAGCCATTCAGTATTTATTCATTTATTAATTCATTTAGTTATTTAAAGTTCCACGATGCAGTCAACTTTGTGAATCACCAGTTTCAAGCACAAATTTTGGGTCCCACAGACCTGGGCCCAGACCTGGGCCCATCACTTAACATGGCTGAGCAAGGTTATCCAATCTCTCAAAGCTCAGTTCCCTCATCCATAAAATGGGTTCATCAAAGACCGTGTATAAAAATTCAGTGAGAATATGTACTTGGCACTCTGCCCAAAACATAGTCATTATTCAGTACCTGGTATTTATTGTTATCTTTCCCATTTTTTCCTATGCACCTGATTTGAGATTTTTGTTCTGATTTGTATTGCTATGAAATATCACACACACTTTCACATAAACTATGTAGCATAAGACATTTTCCATGTGGTTCCATAACCATCACAGACATGTGAACAGTTATATAGTATTCATCCAGTATGCAGAACTACAACTTGCTCTCTACTCATGATATTTAGGTTACTTACAATCTTTCCTTCTTTTTTTTTTAAGATTTTATTGATTTAAAGAGAGAGAGAGCGAGTGCACTCCAAGCAGGGGGAGGGGCAGAGGGAGAGGGAGAGAGAAAATCTCAAGCAGACTCCAAATTGAGCTCAGAGCCTCACGGTGGGTGGGGGTTGGCCTTGATCTCAGGACCCTAAGATCACAACCTGAGCTAAAACAAGAGTAGGATGATCTTTCTTAAAAATTGTATAATGAGGGCACCTGGGTGGCTCAGTTGGTTAAGTGTCTGCCCTCGGCTCAGGTCATGGTCCCAGGGTCCTGGGATTGAGTCCCCTGCTCAGCGGGGAGTCTGCTTTTCCCTCTCGCTCTGCCCCTCCCCCCTACTCATGCTCTCTCTCGCTCTCTCTCAAATAAATAAATAAAATCTTTAAAAAAATTGTATAATGAATAGCTTCCTACATATAGCTCTCTATAGTTTGGATTACTACCTTAGACATAGCCCTCAAGGTAGAATTACTACATCAAACTATGTGAATATTTAGATGTCTTTTCGATACATACTGACAAGATGCTTTCCAAAAAAAATTTTTTTTCAATTTTCACTACCATTGGCAATATATTAAGGTTATCAGACTTATCTTGCCCTTACCAGACCTGAGTCATCTTTTCGCCAATGTTAAAATGCATAAAAAGATAAATCGAGACACATTAGATTTTTAAAAATTTATTTGAGCAAACAATTCCAGCTGGGCACTACCAAAACCAAAAAGGGGTTGGGGGTCTCCTGGTAGAGCAGAAGTATTTATAGAGAAGACATGGAAGCAAAGCAAAGAAATTACTTAATTGGTTATAATTTAAATTTTTGCCTTACTTGGGAAAATTTATTCAGCTGTTACGATGGTTGTTCTTGAGTTCCATTTTCTTAGATTTAAGAAAATCTAGTTGACTCTGGATTTAATCTGTTTACATAGGCTACCAAAGGCCTATTACATAGGCTCTTTAATGGCCTCCTTGTTTAACTATTTTATCAAATGGGACTTTAAGAAATTGCCACCAGCAGCCGGTTAGCATTAACTATACCTCTAAGTATACTTACGTTATACTTCCAAATCCACATTACACAGAGAATTAGACTGGGACATAAAAACTGACGTTTACCGTCTCCACACTCAAAGAAGTTACAATATAATGGGAAAGACACATTCACAGTGAAACTTAATATAAGCAAGTAGAATACAAATGCCAATTCTTTTAAACTGATTGTATAAATGGTGATCATGTCAACTTTCGTGACTTGAGAAGGCAGTATCTTAATTGAAATGTCTGAATAATCTTGTTTGGCATGAGGACAAACTTGGCACAATGACCCACCTACTCAGGAAATTAAATATGTTAGTAACATTACAGAAGACTTCATTCACTCATTTGAGTGCACATGCTTAAATCCTCAGAACTTTTGAGTACCCAGGGTCAGGGCTTAGAGAAAAGGACTCACAGTCTCTCTGACAATTGCACGTACTCTAAATCCCTCTCCTTGAAAGTAGAAGCATTTTCTGAATAGGTCATACTCTTGACCCTCAGATTGGCCAACACAGATTTATGTTCTAACAGAGGAGGCAAACTTCCAGTCACTGAAATTATGTGAACTCACCAATTCACATCAAACTGCTCTTTAGAAATAACTTCAATTCACATTCTGTTAGCATGTAAATGATCCCTCCCTCTTCTACTAATAAATTTCCAGAAATTTTAAAGGAACGTGGAGGGCGGGGGAATCATTGAAAGCAATGTAATGCTTATTTCAACAAAGCTTCCTTTTTTTTCAGATCTAAAGTCATATAAAAAGTGTAGACAGGGGCGCCTGGGTGGCTCAGATGGTTAAGCATCTGCCTTCGGCTCAGGTCATGATCCCAGGGTCCTGGGATCGAGCCCCACATCAGGCTCCCTGCTTGGCAGGAAGCCTGCTTCTCCCTCTCCCTCTACTGTGCTCTCTCACTCTCTCTGTCAAATAAATAAAATCTTTAAAAAAAAAAGTGTAGACACATTAAAAGGTATTATGCACGATGTGACTTTATCAACTAATCATCAGTTTCAGTCCATATAAATTTAAAATAGTTTATTCAAATTACATGTAAATTAGCTGGCTAAATTTGCTTTGCCATTTTCAGTACAAGTGTAGCTACATAGAGTTGGACTTTAAGGAATCCAGGCTTTCTTACTTCTGGCCACTTCAGAAGGAGCGGTCACCTACCTCAGAACAAAAGAAACTGGTATTATTTTAAGAAAATAAAGACATTTGGGGCACCAGGGTGGCTCAGTTGGTTGAGCGTCTGCCTTCAGCTCAGGTCATGATCCCGGGGTCCTGGGATCGAGCCCTGCATCGGGCTCCCTGCTCCGCGGGGAGCCTGCTTCTCCCTCTGCTGCTCCCCCTGCTTGTGCTCACTCTCTCTCTCAAATAAACAAATAAAATCTTTAAAAAAAAAAAAAAAAGGAAAGACATTTTGGAGTTTTCTGAGCCTCGTTTCTTTCATAGCGCCAAAGCGATATATAAATGCTCATTTTTAAAAGAAAGAAGGGGAAAAAATCATCAGATTAAACCTTTTCTGTACAGGAAACCTTTTATCACTAGTCACACAGGCGGAGTTAACGCCACCAGCCAATTCCATCTGATCTTGTCTTTGTGGGCTTCCCCAAGCTGAAGACTTGCTTCCGTGACAAGAAGCTTCCAGTCTCTTTCTTGTCTTTATTCCTTGATTTGGCATAAGTAGTTGCAAACATAAATCAATCTCTTCCACATGAAAAACATGGAAGATTTACAACAGCAGAGGAGAGTGACAACCACCAAAACTGTCCCCCAAGAGAACAGCAGGACACTCCACACACGCTGGGCCTGGACCAAAGAGCTGGTGCTTGCTTGTAACATCTAGAAACCTCTTGGCAGAAATGCCAGAGAGCGATGCCTGCTCTGTGAGCCAGGTGAACTCAGAACAATGCCAATGTCCCTCACTTTTCCGCCTCTGAATACTGGATCCAAGATACTTGCACAGTATGAACAAAAAAACAAAACAAAATATCTAGTTTCCAAATGACACTGACGTAGCCTCTTTAGGATAAATGGGGGCCACTGCCGTGCACCCTCCACCCCCTTCCCTGCTCTGAGGCCTGGTCAAGCGGGAGCATTGTCAACCGCCTCTAGTCCGAGTCAGCGCTGTCTTACCGACTCGCGTCTACACTGGCTCCCTCCCAGGAAATGCAAGGTAGCAGCTGTGGTTTTCTTTCTCTCTGTGATGGTGGAGAATTCCGGGCTCACTAATCTATAGAATAATCAGGTTTGCAAACCGTTGTTCTAGTTACAAGGTCAAAAAGAAAACACCAAAGAAGGGACTTAATTTTTCATTTGAAAAACTGGCGAGTAAGCACTTGAGGGTCACATTGCACCACTCCAGCACAAGGCAAATGATTTATAAAAAGCTGATATTGTAGGGCCTTCCAGATAATCAGAAAAGTTCCAAACGAGAACAAACGTTATCAGTTACTGCAATACAGTTAATGGCTCAATATACCTAAAAGACAAATACTCTTCACCTTGAGTTAAAATTCAAACGTTAACTCTATCTTGCTTATAAAACACACACTAAAGCAGAAGGATAGAAAAGATTAAAATGCTGGGCATGGAGCCTACATTAAAAAAAAAAATTCACAAGAGGACTTGGGTGCCTGGGTGGCTCAGTCGGTTAAGTGTCTGACTCTTGGTTTCGACTGAGGTCATGGTCTCAGGGTCGTGAGATCAAGCCCCGCATCAGGTTCCACACTCAGCGTGGAGTCGGCTTCAAATTCTCTCTCTCCCTCTCCTTCTGCCCCTCGCCCCACCGTGTGCTCGCGTGCTCTTACTCTCTCTTTCTCTCTCTCTAAAAAACAACAACAACAAAAACAGAAAGATTAAAAAGAAAAAGGTGGCAGTGATATACCAACCAAAACACAGAGGTGGCAATATGAATTCTGGAAAAAGATTTCAAGGTAAAAAGGATGAGAGAGAACTTTGCGTTAAGTATATATTTACATGTAATATAAACGTACATACACTTAGACGTATATGGATAAATATATAATTATATGTCTATTTATATGCATATAAAAGGCAAAAGTTAACGATAAAGGTATGTGTTGGCTATCCCCTGACCCTGCATTTTAATTAGCAATAATCGTGCCTCGGATAAACCTCATTGGCTACGATACTGAAACTGCGCGAAGCTTGACCCTGCATTTTATTTTATTTCTTTTTTTAAGATTTTATTTATTTATTTGAGACAGAGAGAATGAGAGAGACAGAGAGCACATGAGAGGGGGGAGGGTCAGAGGGCGAAGCAGGCTCCCCGCCGAGCAGGGAGCCCGATGCGGGACTCGATCCCGGGACTCCAGGATCATGACCTGAGCCGGAGGCAGTCGCTTAACCGACTGAGCCACCCAGGCGCCCCTTGACCCTGCATTTTAAATATCAAGACCACACCACTGTCGTTAGGTCTCTGCTTCACCTGCTTGGTGGGATATTGTTGTATGGTTTAAGGACGTTTCGCAAATCATAATCCAGATGAGACTACTTTGTTTAACATTCAAGTACAAGAGAGGTAAAATTCTCAATGATAGTGAACGAAGCCAAAACCTGCATCCAGCAGAAATGACAATCAGTTTTGCCATATGACTCCACTCATATGAAGTTCAAAACAGGAATGAACACATATCTGGTGAACTGACAAAAGAAAACGAAGAGAAAGAGTAACAGAAATTTCAGGATAATCATTATCTCTTGCGTAGAGAGAAGAGGACGCCGTGGAAGAAAAGCGCAAAGATGCTATAAGCCGTTCCTATAACACGTTATTCTTAAATTGGATCATGGTTGCACATATTTTGTTTTAATCTTACTATATATGTGTGTGCATATGTATGTATGTATTTTGTACGTGGAAATTTTTTACGTATACCAGTTTGTATTTGGAAACGTTTACAAACTAGATGTATTTATCAGTTGGGGGTCACTGTGCCGACGGCTGTATGGATATATCCTAATAAGAGCAGACCCAAATGTGGAGCTGGGATGTTACTCACTATTTCACTATAAGCTCACGATGCTCTGTCATTCTGCACCTGTCGTACTTCAGAGTTAAATGGGGATGAGACAGAAATTTCCATCCTGAATCTTGCAAGTCTCTGAGGGTAGTCTAAATCTCTGTGAGTCTCTTCTCCAAAGACACAAAAGATTTTCTGACTGTCGTACTGGAAGTGGTGAGACCCGGGGCTGCCACGAGGCTCTCTCCATCGGAACAGTCCCTACTTACTCCGGAGTCAGGAAGCCAATCTGGAGATTCTCCCAGTTGCTGAGGACATCAATTCTGACTCCACACTCATGAGCTAGGAAATAACTGCAGGGTAATCTGACATTCTGCTAAGATGGGCTTGGTTATAAGCTCCATTGATCCCCGGACAAAGCCAAAGTTCAATAAATTAAAATGGTCTGATTAAAAAGAAGAAGAAGAAATAAAGAAATGACAACCAGTTTTAAAAAGGTTGACAGCTCAGACTTCGGGATCGGATTACTGGGTTGAATTTGAGATTGCTTGTTCATGCAAGGTTACTCTCCGAACCTCAGTTTTCTCTTCCACAAAACAGAAATAACGTTAGCACTACCTCTATATAAGGATTAAATGAGACAACGTACCAAGTGCTTGGAACAATTCCCCACCCAGTTACCAACTCTTGAAGTAGAACCGGTAAACATTTAGTAAAATGAAGGAGCATATGGCATAAAGATTGTGTTCTAGAATGCTCCTTCTGCAGCGTAAGAGGAAAACGGTAAAGATACAGGAAAGAGCAGAAGATGCTAGTGTAACCCTCACTGTCTGGGAGCATTCAGAGACCTGGTTTCTCAAGTACTGATTTCTTTCCTCCACATTAGCACTTCACGGTTACTAACTTAAAGCCTCTTTCTTACTTTTCTAAACAAGTTAATAACCAGACTCCGATGAAAGTAAAGTGATCAGCCCAGACAAATTGTGCTGGTCACAAAGTCCCCCACTGACCACCAATCGTTCATCTCTCCAGAGATTCTGTATTAACTCCAAAGCTAGGAGTCTTTCTTTCCAAGTCTCCCCATGCTGGGCAAGACCAAAGGAGAAGGACCGATGGGGAAAGGATGGGCCATCAGAAGCTAGGGCATTTGGGGGGGAACAGGCTTGAGGATCTGAGTGAATACGGGGAATGGGAGATTGCAGCATACATAATCAGTGAGCTGAAAAGTTGGGATTTCTTTCCAGAAGGATGGCAGTGCCCATGGAGCTGTATCATCCTTTTCTGCCTCAGGAGGAGTCCAGAAGTGTCTGGCTGGTTGACCAGAAGCAGAGATTTAAGGGAAAGGGCCAAGGTGAATTGTTCAGCCTGGACAGTGCTCTTCCCACAGCACGGGGGGAACGCCCTCTAACCGCAGGCCCGTACATTTCAGCCCATGAGCAACTTCAGGCCTGGGCGAGACTGGCAGAGAGAATGCACAGAGCTCGGTCCCCATCCCGCCCTCTCCGACAGGGACAAGAAGACTTCCAAGAGGAGGACGGGATTCACCGCAAGACTGTCGAATGTGAAACCATCCTGCACCTCACCTGCACCAGACGGTCTTCAGCACTTCCTTGTGATCCCTGTGCCCTGGCTTCCCCTCTTCGGTGGCCTTCCCCCTGGCACTGTGCAAGTGTCAGCCGTGGACCCGTGCCCTCCTCCACACTCCCAACCTCTCCCTCACACACACGCTCCATCCCACGCTGCTCAGGAGCAGCTCTTCCCGGCTCCATCCTCCCACCACGGGCCACCGCCAAGCAAGCAGGAAGGATTAGGAAACTGAGCTGGGAAGCTGGCGGGTCTGTGACTTGATGAATAAAGCACAGCTGCACCAGTCTGAAGTCAAAGAGGGAAGGAACTGAGAATTGGTGTGGGAGTGGCTGCAAACGCTGACAGCTCTCTGGGGTGGGCGTGCAGCCCCCTCCGCTGACAGGGGGCTTGGAGCTGCATGCCCCTCCCGTGCGTAGAACACAACCGAAACAGGCAAGAGCCAAAGGTCTGGGAATATCTGTAGATAAATAAAATTTTGTCTTGAGAATCCTATCAACCCTCCAAGGGGTCAAATATGTAGACAGTTCTCCCCCGCTTTCCCAGCATGAAGGAGTCCGAAAACTCCCTAGGACTCATGAAGGTCACTTTCAAGGGTGGCATGGTGGGGATGGGGCGGGGGGGGGGGGAGCCCGGAATTTCTGAAGATAAAGTTCCTTAGAAGAGCAGGCCCTGAGCTCTATTGTCCTATAAATGGATACCTAAAGGGAACTTTAGTTTCCAGAAAAATCTGGGGGAGAGAAAACTACTTAGAAAGGCAGAGATGTAATCATAATCTTTTGCTGCAAAGGTGTGAAAGGAAAACTTGCCTTACACCCTGGAGGGAAAGTTGGTTGGGGCGGGGGTGGGGGGGGTGGGGGGGGTGGCGGTTCCTGACACAGCTTTGGAGGAAGCCTGGCAGCCACCAAAGGAGAATGCTAAGAGACAGCAACCTCCTCCAGGAAGGAACAAAGCAGAAGCCTGGCAGCTTCCTATCCTTCCAGCCAGCATCCCCTCAGCGCCCCGGGCTGTGAGGACACAGGCAGCAGAAATCTCAGGTGGTAAGAAGATGAAATCCCACCAGACCGCACTGCACCCTTTGAAGACATCGGTAAGCCTTTAGGGACCTCCAGGGACCCCTAGATTCTTGAGAAGATGATTACTTTGGACAGACTACTGATCAGCCCACATTCAGCAAACTGAGAGTCTTTATATGCTCCCCACGTGTTTGGTATTGGGAAAGGAGAAGGTGACATCCTGGTTTCAGAGACAAGTCATTTTGCATCGACAGAGGGGCCCTCACTTTAGAAAATTATATTTTAGGGCCTTTGCAAGACATTGAAAAAAAGAGGAGTTTTATTGTGTTTACTTGTGTCTTAAAAGTAAAACTGACAGCACAGAGGTATGCTTTCATATTGTTAACATCATAAGAACGTCGTAAGACCCACTCTGTTCCACATGGTGTCCACCACCCTGGGAACCTTCTCATTAGCTGGCTCTGCCCCCCTAGGAGGGTTTACCTTCATCTCTACCCCAAAACTACTCTGATGGATCCTCTTTACCTTAATCACTTATCAAATTCTTCAGAGATGCCTCTAGTTCTGGTCCTTGACAACATCCTAATTAACTGTTCTCTATCAAGAGAGATTGACTGTGGGGCGCCTGGGTGGCTCAGTTAGGCATCCGACTCCTGATTTCGGATGATCTCAAGGTCGTGAGATCAAGCCCCACGCCAGGCTCTGCACTGGGCATGGAGCCTGCTTGGGATTCTCTCTCTCTCCCTTTGCTCCTACCCCCACCCTGCTCACATTCGCTTTCTCTCTCTCCCTCTCTCTCTCTCTAAAAAAAAAAAAAGACCTATTGATACCAAAATATCAAAAGCTGCTTTAAACACCCTCTGATGCCAATGTGATTAAAGTTTATTAAAAAGTCCTTGGCATAGGATCTTCTTAAAGATCAATTTATTTCTATGTATGCATATATATAATATTTATATATTAATAGATTATATTCACAGCTTATACCTTATCAATACATCTATTTAACCTCCTCATTCAGATAAACCAGATCATTCATTTAAAAAGTAAAAAACAGGGATGCCTGGGCGGCTCAGTTGGTTAAGCGTCTGCCTTCAGCTCAGGTCATGATCCCAGGGTCCTGGGTTCAAGTTCCGCATGGGGCTCCCTGCTCAGCGGGGAGTCTGCTTCTCTCTCTGCCTGCCACTTCCCCCTGTTTATGCGTTCGCTCTCTCTCTCTCTTTCTCTGACAAAAGAATACATAAAATCTAAAAAAAAAAAAACTAAAAAACAAGTCTGCGATTATATTATGTCTACAGCTATAATACAGAATGGAAGGGTTCAAAACTTCACAAATGCATGAACTGAGTAGAATAATGACTCAAGTACATCTCCAAACTTCAAGGGACTATGGTAAAGCCCCCCTCGTACACATCACCGTGTGAGATACTTTAAGCAGGATGAAACCTTTAAAATGATTTGTAGCAAGTAGTTTGTATACAACAGACCTCTCTGGAGTTTTACCCCAAAGCACCTGAGTGCTTTCACTCCGGAACGAGAGACACAGACAAACACCTTTCAGTTTTATGTTCCTTTAAAAAGAACTTGGGGGGGCGCCTGGGTGGCTCAGTTGGTTAAGCGACTGCCTTCGGCTCGGGTCATGATCCTGGAGTCCCGGGATCGAGTCCGTCATCGGGCTCCCTGCTCAGCAGGGAGTCTGCTTCTCCCTCTGACCCTCACCCCTCTCATGCTCTCTCTCTCATTCTCTCTCTCAAATAAATAAATAAAATCTTTAAAAAAAAATAAAAAAATAAAAAGAACTTGGGGATAACTGGCAAATTTACCTCTTAATGCAAGCGGGAGATAAACATGTGCAGGGTAAAATTTATAAATCTCCGCCAAGTCTCCCAGTTATCGCAGCGAGCCTGTGAGTCTCAGAAGTTCATTCTAAATGCTTTATTACAATGAAACTGACACACCTCTACTGAAAATATCTCTGAGCCAGAGTGAGGTCATTCATAAAAATATCTTTTATGACCAGCCAGAAATTAATAAAACCAGAAATGCATCACCGTTCGCTGTTTTAGCCTTCATCCTGAGATTTTTAATACGAGAGGTAAGGTTCTCTAAGCGTGAGGCCCGTCTCTGAAACTTTTCTCGATATTCTACAGACCCCCAACCCAGTGCTCTAGACTTACTGGATGTTCAATGCCTCGTTCGCACAGAATAAAATCCCAGGAGGCCCCATGTGGCCTGGAGGCCGCCAGCCCGTCTGACCTCACCTCCTGTCCCGCCTTCCATTTCCATTCTTCTGCTGGTTCAACCAGCCCCAGCCTCGCTGGCTCTTTCCCGTTCCTCCAACACGTCAAGCTGCTTTCCATGGGCTCTTCCATTGTTGGCGGACTGATGGTCAGTCAAGTGCTACACGAAGGAGATGTTATTACAGAGCAGTCCCTCCACACACGGGGGTGGGGCAGGGGCCTAGCTACGCGGCAGAAAGGGAGGCAGCCGCTCTCCTTTACCTAAGCCCTGTGGAAAGATCATTAACCACACAAAGTAATGAACCCACCTGTGTGGCCCAAAGGAAGCTCAAACATGAGGGTCTTGGGCGACACTGGTTTCTCTTTCCGTTGTGTTGTTTAAGAGAAAAGGAGGACGTAGCCCCTTCTGGCCAAACCAGTTGCCGCTGGGCCGCCTGCTCCCCTAAATTGTTGGGAGGGTGTGTGTGTGTCTTGGAAGGAAATTTTGGTGAGGACAATGTGACCAAAGGGAAAGGAAGGGAAGGGAAAAAGAGAAAAGGAGAAGACAAGGCAAGACAAAACCCACCGTCTGGACCCAGATTCTAGCTCTTTCTCTTACTGAACTAGGTGTCCTTGGAGAAGTACTTGTTTTCTCTGTGCCTCAGTTTCTTCATTTGTAAAACAGGTAAAATAATGATACCTAAATGGGATAGCTGTCTTAAAGATTAGTTAATAAGACAGAGAAAGCAAAATCCTACATGATTTCACTTTATGTGGAATCAAAACAAACAAATTAACAAACAAGCAAAAAGCAGAAACAGACCCATGAATACCGACTACAAACGGGTGGTTGCCAGAGCGGAGGGGGTGGGGGTAAGGGCAAAATGGGTGGAGGCGGATGGGAGGTTCAGGCTTCCGGTTAGGGGCCCAATACGGGATGAGAGGCACAGCACAGGGAATTCGGTCAATGGCTGGGGAATCGTGTTGGATGGGGACAGATTATAGCTGCGTTTGTGATGAGCAGGGCAAAGCATACAGACTTGTTGAATCGCTCTGTCCTACACCTGAAACTAATGTAACATTGTGTGCCTACTATCTTTCAATTAAAAAAAAAATGAGTTAATAAAAATAAAGCACACAGACAATAATAAATGACCCATCAATGGTGATTATTATCCCACCTCTCCTCATCACTCTTGAGCCCATCACCTGCATAAGTTTTACAGCACTTGGAACACCATGAACTTCTTCTTTCTTTGTCGAATTTTTGAAATGTCTGCTGCCCCACTAGAATGGAACCTCCGAAAGTACAGGGACTTTTGTTCTTGTCTGACCCATGCTCTACCTCTGTTCCCAGAATAGACCCTAGAAAGTGGGAGGTGTTCCAGTTGTTGAATGAATCAGCATCTTTCCTTCAAAAAGCTTCATAGCACTCATGAATCAATCCCAACCCATCAGTCGGTGAATATTATTCAATTTTAAGTTGACTTAAATAAACACAATAAACTTCTGGGGGAGTCTATGCAAACTTTTTTGGAGAATATGTTTTTTGTTTGGTTTTGGTTTTGCTGTTGTTGTTGTTTAAAGATTTTATTTATTTATTTATTTGAAAGCGAGAGCAGGGAGAAGCAGAGGGAGAGGGAGGTGCAGACTCCACACTGAGCCTGGAGCTAGATGCAGGGCTCCATCCCACGACCCACATCACAACCTGAGCCAAAATCAAGAGGCGGTCACTTAACCGACTGAGCCACCCAGGTGCCCCTGTGGTTTTTTTAAATAAGCTCTACCCTCAACATGGGGCTCAAACTCATGACCACAAGATCAAGAGTCACATGCTCTACCAACTGAGCCAGCCAGGTGCCCCAGGAGAATATACTAAAAACAAAACAAAAAAACTATTCTGGGAGTGCCTGGGTGGCTCAGTCAGTTAAGCGTCTGACTCTTGATTTCGGCTCAGGTGATGATGTCAGGGTGGTAAGATCAAGCCCCACAACGGGCTCTACACTCAGCATGGAGCCTGCTTAAGATTCTTTCTCTCCCTCTGCCTCTCCCCTCCCCCCTCCCCTCTCTAAAAAAAAAGAAAAAGAAAAAACACAATTCTGTCCTAAAATTTGACTACTTGGAGAAACCACCTTAAGAGAGCAACTCCTTTTGAGAAAACCAATAAAGATTTTGAAATAGAATAAAATCTTGATGCCCATAAGTTCTAAACAACTTTATAATATAAACTACAAGTTCTGATTTAAAGTCTAAAAAGCATATCGCATATTTGGAGCTAAGTATTTGAATATCGAAGGTTAAACTGGGAACATACGAAGAGCCACTGGCAGGGACAGAGAACTAACCCATGCCCCCTGACATATGAAGTCAGGAGGCCCTATGGCATTGACCGCTGGATCTGACTAAGGCTGGGGGTAGGAAAACCACATGAGCCCCAGGAGGAGGAGCATGTGGGCTCCACGCAAAGGCCAAAGGCCGGTGGGTTAGGAGCTGGGGCTGGAAAGCCCTCCAGACACAACCCAGCTAAGATGCTATCTTCTTTAAGGAAATAACCCTGAACCACGGGATGCACCTTAGAGAGTGACCACCTAATACAGCTCTCATCACCTCTCCCCACAACTGTGTCCGAGGACTGAACTGGGGCTCCTGTGTCTAATCCCCTCCCGGTGCCATCCACCACTCCCACTGTCCCCAGAATTCTCCTTATACAACAATCAAATATGTCACCCCTCTCCCTGCTCAAAAGCCACTAGCAGCTTCTACATCATTACATTTGGGCCTAGCCTCCTTTCGCATTGTTGGATCACACCCTTCTCCCCAGCCACCCAAACCAGCCAGTTTCCAAACATGTCATGAGTTCCCCAACCTGGTAACTCTGCTCATGTTCTTGCCTGC
>NC_138370.1:11911135-11947268 GCF_054177405.1 Leptonychotes weddellii
CAGTCGGCTGTTTTTGATGATGTGACAAACAGTCCCAACATCTCAGGGGCTAAAAGTCTTAAGCCTTACGCCATTCTCATACAAAGTCCACGACCCAGTCTTATGGCTCTACTCAGCTTTCCATGAAGGGGAACGACTAGGAAGTTGTTCAAGGACTGTTCATGGCCTCAGCCCAGAAGTGATAGACATCTGTTCTGTTCACAAGCCATTGGTGAGCCCCGACTCCTGGACTCCTGGCTGCGTCCAGTGGGGTGGGATCTAGGGAGTGTAGCCTTCCCTGAGCCCCAAGGTTAGTGAGTGCTAGCAATATCATCTAAGAAGTGCCATCATGCGGACATCTAGACTGGTGTTTGACCATCCCCTAGCCAAGTGGACACCATCACGCTGATCTGAAACGTTTGGGTACCACTGAATTTAATGGTCTTCGACGAATATGCAAAAAAATATTTAAAAATTACTTGATTTTTCCCTGGAGCCACTGGAGGGCACTGTGAACTAGGGAAACGGAAGATGTGGCTCATCTGCTGTTTTCTTTTACAACAATCAACTTGGGCGGTGCAGGAAGCCCTAGGGGATTTCTCTCCTTTTCCCTACTTTTCTTCTCTACTTTTCCTTACCTTTACAGCTGAGAAAGTTACTTTCACTGCCTGAAAATTTCACTGCAAGGTTACAGAGTCAATTAGTGATGGCGGCTAGAGATAGAACTGTCGCTTTTTGACTTTACATCTCATGCCATTCTAAAAATTTCTATTAATTGCCTAATAATGAATATAAATGGATAATTAATGATAATTAATAATAAAGTGGAAATAATTTGAAATACAAATACGTTACATATGATGAAATGGCACATATATGTTATGCAGATTATATGAGTATAGAATCCATGTAACTTTTTGGTATGAATTATGAAATGATAAACTTTCAGGATACCCCGATTGTGTTGGTATTGAGTCCGTAGCTAGTTTTGATGAATACTCTAAGGGTTTTGCTTATTTTTCTTTTTAAAAAAATAATACTTTTCAAGGAACAGAGGGGGTTTGAGGCACAGGAAGACTCAACACACAAAGATTCCTTTCTTTTTCCTGGTGTGTGTGTGTGTGTGTGTGTGTGTCTGTCTGTCTGTCTTAGGGGTGGGGGAGTTTAGGGGAAGGGAGGATGCCAAAAAATAATTTTACTTTTTGGAATCAAATCCTTGGTACCTAGATTGGAATGTTCTAATATCTTTCTTTAGAGGTAGGCATTGCATATGAAAGGTGGAATTTTTTGAGAATGGATGGGTGATTGAAAATAATGATTCCTACCCTATTTGGAAAACTCTGTGTTTGTCTCAAATGTCTTTGCTTTGTCCTTGTCCTTGTCGAGCGAAGTCTTGTTATCTGAAGGATGGATTTTCTTGGCTATTTTTGTTTCCCCTTCAGCGGGCAGGCTCATGTTTGGTTTCCCCACCAGGGGGCAAGCGAAGAAAAGCAGTCAGTCTGATCCTGCACAGGCCCTGCAGAGATGCTTTCCTAGCACAAGTGTGAAGTTTTATGTGTGAGTGTGTGGGTGGCAGGTGTGGGGGGCATTATTTGCTGTATTTTGACTGTATAAAATTGCCTCAGTTTTCACTTGGCTTCTCAGAAGTCCTTTAAAAATGATTGTAATGTAGGGGTGTCTGGCTTGCCCAGTCGGAAGAGTGTGTGCGACTCTTGATCTCAGGGCTGTGAGTTCGAGCCCCATTCTGGGTGTAGAGATTACTTAAATAAAACTTAAACAATTTTTAAAAAAATGATTATAATACAGTTAGCAGTTTCGGTGGAAATTCTAGCACTGTGGGGCTTGTCTAATCTGCATATTTCAACCTTGCCAGAACCCTGCTTTCGTGCCCTGAGATTTGGTCTTAATCTATTCATCTGGCTACAAGAAATGCTTAGGAATGTGATTGCAGTATGTTCTTAGAGACATTGCGTACGGTAGATCTGTGGGAGAGAGTTTTTAATGCAACATCACTAATCATCAGAACGCCCTGTCCCTCACTGGTCCCTCCCCAGCCTCTCTAACTGCCTAACCTGTTTCTCAGTTTATTTTATTTTTTTAAAAAAGATTTTATTTATTTAGTGTGTGTGTGAGAGAGAGAGAGAGCACAAGCAAGAGTGGGGAGGGGAGGGGGAGAGGGAGAAGCAGACTCCCCGCTGAGCAAGAAGCCCGATGCGGGACTGGATCCCAGGACCCTGAGATCATGACCTGAGCCGAAGGCAGACGCTCAACCAACTGAGCCACCCAGGCGCTCCCTGTTTCTTATTTTAAAGCAAGGTTCACTTGGAAGTTGCTTCCCTCACTATTTTGGAACAGTTGGAACAACATTTTATTCATGTATTTATTTAGCTCCAGTTTTAGGGAGATATCATTGACACACAGCCCCGCGCAAGTCGGAGTACAGCATAACAATTTGACGATGCACATGGTGCAAAGCGTACCACAACTTTTTAGAACAGGTAAGAGGTTTCGAAAACAGGAGCAAGAAAAATAAACAGCTCATTAAGGCGTTCCGAACTACATACCAGAGGCTGGTGGAAAACAACTGTGTTTTAAGAAGTTATTACTGGATGAGCAGTGAAAACAAATACTCGAGTTGATCTTGTATTAATCAAGATTTTGAAAAATCATGGGCAAGATAAACATGTCTGTCAGGCCATCTAGTTTCCCACGAAGGCATAACAATTTCAGAGAGTCCTTCATATGGCAAAAAACGTAACCGTGGAGCTATGAATATTGGCATCGCTTTCCGCAAATGCTCCGTTCTTGCCGGTGTGTGGCTTCTGTAATTAATTTCCTCCTATAATCCCTGTAAAAAAAAAAAAACACAAAACAATAACAACAACTAGATGGGTAATGAAGTCACCTGATCTTTTCATGCTCATTACAGCATACAGTCATTAAAATATAACACAGAGGTAATTCCCCGTTTCCCTAGTAGTTCTTCCTGCCTTCAATGATTGGAGTGTTTAAGAAGCCCACCTTGGATTTGACGGCCCCTCGGCCTTCTTCGAGACTCCGTCTTTGTAAGAATGTACTAGAACTGCTTTTTTAGATGGAACCTAGCCCATATCAGTTTACTGGTTCCCTACTACATGACTAAACTAATTTTTCAGATGCTTTGAATAGCGTATGGAAGACTATTGGTTTCCTACAAAAGCAAACATGAAAACTCCAAGCCTTATGGTTAACTGCGATCAATTTACCTTTAATTACCTCCTGAAGTATCTGTTAATGATTCATTACTTATAAAAACAAATTATAGGTACTCTGCAGCCCTGTTTGTAGTTTCTTTAATGTTTTGGAAAATGGGCGAGTGGCAAAAATGCACTCATGCATTGGACATGTGAACCAAATTGTTTTGTAATTTTATATATTTAATAAAGTATACCGCAGGGCCGTAGTATAAACCCACGGGGTTAAGCTGAGGTGGAAGAAAGTGCTTTAGGACACAAATCACGGCTTCCTGTAACACACCGTGTTGGCTGTCCACACTGTGGCACGTGACCTGCACGCAGCAGACAAGGCTAATTGGCTTGCTGTCCTGGTTTGTGGGGTTTTAGATGCGTGATGGTTTCTTTCATTCATGGCCTTTGCAACTGGCCTCAGTTTGCAGTCATTTCTCAGAGACAAAATAGGTCACAGTGAGTTCCAAACTCCTTTTCTTTTCCCCCCAAGAAAACCCCTTTTCAAATAGAATGATGCATGGTATCCCAATATATAAGGATGAAAGCAAAAGCACCCTTTTTGGGAAGAGGGATAAGAGTCTCAGAAGCTTCAGAAGCTTGTCCACATGTCTCCCAAAGAGGCATCACCCTGATCTAGAGGACTCCTCGGAACCCAGCGTGAAAAACGCTGAGATAGAAGATTAAGTTGCTTTTGCCTCTAAGTGCCGCGTATTGCTCAGTCACGTATGCATTTCTGGGCCTTCGTGGGCATGAACGTTAGTTCAGGGATTGACAAACTTTGTTCTGTGAAGGGCCGGAGAGTAAATATTTTCAGCTTTGGGGGCCATATGGTCTGTGTCACAGCTTCTCGGTCCTGCCACTGTAATTCCACGGCCGCCACAGACCTACGTGATGGTGCTGAGTGTGGCTGTGTGGGAAGACTGTACTTAACGGACACCGAAATGTGAATTCCAAGTGATTTTTACACGCGATGAAATATTATGGTTTCAGTTTTTTCCAACCATTTGAAGATGGACAAACAAGTCTTGGATCATGGGCCACGGAGCTGGATTTGGTGTGTGGGTCATAGTTCACTGGTTCTTGCTTTAGTCGTTCTATAGATATTTTTGGGAGGAAAAAAAAGAGGAAGTTATATGTGTTTAGCTGAAGTTCAGATAAAGGCGTTTGTAGTTTATTTCAGCTTTTCTGACAACCTCCTTCCCCTGTTCTGAGACTACTGTAGATGTCTGCTTTATGTCTCAGAGGCTGCTAATTCCTGATACAAATGTTCTCTTGCGTACGTGGCTAAGAGGCAGTTAAATTTAGGCTGGGGTGGTAGGCCATCGACCTGGGTTACAAAATAGCTAAGCTGCTGGGTGTTAAAATTAAAAAGCTCTTACTTTCGATTTAGTATTTGCTTTCTTCCCAGTGTCTTCTGTTTCCTTCTTTTTTTTTTTTCTTTAAAGATTTTATTTATTTATTTGAGAGAGAGAATGAGATAGAGAGCATGAGAGGGGGGAGGGTCAGAGGGAGAAGCAGACTCCCCGCCGAGCAGGGAGCCCGATGCGGGACTCGATCCAGGGACTCCAGGATCATGACCTGAGCCGAAGGCAGTCGCTTAACCAACTGAGCCACCCAGGCGCCCCACCCCTGTTTCCTTCTTAATAGACATTTTCTCAGGAATAGATTTAAACTCAGGCTAGAGAAATGTATGGTCGGTCTCCTAAGTTTCTCACCCGGGCTGCACCTGTTCCGATCTCAACCTGAGTGTGGAAGAGTTGGAAAAGTGCAAGACGAGAAGGAAAAACACCATGCACCGTGGATCCGCACACACACACACACACAGGCTCTGTGAGCCCGTGCACGCATGCACTAGGACCTTTACAACTGAAAACAAGAATAATGCTCTTAGTACTTGCAGGCCACCCTGATATTTGATATTCCATTTTCTTCCTCCTTTTTTTTCTCATCACCCATGCCAACCAATGAAATCGATGTGATGACTCACAAAGGATCAGGAGGATGCCAGGTTGGTGAACATGGCCTCGTGTCTTGTGTTGCATCGAATCTGAATCTTCTCTTCATGGCTCTGGGGAACAGTTAAGAACTTCTACATCAGGGCCGACACCTCCATTTGTGTGCGTTTTATAAAGATGGCTCTGGTTGTATCGTCTGAGAAAGCGATGGGCTCAAGAGCAGATGGAGGGACCAGCGAGGCAGCGGTTACAGCGTCCACCAAGAGTTGGTGGCCATTCTAAGTGAGCTATGGAGGTGCAGAGAAGGAAGGAGCCAGAAGGTGGATGTGGGGTGGAGAGGAAGACTGTCAGGATGCAGGCTCGACTTCCATGTGAGTCTCCTCTTTGTGTCTCCATGCCTTACCTATAACGCGGTAGCAGGGCAGGTACCCGTCTCCTGAGTTTTGTGAGGTTTGCAAAGATGGTGGCATAGGGTAGACATTTCCCCCTTTCCTCCCCCAGGCAGAGGTGGGCCCAGATCCCTGCAGCTCAGCTCCGGCAAGACCCTGAGCTCTCTGTTGGGACCCAACTCGTCGGGTCCTTCACCTGTCGTGTGGGGACAGGAACAGCGTTTCATAGAACAGCTGGGAGGATTAAATGAGAGGATATTGGCAATGCCCTTTGTAAGTGCTCCCTGAGGGGCAGGTAGAGAGGAGGAGTTGCACGTGGCCTGTCCTTGGCCATCTGTAAATGCCAGACCCCTCCCCTTTGAATCTTTCTGTTAACGATGGCTACTTAAATCATTTTTATTACTTTTTTTTTTTTTTTTGCATCATCTGTGTATTAGTCTGCGTGGGCTGCATAGCAAAATACCATTGACTGTGTGGCTTAAACAACAGGAATTTATTTCCCGCTCTTCTGGAGGCTGGGAAGGCCAAGATCAAGCTGTGGGCACAGCTGGTTCTGGCTGAGGGCTCTCACGCTGGCTTGCAAACGTCTGCCCTCTTGCTGTGTCTTCATATGGAGGACAGAGAGCCAGCTCTGGTCTCTCTTCCTGTTGTTATAAGGACACTCATCCCCTCATGGGGGCCCCACCCTCATGACCCCATCTAAACCTAATCACCTCCAAATACCATTACATTGGGAGTTAGATCTTCAACACAGGAATTTTTTTGGTGGGGGGAGACACAAACATTCAGGCCATAGCACTCTCAAATTTCTTTGTGTCCGTTTTTATAGAAGAGCAAAATGGAAATTAATACTCTCAGAGGTTTAGTGAGTTCCTGTATTTGCTCTTGTCAAGATCCCACATTGTTGTCACCAAAAAGGCAAATCCCAACCAGAGTTTCTCTCTGAGCTGAGCAGCAGGTTTTAAAGACAGGAAGAGGGATTGAAAAGGAGAAGACACAGAAGCAAGGGGAATAGCTCAACCAGTTGATATGCAGGTTGAAATTTACTTCTGTCGGTAAATACCCATGCAGAAATTTGCGTCTTATGACTTGTCACCTATTCGTCCTATCCAACCACCCCAAGCACAGCTATATTCCCATGATGGTAATGATGTTTGGCGGTAATAGTGTGTGTGTGTGTGTGTGTGTGTGTGTGATAACTGCTATGTTCTTTGCTGTTCGGTGTTGGCTAGTGTTATGATATGATGCTGCCCCACCCCCCATAGTGATCAGGACCAGAAGTGTGGGCAGTTGGGCAGACTTGCTCAAGATCACATCACAAGCTAGTGACAGAGCTGAGATTGAACCAGGCCTGATACTCAAGTCCTGTGTAATTGTCACATCTTGCTACTTCCTACAACCCCCTGGATAGTTGAAAAGCACTTGTCTAAACCTTATCTCTGAGGCTGGATAAGAGTTTCCTGTTTCAGCTCCCCATGTCCCGCCAGCTCTGTCATATTTGATCTAGCTATTTTGTGTCTCAGTTTAAGTGTTGGGAAAATTTTAGGGGGTAAATTCTTTTTCCTTCCTCTAGGGAAGTGTCACCATTCTTTGCCCGTCATTTAATGTTAAATTCTGTAGGATGTTAGGGACAAGCTTATACTGGTTAGGAAATTAAAACTAATTCTTCAGTGCACTGGCCAATGCATTTTAAAATTTAAATTTTGCTTTCTTGGGATGCTGTTTGAGGCAGAGACTTGTGTAGGAGAGTAAAGAAAGAATGGCTGATAGAAAACAATTTTTAAAAAAGCAAGACATAAAGAAGTCATTTTCTGATCCTTGAAAATATCAGGATAAGTATTCAGTTCTCTTTTGAGGCTTACATCTCGAGAGTATCTTCCCATTTATGAAATGACATTATTTTTCTAGGCTGCAGCTTCTTATAGTGTTTAGAGTTTGGGAATTGCTTTTGTAGAACTACATTCTTCAGGTCAAGTATGTTTATCTCATCGAAGCTTGGAATATAAGTGCCTGGACCCTGGGGTGGCCACTTGGCCTTGCAACTCAGTTTTTTGGTTTTTTTTTTTAAGATTTTATTTATTTATTTGAGAGAGAGAGAGAAAGAGAGAGTGCACATGAGCAGGGAGAGGGGAAGGGGTAGAGAGAAGTGACTCCCCACTGAGCAGGGAGCCCGATGTGGGGCTCAATCCCAGGACCCTGGGATCATGACCTGAACCGAAGGCAGACACTTAACTGACTGAGCCACCCAGGTGCCCCAGCAACTCAGTTTGTTATGGGAAAAGACACAGGGAAATGCTGGTCTCCTTGAATTTCATGAGCTGGGAGACTAGTCTGGGAGCAGCCTCCTCAGTCTTCTAGGCTCCTAAAAAAGGGTTGACATGGGTCTCCAAGAGTTGCTTAAACTTTCTGAATGGAGGGACCTGTGATGTCACCAGACAGGCAGGAAACCTGCCAGAGAACTACGTGACTGGCTGGATCCGGATCTGGGCTTCTCCATTGACCTTGCAGAAACTGGCTTTTCAATGACTCCCAGTTATTTTTTTTTTTAAAAGATTTTATTTATTTATTGTCAGAGAGAGAGAGAGAGAGCACAAGCAGGGGGAGCCGCAGGCAGAGGGAGAAGCAGGCTGCCTGCTGAGTAGGGAGCCTGACGCAGGACCCCGGGATCATGACCTGAGCCAAAGGCAGACGCTTAACTGACTGAGCCACCCAGGGGCCCCAATTGTCTCCCAGTTATAAAATCAGATGTTTCTGTTGCTTCTGTCTGGGCATTGTCGGTTCAGTGCATGTTCATCATTCCTGACTACAATTGCGTGTTTAATAGTTTATCCTCCTCATGTGACTGTAAACCTGGTGAGGGTAAGGACCGCGTTCATCTCAGTCATGCATGTTGAGTGCCTTGTATGTAGTCGTAAGAGTGACTGACTGGGGGATGAGTGTGGAACATTGTGCCTTGGCCAGAATACAGTATGGATTCAATTAATGCCTGTGGAGTAAATATTTTTTTTCTTACTTTGAAGTTGTGTTTATTTACTTAAAAATTGAGGGCTAACATAATACAGTGAAACACATAAGGTGCATTAACCTTAAGTATACAGCTCAATGATTTTATAAATACACACACTCTCACTATATATATATATATACACGCACATACATACCATGGAACAGCCAATCAAATTGAGATATAGAAATTCCTGGCATTCCCTAAGGTTCATTTTTAGAGGGAGGTGTCTGTGTTATATATTCTAACAATAAAATTCATTTACTCAGCTTTATTTTCTAGAACACTTACCACGTACATAGCATTATGCTATGTTCCAAGGGATACCTACCAAAAATAAGGTACATTCTGCCCTTCAGAAGCCTCCTTATTTGGTTTGCAAGACAGGACTAAACATGAAATAATCCAGTAACTTGATGTTTACCAAACTCAGGACTGTAGACCAATGGTTTCTGGATTTTATGCTTGTATTTATTTTTTTAATGACAGAATCCCTTCTTCAAATTAACACCTACCTGGAGCCCAGCATAGAAAACAAACAAGCAGAGGGATGTTTAGGTTGAAGCTGGAGTAAGGAGCCCCTCCTCGCCCAGGAGTAAGTGCTATGGGAGTTCAAAGCTGAGGATTCCTGCAGCTGGAGCAGATAGGGGAGACCCTGGGACTGGAGATGAAAGGTTTATACTCCAGGGGTGGGAAGCTCAGGGCAGCTGGAGGAGGGGAAAGTGGCCTCCCAGCCTGGGAGACGTGTGCAGAAAAGGAGTCTGCGGTCTGTATCAATGTCATGGAGGGAGCCCCTTTGAGGTGGGTCCCTCGGGAGGGTGCCGGGCAAGGGTTAGTGAAGACCAAGGAGTGACACTAGCCACAGGTCGTGCAAAAAGGGTGAGGGTGACAAAGAGTTATTCTACCCAACATTACATTAGATTTCCTCATGCATTTTGTTTAAATTTTACTCCAGATAGACATCCGTTATTTTTCTTTAGATAGCCAGATCAACCCCAGAGAATAACTTCAGGGGAGGGAAGGTGAGTGAGTTCCGTCTGTGGTCTGCTGGGGTCAGGGGCAGCGAATCTACAATACCAGGTGATACCGTTTCCTTGAGCCATCTGAACACTTTCAGGACTGAGCAAAAGTCTTAGGACTTTAAAATGGGAGTTGCAAATAATAAGTGCAGAGACTAAAAAAAAGGCACAGGAGGTGCATTTATATTTATAAAATCTAATGACACCGCGGTAGTATGAGTGCTCCTAATTATACATAGAAAGGTTGTTAAAAGGCTCAAATGTACCGAGTCTGTTTTGACCAAGGTGGAGTGAGCTATTGTTTGCCTGTTGGAGTGGCCTGCATTCCTACAGGTGAATAGGTTGTCATTAAATGTAGTTAAATGACAGTTTACGAAATGGATCCTGCTACCTGAGTTGTGCTTTGTAGCAACCCCTGCATGTCAGCAAAGGTGAGTTAGCCCACATTGATTAAAATAATGCTCTATCTGGTTCTATAAAAGGCTCGGAATTTAAGAGATTCAACTTTAGAAAGTAGTCATGAAAAATAATTTTTGTGGTTGTCGACAGCAAAATTGATTACATTTCCATTTGCAATTCTTGGACCACTGAATTCAGTCTTTTTTTGTGATTTAGTTCTACAAATTCAACAAATACGTGACAGACATTTATTGAGTGTCAATTGTATTCCAGGCGTGGTACTGTGAGACATAGTAATGAACAGAATTGCCAAAGTTCTTGCTTTCATGGAACTTGTATTATTGTGTGGTATTTCTAATGTTTTTCTACAGTCTCATCAACAAGGTGAAATTATTGCTTACGAAAGCATAAGCAACTCATTTGGCTGAAGTCTCAGTGGATTTTCAAGTATATAAAATTTGGGGAAGGTGAAGATTTTAGGAAAATAGTAGATATAAAAGTGAATTCCGATTCAACATGTTAATACCCTTTTGATGTCCACTAGTTAGCAGCATTGTAGAACTTTCTCTCTCTCCGTCTTAGTATTCTAGAATTCTTTCAAAATTACTAACAGATATTTTTAAATACTTCATTTCATGTGGAAAATAAATAGAATTTGACAGCCAATAGCCATAGCTAAGTATATACATGGACAAAGTATGTAAATATCAGTGATGTGGAAATGTGTCATCCATTGACCAGGAAGGTCTTGAGTGATTTTCATAGTTAAAAAAAAAAGGTATCTGAAAAATGTATGTGAAAACTTTAGCCATTTCTTTTATATGTTTAGCTGTTAGAGTAAAGATGTATCTTAAACCACTAAACATTAAGTGACACAAAGAAACATTATAGGGCATTAATGTGGTCCAGGGGCTAAATCACTCTCACTTTCATGATTTCTTGAGGATAGTGAGGGAGCAGAAACACATAAGCAAAGGAGAGGCAAGACATTTAGTGACAGTTGTCTACCTGAAAACCAAATAAACATGTTAAAATCATCAGTACACATGTTTCTCTTATATATATAAAAAGCAGTTGCTTCTCAGAGAGGGATATTAAAAAAATGCAACCCCAACTTATAGTCCTTTCCTTAAATAGAAAAGCACCAGTACTAAAAACAAGATGATTAATCACCCAATGTTTTATTTGGAGTTTTACTTCAAACCCAAGAATTCTTGGTGGTTTCTAAACTTGGTGCTAAGGAATTTTTCTGTTCCAAATTAAAAAATACCATAATTTGTCAGTTATTTTAACACTTCTTGAATTTAAGTTTTAGAGACAATTGAGAGAATAACAATGCAAATAAACTAAGAACTATGTATAACATTAGCAGAAAAAAAGTAATTTTCCTAAAGGTCCTCTATAATTCTGTTATTTTTTTGTGTTCAAAATTAGAGACCACTGAATGCACTAGCTTGAGTGCTTAGAAGTGTTTTGTTTTGTTTTGTTTTAGCAAAAAAAAAAAAAAAAAATCCCCCAAAACAAAAAATCCTAAATTTTCTTGTCTGAGTTTTAATTACTATAAGGGTAATAGCTCGAGAGAAATTTTTGAAAAGAAAAAAAATCCATCCATTATTTCATAATCGATTCATTCCGCATTCCTCATATGCCGGTATATTTTCTGATAATTGTAATTATAGTTGACTCATAGTTCTGTACATTTGTTTTTCCTCAGTATGTATCAACATATATTAATATATATTTATGTATGTTTACATGTTATATAAAAATATAATATATATTATAGATATAAAATAAATATATGTTGAAGGGCACCTGGGTGGCTCAGTCGGTTGAGCCACTGACTTTGGCTCAGGTCATGGTCTCAGGGTCCTGAGTTCAGGTCCCATGTCAGGCTCCCCACTGAGTGCTTGTCCCTCTGCCCCTCCCCCTGCTTGTGCTCGCTCACTCTCTCTCAAATAAATTTTATTTATTTATTTGAGAAAGAGACAGAGAGTGAGCAAGCACAAGCAGGGGGAGGGGCTGAGGGAGAAGCAGCAGACTCCCTGCTGAGCAGGAAGCCCTTTGCGGGGCTCTATCCCAGGACTTCCGGGTCATGACTTGAGCCGAAGCCAGATGCTTAACCAACTGAGCCATCCAGGAACCCTCCAGTTCCAATTTCTTCCCTAAAAAGTCTAATAGATATTTTTATAAAAACAAAACCATTATTCAATTTGGTGAATTTACATTTGTTGAGTATTCTGGAATACCAGTCTCTGAAAAAGAGACACACCATCACGAGTAGTTATTAGGATGGCAGTCTTTTTTTTTTTTTCTTCTTCTTCCTCTCTGAACCTGTCCAGGGAGTTCCCATGGTCCAGTTGAATATTTTCTGCTGAAAAATGTCTTCAGGAAAGCAACAGTGGATTTCTTAGAAAAACCAACCTGTGAACTCATTTCTCTTTTTAGGTTGCCTGAGATTTGTAGGTGAGTGAAACCAAGGTGAACAATTGCTTTATTTTACTATAAAATCAGTTTTACTCAATCTTCTTGTATTTAAAGTCTTTTTTTGAAAAATAAAACTGGGTGTACTTTCACTATACCTAATGCAGTCAGTTTTTCTTCTCTCATTTTCGTTTGACAACTTCATTATTGAATTGTGAAAAACAGCCCTGGGTTCAGAAAATTTTTACCTTGAGGGATACCAAAAAAAAAAAAAAAAAAAAGTCATGTTGGTAGTAAAGTTAAGTTGTTGCTTGTGTTAAAAGTCAAGGTGAGTCATTTAACTGCATCTATTAAAAAAAATTCTTGTACTGATTACCTCTGGTAGAGATTATGGATTGGATGCTAAAATCATTAATAAAAATGCCTCTAAATTATTTTAAATTACTCAACTTCATCTCACCACAGAGTTAGCATGCTCGTTCATTCCACAAAAATTTATTGGGCCCCTCACCTACTATATGTTGAGTATTTTATTGGACATTAATGTGACTGAAATATGGACTCTGACCCTGGGATAAAATGTTAACTTCACAGATAAAGTTCATTTGTAAAATGAACTACACATTACAAATAACATCATTAAATTCTCACAAGAATTTCATAAAACAGATGTTTCGCTTATTTTAACGATGAAGTGGAAACACAGAAAACATAATAGCCTCCCCAAGGCTGTCTCTAATGCAGTTCCTTAGATTACCAATCAGGTGATCTTTGTAAGCTACAGAGAGGAATCTCTGACAATCTGAAAAGAACAATAAAAATATGTCCACCACAGCTAAATACAAAATAGAAAGTAATACATACAATGAGGGAAGTACAGCAGAAGAGGTGCAAGAGACTAGAAGAGGGAGAGTTGGCTTCTGGGCAGGGGATGGACAAAGGAATACCACCAGAATCCGGCTAGATGGACTTTACCCTTACAGAGCTGGAGAAGCTCTTTCCATCCAGCCCTGGAAAAGCTTCAGTAAAGCTTAAGCCGGGTAGGAAATGAGCATGGGAAGATTGGAAATAGGAGTAGTCAGCAGTTCCATTTATCTGGAGTACAGAATGTGCCACACAGAGTTTTTAGAGTTGAAGCCAAAAAGATGGAAGAGAGACACATATTCCAAGTCTTTGATGGCAGATCAAGAAGTTTTAATTTTATTTCCTAGGAAATGAAGAACAATTTGGGGTCTCTAAGCAGAAGTGTGATTAATCTAGGAGGAGTTTCAAACACAGGAGTTGCAAATTCAAATGCCTGTAAATGCCAAGCAGGTAACAAGTGAAGTGGAGAGGATGTGGAAAAAGAAGAGGATGTCTTCAATTGGGGATCGTTGTCATTCATTGCTTTAGGAACCCAACCTCTCACCCTAACGCGGATTTATTGTTCTCTTGTGCATATGTGCTTTATTGTCACAAATTACGTCTTTATACCACGTGTGCTTCTCGACATAGATTGTAATTATTGTTTTATGTAGTTGTCTTTTAGGTCATACACAGAAAAAGGAAATAAGTACATATACATTAATACTGATTTTTATATTTACCTATGTAGTTACCTCTGCTAGTGTTTTTATTTCTTCATGCAGATCAGGTTATTCCCAGTCTCCATTCATTTCAGCATGAGGGATTCTGTAGCATTTCTTGTAGGGTAGTTTACTAGCAGTTTTTGTTTATCTGGGAATGTCAATTTCTTTGTCAGTTTTGAAGGATAGTTTTGCTGAATATAGAATTCTTAGTTGATAGTATCTTCTAGCACCTAGATGTCATCCAGTTGCCTTCTGGTTTCTGTGGTTTCTAACAAGAAATCAGCTGTTAATCTTATAGTGGATCCTTTGTGTGTGACAAGTCTTTTCTCGCTTTCCACTTTTGAGATTCTCTCTGTTTTTAGGTACTTTGATTACAGTGTGTCTCAGTGTAGACCTCTGAGTTTATCATACTTGGAGTCCATTGAGCTTCTTGAATATGTAGATTAATGTTATGGTCATTATTTCTTCACGTGTTCTTTCTACTTCTTTTCCTCCTTTCTTTCTGGGTCTCCTATTATGCATATGTTCGTATGCTTGTGGTGTCCCTTGAATTTCTCAGACTCTGTTCATTTTTCTGCATTCTTTTTCTGCTCCTAAGATTGGGTAATTAAAATTAATTTATCTTCAAGTTCACTAGTTCTTTCTTCTGTTTGCTCACATCTGTTATTGAACTCCTCTCTTCCAATTATTATACTTCTCAACTCCAGAATTTTCTCTTTTTCCCTCCTTCTTTCTCCCTCTCTCTCTCTCCTCCTCCCTCCCTCTCTCTCTCTCATGTGTGTGCATATATATACACACTTATATGTATATATATATGTAATATTTATTTGTTTATCGATATGTTCTATTTGGTGAGACAGTTTTCTTGGTTTCCTTTAGTTTTTTGTATATGGTTTCTTTAGATTTTTGAGCATATTTAAAATAATTGATTTAAAGTATGTCTAGTGAGTTTTTGTGGTTTAGTGACTTTTCTAAACTGATTTTGTGAAGTTTGTATTCTCTGTCATGTAAGATCACTGAAGTCTTAGCTTAGTGATCAACTAGCAATTTGACAGAGATTTCCTTAAACATCTCAAACAGACAAAAAGTAATAATAGTAATAATAATAAGAAGAAGAAGGAGGAGGAGGAGGAAAAGGAGAAGGAGAAGAAATAAATTTTAAAAAGAAAATAAAACCACATAGTAGGCTGTGTGTGTTGGGGCATGCCTTCAACACTCAGCCATGCAGTTTATGACTCTACCTTAGCCTGAAAGTCAGGTGGAAGTGAGAGATCAGGGCCTTCTCAGGTCTTTTCTGAGCATACCCTGCTCTGGACATGTGTAGGAGCTATTAGATTCCCAGCAATATGTGGGAGCTTTTCAAAGTCCTTATTTCCTGAAGTATCTCCTTCCCAGCCTTTTCTTGCAGGCTTTTTGGTGTGTCTGTTATATGTTCCAAAGAGTATCCCTTGCCCCTAGTGGCGACAGAAAATTCATTTGCCTTTAACATGTTTGATAAATGCCTCTTGGGTACTCACTTCTTCACCCAGGGAGAGCTCTGAATTAGGTTAAATAAAGAGAAGCCCTTTGCACCAGTCCTTCAGGGAGCTGCCAGACAGATCCAAAAACAAATAACCATAATTATTTGGAAAGAAGGTCTGCACTGCTCCTTCCAGCACCAGGCACCCACACCAGGCAAGTGGGTTGTGTCTTCAGGACCACCACTGATCTAGGTTAGGGACATGGGGTAGGGTAAGTTAAAATGCCACAAATGTCTCCTACTGATATTTAGCCACCTTTTTCTTGATTGTGTGTTCACCTGGTTGCTGTAAACATTTAACTGGTTTCCAGATTTAGGATGAAGTTGATTCTGACAGTTTTTATTAGCTGTTTGTGGAGGATCTAGCCCATGTTCTCCACTCCACTGTTTTCAGTGATGTCACTCACGTGCCTTAAAAGTATTGTACATCTCAAAGAAAACGTACGTATGAGCTAAGTACAAAATGGTGCCTTACTACTACCTTGGGTATAGAACAAATTGGGGAGGAGAGTGATTGAATGAGAAGAAGGGGGAAGGAAATGGGGGGATATTGACCACCCCAACCCGGGGCCCCAAAACTCAGCAGTCCTCCTGGCAAGTAATGCAGTTCATGAGTCTCTTCTATTAGGGGAAAGGTGTTTGGTCACCTGTCACAGAAAACCTGGCTAATACTAGCTCAGACAGATAGGAATTTATTTGACTCACATAAAAGAAACCTGGAATGGACAGTCAAGAGCTAGAGAAGTAGCCGAATGACGCTGTCAAGAATTCAGGCCCCATCTGTCTTTCTCTTCTAGCATCATTAGAATATTGTCCCCTACGTCCTCTGTTGTGCCTTTTAATCTCAAGGTGGCTGCAGTAGCTCCAGATATTTCCTGTGCATTCAAGGCAGAGGATTGGCGCAAGGCCTTTTCCTGGTGATTTTTAAAAAATATCAGGACAGAAATCCTTCTCAGAAAACTTCTTATATTGAATTAGCCAAAAATAAGTCAGACACCATCTCCGATCAGTCACTGGACAAAAGGAATGAGATTTACCATGACCCTTTCCTTAGGGCCCAAGCAAGGCCTGTCTGTCAAGAGGTCAATGGACCAAGGTCCCGTAAGCCAGGAAGAAAGAAGGAGGCTAACTATTCAGTAGGCAATGGACAGTGGTGGTCATAGGCAGAAACTAGGAGAGTTGGCCGAGGCAGGTGGGAGGTGGCTGCTTGGAAGAACAGTAGCTGGCTGCTTTGTTCTAGACCATGCCCAAATGGGCGCAAGCTGTCATAGTTACGGGGGAAGTGGAAGGTTAGGAATGAGGATCAGAAACACAGAATGTCCAGGCAGCCATATAACGGGTAAAACCAGAAGTGTCGATTCAGAACCAAAATAAGCCAAAGCCGGTGGTGTGTCCAAAGCTGGAACAGGATGCCGGAGCCCATGTCAGGGCCCAGATGGAGCACATAGAGTTCTGCTGAGTACTTGGTTTCTGGCTCTGGTCTTTGCTTGAAGGGAGTTCACACTGCGCTGAGAGCCGGCAAGCGGTTTCTGACAGGTGTGGCGATCTCTAGGCCCTCGGACTACTAGTTAACTCCGGGGAGGAACATGGTGTGGCAGGGGCTAGCAGATTCCAAGTATTGAACTGGAGACGGAAGAAAGGTTTGTTGGGGCCAAGTTGGGAAACTGGCAGGAGTCCCAGACCCAGGAGGAACCCGATGTTTTGGGCAATCCCCAAAACAGGAGCTTGGGAACAAGGCCTAGAGGGGAAGCCCTGTTATTTGAGGGTTGGAGGCAGGCTGGGATCAGGGAAATGGGAGCTCTTTGATTAAAAGTGGGACTTTCGAGAGGGACTGTCGGTCGGTGCTCCCTGCTGTTGGACTCCAGGGTGGAGCTGGCTCCGGTTAAATTAAAGGTCTCCTGCCCCAGGGTGGGATTGGTCGTGGGAATGGAAGAGTAGGCCAAGTCTACTGCCCACGGAGGTCCGCTGGTCCCACCTGGCGATGGAAAAGAGGATGTAGCTTCATAGGGGATAGACACAAGAAATATTTTGGAGAGAGTGTTTATAGGACTTTGCAAGAGGTAGATGGTGCTCGCCCTGGAGAGTAGGTGGCTGGGCTTATCAAAAAAAAATGGAATGTGGAGGCAGCAACAAGCCCCTTGAGTCTGAGCCATACATAGGGCACCTAGGTGGGGCTGTCCGTAATTGGCCATGTGAGACTAGAACTTGGGAGACAGAGTAAAATAAAGGCTGGAGTCATCCACATCAAGATAATGACGGGGTAGGATTGGATCGGGGGAAGGCATGGGGAGAGTTCAGCACACTGTTCTATTTATGTGCCACAAAGGAGAAGCCCTTCCCACAAACGGCGGTGTTCCTTTCCTGTTCGTTTTACTGCCCCATGAATTCTTTTTCCAGATCCCTCAGATTGCTGATGGATTTTTCTTCGCTAATGTTTTCAGTTATACCCGATTTCCCCAAATATCTGCATTTTCTTATTGAAAGGTTTATTCAGATTCTTAAAGGACAAAAAAAAAAAAAGAATATTGGAGAATATCATCTTTCCCAACCCCCAGACGAGATTTTTGTTTATTATTCTTTATGATTTCTATTTATAATAATTGTTATTTATGGGTCATCCCCAAGATTCTGTAGTGAGATTTCTTTTAAAAATGTTAAAAGAAGGCTATGTTGCAACTTTCTCCTTCATGCTTTAATCAGGCAGCAAATGGGAGAAAGGAGGATGCTGCTTTGTGTTACACCCACATCAAAATTATTATAGATTGGATGATCTGACCACACCTTGTACCTTGGGAGGAATATTCCTTTAAGGCATGAAGGATTATTCTATGTAAGTTAGTGGTGGGTTTTTTTTTTTTTTTAAAGATTTGATTTATTTATTTGAGAAAGAGAATGAGAGACAGAGAGCACGAGAGGGAAGAGGGTCAGAGGGAGAAGCAGACTCCCTGCTGAGCAGGGAGCCTGATGTGGGACTCGATCCCGGGACTCCAGGATCATGACCTGAGCTGAAGGCAGTCGCTTAACCAACTGAGCCACCCAGGCGCCCCTAGCGGTGGGTTTTTAAGGATTTATCTTAATAAGGAAAAAGAAAAATACTTAAACCAAGCTAATAAAATAAGTTGACAGAAGGGTGCCTCAGTGTAAGTAACAGGTGGGAGAAAGGTGTCAAGTCTTAACTGTCGGAATGGCTAAATAGTTACTTGAACCTGTGATTTCAGGGGTAGAGTGTCAGCTAGTTTCTCAGACGCACATGGTAAATGTAAAGAACTTTCCAGAACTGAGGTCAAAAGCTACAGATGGGGTAACCAAGTGTTGATGAAAGCAGGACAGTGTTGGGGGTGGAAGGCAGTGTCAGGGATGGTTCCACACTGGGGACTATCCTGGGCTGCATGAGACTTTGGTCACCTTAGTTCTAGACCTCTGTCGGGGTTCACTGTTCACATACTTCAGGGTGCAATGAAATGCAAGTAAGGCATTTCCTCCTTGTCCCGGTCTCCAAGCTGAAGCACTGTTTTGCGATATAAAACACAGGTGGTGCAAGGGCCTGGAAATGCCCAAATGAGATCGTCTCAGTTGTTAACGCTTTTCCGGTTGCTTTTCAAGTCTAGGTGACAGTGTTTGGAGACTGTGTTGAGTGCATTCAGGGCCCGGCCCCGCAGGTACTTAATGACTTCAGTGTGGGCTTTTAATCTCCTGCCCAAGTGCTATCTCGCTTGCCCAGACAAGCCCTTCACCACTGCAGGAGAGTGAGGGAAAATTAACGCCGCCAAAGCCACCGGGGAAGGGAAGGCATGTCGGAAGGTAGAAATGAATTGCATTAGTATTTATTTTCATGCGGTCTGGAAACTTTAAAGCTCTGGGCCACTGCAGGAGGACCCAGCACCCTCCCATGGAAGGGGGAAAAGAGAATAAGGAGATTGAAAAATATCCAGAGCATGGCTGTCTTTAATGGTGGAGTTAGCTGTCGGGAAACCTGAAATGCTGAACGTAGTAAAATGCTGACTGCAGCTTCACTTCACATGCGGTAACCCTGGCACAGAACAGCATCGGTCTGGCACCAAAGGAAATCAAGAGAATAAAGCAGAAGTCGTCAGGATTTGAAGGAAGCCGCAGATGATTACCGTCTGTACATTTTACAGACCGCTCGCAAAACCAAGAAGCCAGGACCCACGCTGGAGAGGAAGTATATTGAACTCGGGGGTATGTTTCTAGATGGAGGAAACTCGGGAATTGGTCTGAATTTTTATTTTTTTTATTTTATTTTTTTTAAGATTTCTTTTTCTTTAAAGATTTTATTTATTTATTTGACAGAGAGAGGCAGCGAGAGAGGGAACACAAGCAGGGGGAGTGGGAGAGGGAGAAACAGGCTTCCCGCTGAGCAGGGAGCCCGATGCGGGGCCCGATCCCAGGACCCCGGGATCATGACCCAAGCGGAAGGCAGACGCTTAACGACTGAGCCACCCAGGCGCCCCTGGTCTGAATTTTTTAAATACAATACTTCATAAGACCTGACAGGTTTCTTTTCTTTTTTCTTTTTTTGGTCTGGTGACATATGGGCACTAATAGTTCATTTGTCCAAAACCTGGAACACCAGGAGGTTTATTTGTGTGTCTTGTGTGGGGGATACGATCGCTATAAACTTGTACTCCACCAGGCCCTCCTACTTTCATGATTTCTCCGTAAATGGAGAATTATTTGTCAATTGCTCTCCGCGTTCAGATGGTTCTCATAAATGCGTTTTCGTGTTCTTTCCAGACACTTGCGGAAAGGTCATCATGAAACACATTTAAGGGTTTGGGAGAATGAATTGGTTCATCGCTGTCATAGATCACTTAGCTTGGACTTTCCTATTTATTAGCCAAAAGAAGGTACCTTTGGATGAGCCTGCAGGAAATATCTTTAGATGAGCTTTCTTTGCCCCGCGTTTGATTGACGTTGCAATTTGAGCCAATAGCAAGATTCCCTACAGCTGAGAGCTACGTGGAGACCAAGACATAAAACACAGAAGCTGTAGATAGTGCGTGTACAAATGCATGTGCTTTCATCAGGATTTCTATTTGTTCTGAGAGCTTTGACCAAAACTTACAAACTCTGGCCCTTGAAAAAAACTAGATTCATGGGAGGCCAGGAGGGGTCGGGAAGGGGAGAGTTGAATTTGTTCTTTTTTATACAAAGTGAATGTATGTTTTAAAATAATAAACAGTGCACAAGAGAGGCCCGCTTTTCTGAAATGTTTACATAAAAAGTTAAATCCTATATAAATGGAACCATTAGGTAAATTATTTGACATCTCATTGGGAAATAGAAGCTTGCTTATAAACAGGTTTGAAAGAGAGCCCTGGAAATAAATTTAATGGGATAATTTTTACTTGAAAATAGCAATTAATGACAGATTGCAGAAGTCAGCCAGTGAATTGTAACTTAGCGCTTTTCTGTCCAACGCATATGGAAGATTGTTTATAAACAGGGAGTATTTTTTTAATGTGCATATGAATTTAGTATAATACTTGGCAATTCTTGGCTAGTTTGGCAACATTGAAATCTCAAATCTTTGAGACTCAACAAAGTCTCCTGGATATGAAATGTTCCGTGGATAGATTTGTTCTTTCCTGACAAGCCCTGAAACCTTAGTGTTTAACAAGAAACTCTTCACCCTAATTTTCTTTTTCCTTTGGTGATTAATCTAAAACCCACAGAATAATTCAATATGGAACATTTGGCCAAGTTAAAATGAGGGGGAGTGTAAATAACACAGAATTAATTCCCACACCTGTTGTACACTAGGTTAGCAAGGAAGTGGAATCACACACATTAGTTTTAAGTGCTTAATTCTGAAAACTCCTCATCCCAACTGTTCACTTTGCAATTATGGCGTACGTTCGAGTCTCTCCTACAGCAGGGTGCTCCCAGGTTAGTACAGACCGTTCCAGTTCTTTAATTAATGATGCAGATTCTTAGTCTATAGACTAGTCTTGGGGGAGTCGTTTAGCATATGTGAAAGGGGCGGTGAGGCTGGACTCTTGGGTCCTATTTGATAAATTGTTGCTTCAGTATATTAAATGGGCCCCAGCGTCCTGAAAATGTTCATGTAATTTCCACATGTTCACTTTTTCTCGCTGGAAAGTGTAACTTATAGCAAGAGTAGCTTGGAAAGAACCAAGCTCATTATTGAAGAGAAACCAACGGTTCATCTGTTTAGCATACATTTTGCAAATATCTCCGTGTGGGAAAATCTTTGGCAAAGTTTATTATGGGTATGTTTATCATACACTTTTTTATGTGTATGTAAGCATCTTCAAGCTTAAGGGAAAAAAGTGCTTGAATGAGCAGAGTTGATTTTTTCCGATTGCAAAAATACATGTGAGCAAGCCACGAAGTTTTGTTCAGCAGAAGGTATGGCTGGAATGACGCATGGAGGAATGTTAATGGCTTGTCTGGAAGCGTGTGAATGGGGGGCAAATGTGAGCGCTTCACCTCCATCTGCCTGAGCAGGTCTGTTCTGAGTCAGCTTCTGGTCTCGGGCTTCATTCCCGACCTTGCCGGGAGCTCCCTGACTGTCTTCTGGAAAGTCTTGCTGCAGAGATGTACCTCTCATCGAACCGCTCTGAGCGCGCCTTTTGAGGGCTGCGAAGCAGGCACGGGGATCTGCCTGCAGACGCCTTGACCGAGGCTGCCGCTGTTGTTACCCCCCGTCCCCCGCGGACTTGCGGCTAATACCGCGGTCCATAGGAACGTCACCTTGCAAATAGCCAGCACACATGGTGGGGGATGATAACTCCCCTGCTCGAGTACAATGGGGTGTGTTGCTGTTAGGGAAAAAGGGAAGGAAGATGTCAAGGTGCTACTTTAAAAATAGCCTTTTTTTTTTTTTTTTTTTGCTGTAGTGTCTGTTTAAAAGTAGTTAGTGCCCGTGTATTTATGTCTGTGGCTGTGTTCTCTTTGGCCCTGATCTCAGGGGGGCCAAACCATCAACTACCAAATCTCATCGAGGAATTTACTATGGGAGTTTACCCCACGGTTTGGTGGGCCATCTAAATGAGAGGAGAGGACAGAAGCAGCTTCAGCGAATGATCTGAGCGTGTAATTAGAGCTCAGTTGCGTGGTGTGCGCTGGGAGTGCCGCGGGCGGTCAGAGCATGGGGCGATCACACGGGTTTTCCTCTTCCTTCTGCCTCTGACTGCTGCCTGTGTAGGTTCCCCGTTTGGATTCTGAACAAGTCGGCCCTGACTCAGCTTCTCCGAGAGCTGCGTTGTTTTACCTCCTCACTACACAGCTTCGGAGAGGGTTCTGCTTTCATTCTTCGGATTTTGTCCCTGACACCATTCTCTCTTGAATCACCAGTAACCTTGTCACTGGTGACCTTTCCCGTCCTGTCCCCCTGGACTCTCACCTCTGCGGGTCCTTGTTGGTCTCCTTGTTGGCTTTGCAGCTCCCCTCCGGGGGTTTCTGGGAAGCTGCGTTGTCCTTGATCTGCATCTGTTTGGTTGGCAGTACCGTCCCTCCCACGCTTCTTGTATTTCCCAAGTGTCTGTCCGTTCAGCTCCTCCTTCTCTCAGACATTTCATCCACTCTCCCTGCTTCAGCGGTCACTGTGGAGGATTCAGCAGTCCGCCACACTCCTCGGGCACCTGTTCTGCCCCAGGCATTGACCTAGGCATTGAGGGGGACCTGATGCGTCAGCTGGGCCCTTCCTCCCGGAGTCCAAGGTCTAGTGAGGAAGGGAGACTAGGAGACGGCTCGTCTGGGCACAGCCCAAGGGCTGCCCGGCTGGAGGAGTCCGGCTCCTGTGGGCATCGTGGAGGGGCGCTTACTCTGAGCTGGCGCTGGGCGTGACTCCTAAATCTACGGCCACCTTACTCCCCCCGCCCCCTCTCCTGGTCTTGAACTTCAGTCCCTCTTGGATGACCTGTCATTACTTCAAGCAGACATGGCAAGGGGAATGATCCTTTTTTTTTTTTGCGGATTTGCTGATTTCTTTTTCTTTTCTTTAAATTTTATTTTATTATGTTATGTTTAATCACCATACATTACATCATTAGTTTTTGATGTAGCGTTCCATGATTCATTGTTTGCGTATAACACCCAGTGCTCCATGCAGTACGTGCCCTCCTTAATACTCATCACCGGGCTAACCCATTCCCCCACCCCCCTCCCCAAAGGGGGAATGATCTTTTCATCCAAACTCACTGCCCTCATTGCTGGCACCATTCCTGGCAGCATAACCAGCATTTCCCCCACGTGGGCTGAAAACCTGGGAGTCACACTGGATTTCTGATCGCCCTTAAATTCATCATCCAGTCAGGCGCCCACGTCTGTCAGCTCTTCTCCCCAGTTGCTCTTAGCTCTGCTTCCTTCTCAATTCCCATGGCCACTGCCTGGGGCCAAATCCTCGCCAACTCCTTCCTGCACTGTTTAATATTTATAAACAGGCTATTTACTTACTCAGAGGAGATTTTTTTTTTTTTTAGATTTTTATTTATTTATTTGAGAGAGAGAGAATGAGAGACAGAGAGCACGAGAGGGAGGAGGGTCAGAGGGAGAAGCAGACTCCCCGCGGAGCAGGGAGCCCGATGCGGGACTCGATCCCGGGACTCCAGGATCATGACCTGAGCCGAAGGCAGTCGCTTAACTAACTGAGCCACCCAGGCGCCCACTTACTCAGAGGAGATTTACAAAAATTACCCAAGTGGTTCATGTTCTGGGAGAAAGAAATTTGGAAAATACAGATAAGCAAAGAGAGAGAAGGAAAGAAAGAAGGATGGGAAGAAGGAAGGGAAAAGTCACCTGTTTCACCACTCAGATAATATCTCTGTTAACACTCTGAGGTTTTCCCTCCTAGTTATCTAAATATTCTCATATATAAAAATGATAAAAATATCTTAAAAATTGCGATTCCATCACCTATATGGTTTTGTAGCCTACTTTTTGTATTTAACCTAAATGATTGCTTTTCCACATCTATAAATATAATTGTCATAATTTTTCATGGCTGCATAATTAATGGAAATAATCTGTACTTTAATCTCTATGCCATTTGATTGTGATGTAATGAGTACTGGGTATTATATAAGACTGATGAATCACAGACCTCTACCTCTGAAACCAATAATACATTATATGTTAATTAATGGAATTAAAAAAAGTAAGTTAAAAAAATAATCTCTATGCCATTTCAGTGTATTTATACACCACTGGGAGGTATCCTTCTTAAAACGTTTTTCTTTCTGGCTCTTCTTCCGTAGAAAAAACATCAGTGGGTTCCTATTGCCTACACACACGCACACGTGCACACACACACGTGCACACATGAGCGCGCACACACGTGCACACGCACACACATGCACACACGCACACACACGTGCACACATGAGCGCACACACGTGCGCACACGCACACGTGCACACACGTGCGCACATGAGCGCGCACACACCCTTCTCTTTATACAGGAAGGTTTTTCTGATTTTCTCAGTCCTTAGGATTCTTTCTCTCATGAGGAATAAGATTATTTAGACCATATTTTGGTGGTTATCGAACATTAACAACGTGTATGGTACATCTTCCAGGAAGGTGGGGCTCAGGATGATGGAGGTCGGTTCTTGGGATGTCCACAGTGCCTCGCTCAGCACCTTGCTTGCCCTTTGTCCATTCTCTCTTTTCCTCCTTTGCCATTCGGGTATCCTGGAGCCACAGATGTGACCAAGGCCCCTCTGAGCTCTGGTTCCTGCAAAGTGAGAGCGGGAGGCAGCTGTGTCAACAGGCAGATACAATAGGGCAGGATCACGCTGCTGTGGGAGCAGAGGACTCTGAACGGGGTGACATCAGTGCGACAGGCACTTACTGAGTCAAGTTGATGGTGATCGAAGAGGATGAGGATGAGAGGATGAGGGATGTGGGATGCGGGAGGTGGGGGGCGCTGGGCAAACCAGACCTGGAAGTCCCCAAAATGAGATGTGGCGGGCAGCCCTTGGAAGGTAGGTGGGGAGCCGGGTTGTGGGTATTGGTGTGGCTGTGACAGGAAAGAGATGGTGGGTCCAGGGGCTGGAAAGCCTTTATGGGGAACTCTCAATCCACTCAGCAGACGGTGTTGACTGTGGATCACATAAAGGCAGCATGGTTCTTGCTCTCTAGGAGCTCGTAATCCAAACCAAGATAGGTTCTGTGCTTTTATGAATTTTGATATTGCAAGTCAAATCCTGAAACCCAGATGTTACTGGGCAATCCAGATTATTTTATTAAATTGACCGGATTCTTTTTTTTTTTTTTTTCTAGTATACCAAAAGACTGAAACAGCTTTTTAATATCTAGGACTTTCTTTTCATTGCCTCAGTATTCCTTCCTGTCAGTGGGGATTCCTTCATGTCAGTGTGTGTGTATGTGTGTGTGTTTACATATTTATCAACCTATTAAAGCTAGGTGAGAAAACATATAGCTCTCTAGGGAAGAGAGGTATTCAAAGGTCGTATGTAATTTCACAGTTAAATGTCTGTGTGCCTTTAAATCACATCCCTCTTCGCTGATGTGTATACCTATTTGTATTTAGCACAGTGGGAATTTTTAAGTCAAAGAGAATCACTTGCTCCAGCTTTTGGATAGGGAGACAAGGAATCATTTGAGCTTCACAAATAGGATCATAGTGTTTTAAACTGGGAGGGGCTTTCTGTTTGGTCCAACCTCCTCCCTCATTTTGCTGAAAAGGAATCCGAGGCCCTCAAAGGTGAAGCAATTTGCCTAGAGTGACACAGCTAATTAGCAGCTCAGCCAAAACCAGAATCCAGTCTGCTGCCTTCCAGTTCTGTGACCTTTCCATTACAAAGAAAAAAAAAAAAAAAAAGAAAGAAAAGCAAAAGCAAAAAAAAAAAAAATCAAGAATTGAACCAACATTGCTTTAATGCTCCTACCTCTTTAGAGAGTGTGAAAAATCCTGATGTACTTTAAAAGAAACATTTAAAAATGTATCTGGACTCGTAAAGAAGATCAGGACTATTTGTGTTATGCTAATTAGGCAGTATCTCCTTATGCAAGGAACAGGAAATTTGGCAGAAGGATGGGATTCAGAGCAACTTAAGAAAATCTCAACGATCAGACAAACGAGTGTTCCTTTTATTTATTTGATAGTGTGTGGCTGCCCTCAAATTTCTGATAGGGTCTGACACCCTTGTAATAAACCCCATAGGACCTGGGGGAATCAGTCAGACACATGGAAGGAAAAGCAAACAGTTTCATTTCCATCTGAGTTTCCTCTGGTGTAAGTCAGGGCCTTTCCCGCAGTGCTCGCCTGCCAAGCTCCTTCCTGTAGAAGCTTGTCAGTGCCCCCATCCGTCGTTTGCAGAGGGATTATATTTTGGCAGCCATGCTAATCACTCCAAGGTGACCCTCTATTTGGAGAAACAAATCCTTTTCAGTTGTTGTTACGGTACACTAATCCGATGATGCAAGTAGTTATTTGGGGGGAGAAAAAAAAACAACAAAGTCTGTTCTCTCCCCATGGTGGCTTATTCCCCCAGATCTCTTCTAACTAGAAGTGCTGTTTCTTCCAAAGAAGTTCTCGATAACATAGAGAAAAACACACGAACCTGGTCAGATTTCAAACTCAGGACCAGACCGGAAGCCCCAGGTCTGACTCTGCCTCCGAGAAGTCCTCCGGGCCAGAGCAGGCCATCCTGTTACCTTGGCAGGTCCTCACTGCCACCGCTCTGGGGCACTTCTGCTCACTGTCTGCATTTATGCCACATACGAGGATTTCTGGTGTGTTCCATGCAAAGGTGAAGTTCGTCTGGCGGTGGTGTTTGTAGATCCCTGAGAAGGTGTAGAGTAAGGGGCCGCATTCAACCCCTGTTGGTCTGTGACAGCCTCTAGGTAGGAAAGGGTCTGGGGAAGGATGAGGACACCTCAGAACACCAGCCCTGACTCTGTAAGTGACTTTCAAGCAGGACTCAGTAGAACACATGTACATTTAAAATTAGAACAAATGAGTTTGGGATCCCAGTTGTGTTGACTTCCTACCTGTGTGACCACAATCAGATTACTTGGTCTCTCTGTGCCTCAGTTTCTCCATCCGTAAAATGGGCTGTGATGATTACTTAAGGTATTTTTGAGGATTTGATGTGATAATATAGACGAAGTGCCTAGCAGGATGTAGGGCTCATCGTGGGTCCTCAAAAATAATAACAGTTACTCTCATTTCCATATTCATGATTATATAAACACCAATACATCAAAAACCATTTTGGTTTAAACCAAGACCAAAAAAGAGCCTAAATAGACATTTACAGCTTGATGAATTATCACAAAGTGAATGCAACCATGTAGACTCCGTCGGGTAAAAGTGAGAACATGGATGCCTCCTCATCCTCCCCATCTACAGGATTCCTGCTTCTTCTCACCAAGTAGCTGTTTACTTGAACTTCTTGCATGCAACAGATATTTAATGAGGGTCTCCTAGATTCCTAGCACCAGACCACAGTGGACACAGTAGGCAGGGTGCTTGTCCTTATGGGGCTTACATCCTAGGAGGAGGAGCCAGGTAACAAAAATGTACATGAATACATTAATAGGTTGATTTCTGACAATGCTCAGTGTTATGAAGAAAATAAGCTAGGTCATGGCCATCGTGGGGTTTTTCTGAAAGGGTGGTCAGGGAAGACCCTTCTGCAGACATGACATTTGAAAAGAGCAGCCCACGTAGAGGGAGCAGACATTGAGGTGGGAATGAGTGGGGGTCATGTCTGAAGAACAGGAAAAAGGCCAGAATGGTATGAGCAAGTGGTCCTTTATTCAGCAGGGTCCATGTCATGAGGACCTGATAGACTATGGGACAAAATTGGGTTTGTCCTCATTTAAGTGGGCTTTAAGATCAGTTGTAATCAGTGCCATGAGAGAAGCAAAGGACCAAGGAAATTCAGAAGAGGCAGACATTGCTTCTACTCCTCTTCCTACAGTGTCTTGCTGAACATTGTATACCGTGTTTTTCATTTATAAAGCATGCTTGCATGTAGGGTCTCCACTGGTCCTCGCACTCACCCTAAGAGGTCCATAAGAAAGGTAGGAGTATTTCCTGTCAGAGGAGGACCACTGAAGCTGTGAGGGCTTATGGCCTATTGCAGGACTCTACCACACCAAGGAGCCCACTGATCCTCACATTTGGATTATTCATGTCATAAGGGCTTAGAATCTTCCTGTCTAAGAAACAAATTAACTCCTGCAGACAACAGGTAGTCTTGTGTCTTCCAAAAGGTTATCAGTGGAATATCAGGGACATACAGTACTCATGAAAGAAGCGGTCCTGGGTTGAGTGAATGAGGACATGAGGCACAGCACCTCCTCCCCACTGAGGTTTCTCAAAGTAAAATGTTGTAACGGCTCTGGGAAGCTCTGCAGTAAAGAAATATAGTAACCTCGCCATTGCCCACACCTGGCCATAGGACCCTCGTTTATATGCAACATCCATTGACATCTCAAGGAATACAAGTTCTAGACTAGCCATTTGGAAAATAGCAGCCCAGAGAGTTGCTATTTAGTGTTTACTAAATGGTGTCTTGAAAGAATTCAATTATTTTCTGAGCATAAAACTCCTTTCTCCGTGAAAGGATTAGAAACCACAGATGTAAAGCACTTCCATATGCTTAGCATGAAGAACCTGGATAAATGGAGATTCAAAGTGATGAAAATCATAAATCCACTCCTGTTTTGAACACTAATGTTAATTACTTTGCCCTTTGGACTCCCAGCATTTCCATTAGTGTTGTGCTGTGATTGGCTTATACTTCTGGATTCTAGGATGTCGAAGCTGGAACCGGTTTCATCTGGTTTAAAAGATAAGTATTCTAAATCACACATGGCTTTGATTTTGGATTATTATCTACAAGGATATATATTTACAAAGGAAGGAGTCCATTTACAGATCACTCGCCATCTCCTGTACCTGTTTCCATACGGATCCCTCTTTTGTTTTTTTTGTTTTGTTTTGTTTTTTGCTCTTACCTAGGGAGGTACAAATTGACCCTGCACTTGCAGGAGATGCTTTTGATAGATGTTCCCAGAAACCCCACTGAACCCTGGCAAAATTTGTGGAAAGTGCCTGATTCACTTCTAACTTCAACTTTATAATTTCTCACAGATTTTCACATTGCTTCACACCTTTGTTTCTCTCTGTTTCTTAGCTCCAGCCCCATCTGTGTTGTCTCCTTCATTTTGCTAACTCTGTGGTCTACACTCTTAAAAAATGTGAGTGTTACTTTAATACTCCGCACTGCCTGAAGTTCAGCATTTCTTAAATTAGGGTTCCCAAAGCAAAATTTTTGAAATATGTGAAAACCCAGAGGAAAATGGGGCTCTTTAATGCAGAACTTCTCAGTGCCTTTAATATTCTAATAGGCATTGTTGATCTCCAGAAGGGAGACCAAATAGTATTTTCCAAACTGATTTAACTACCAAAACTCTACCTCAGCCCTTTTAATTGCAACTTGTAGGAATGTCATTCTGCAAATCTTGCTTTGGAAAATGCTGTCCTAGGATCCAACTCAAACCTCTCGGCCTGCGTTTTGTGGCATTATGCCCCATGTCCCCTTGGATTATCTGTCCCAGCCAAACTAATTATTTTATAATCCTCCTAAAACACTTTGCATTTCTCCACTTTTCGTCTAACCCTCTCTCGTCTCCTTGGATCCAGTGATCTTTCCTCACAAGTCAGGTATGCTTTATTTTCTTTTCTTGGCACCTGTGTGAGAGATCATAGTTCTTCAAATCTCAACTCCTCTGGGAAGATTTTCCTGACCACCATAATCTACAAAGAATCTCTTTTAGAGTTCTTATCGTCTGTATCGCACCGTTAGCCGGTATTATTAATGTTTACTGCCTCGTGGTTTACCACATGTATGTTGTCTCTGATTCTGGAGGCTGAAACCTGTGTGTGTGTGTGTGTGTGTGTGTTTAATCTCTAGTTGAGCTTTGCACACGGGGAAAACTCCGTTGAGTGAAAAGGATAGTTTATATTTTGTTTTGAAGACTAACGATTCATTTTCTCACTTCCTGGGTAAGGTGCGGAGTGGGGGTGGGATTGTTGGTTTACCTACCGCCTGGTCCACGAAGTGGACAGAGGCTATAGAAGAGGAGTGAATAATTGCCGTGGAAATTGCAATAATTTGCAATTATTGCACACAGAGGGTGCCAAGCTCTGTGAATAAAAGCACTGTTATTTTCCCTAAATGAGCTTGCAGTCTGTTGGGGGAGATATATACAATTTAATAAAAGGCCATGCTCATGGTACCAAAAACCATTATAGGAATACAGAATTCAGGATGGTTAGAGGAGGGCTGCTGGAAGGCAGATACAAGGAATTTCAGGGATGCAAAGAGAAAGACTCTCCAGAGAGGACACAGTGATGTAGGCAAAAAGAATAAGTGGACTTGGGAGTTTGGGAGGTGGAGGGGGAAGGAAAGCAGATTCCTTGCAGAGGAAAATCACCAAGAATGAAGTCCAGAAGGCATATAGTTTGCTCGGGGAAGTATTGTGGAGATACAGGTAGAATTTTGGGGGGTCGTGTTGTGGAAGGCTTTTTACCACATAGGCATGGAGAGGCTGTTAAAATAAGTTTAAGCTACAAAGGGATGTGGTCAAATGTTTGGGCAAAATGGAAGGGGGGGTTGACCGTAGATGAGAAAAAAATGAAGGTCCAGCGGGGATGATCATGGATCCAATCCAACTGTCCTGGTTATCCCCAGCAGATCTGGGTCTAAGGAGTCGAGAAAACCTCCAGCCCCATCGGGGGTGGCGGGGGGGGGCGGGGTGGAGGCAAGGATGAACGTGCAGGTGGGATTTCAGTTCCTTTGGCAACATAGGCACGGCAGGTGCCTTAAGCCCTTGCCGTCTGCCTTGGCGAGGCCACACCTTCTCTCGTTCTCTGATGACAAGTAAGTGCTCAGCCTGTTGGGGAGGGTCAACTCGCCTCTGAACAAGTGCTCCATTTGCCTGGAAGTCTCATCACTGGTCTCCCCCGGAGTCTCTCTCCGGGTTTCTCTAACTAGCTGCCTCCACGAGATCACATTCTACCGAGTGAGGAAAGAATGTTTTCCACAGAGAACCCGTTCTGACACTCTCAAGATCCTGTTTCTCCTGGTGTTATGAGTAGGATGTTTCAGTCTTCAGAGCTTCAGGCTATGATTTAAGAGCCATCTGTTTTAATCAGGCCTTTTTTGTGATTTATGGAGAAGAGGAGGATGTGGGGGAGGGGGCTGGTATAAACTATATTCTCTTAATTAGATCAGAATTATTATGCAAGGACCAGAAGCCCAGGTGATGGTGTGTTTATATTATCTGATTGCCATTGTTGTTTTTCCTCTAATTGCCCTTTAGCTTAAAGTTTCAAAACCCTTTGAGAGGTTTTCTAAAACTGCAACAGTTTATATTTTTGGAGCTCTCAGACTTTGGATTTTTAGCATAAAATAACACAATATTTATCTTATACATATAACTATGCATAACATCTCCCTTCATGAAAAAATGCTTAACGGTTGTATAACATTTACTGTAGTTCAAAGAATTGTTCTATATGCCAGACAAAGAATTATTCTATATGCCATACAAATTCGTCTAACCTCCTAGGAACCCCCTGAAGGAGATCCCGATGTTACAACCACCACAGGACAGGTGAGGATGCTGGAGGAGAGGGAGGTCTTAGTAGCAGGAATGCCACAGCTGAGATTCGAACCCAAGCCCCTGAGATCCGCAGTCTGCCCACACAAATGCTCCATGACACGACCTTTCCTTGGGTAATTTTCCCATTTGCTACAATGTGGAAAGATGCTGTGAGTGCCATTTTTCTAAAAGAAAAAAAATTTTCAACGGATGTTCCAGATCCGAATGATGCATTTCCTACTGTTGATCCCTTTCCCTTCCAGAAATTTTTGTGGCAGATACAAGTGACGTGAAAGGTTGCAAAGTGGACTTGGTTTTTAGGATGCGGTAGAGAGAGTGGAGTGACTTGGAAGTCAAAAGGAGTGAGTTTCAATTTGAGCTTTGACTCCGACGAGCTCTGGGACATTGTGCAAGTTAATTTACATTTTCCGAAGCCTGTTCTTGACGTGTGAGACTGTTCCAGCTTTAAAGTTCCATGAAGCCGTTAACACAGAACAGTGGAGAGAAGGTTCTGGCTGCCTTTGAGAGACGTAGGGCGAGGGCTCGTGCCTTTCAGGATGACCAGACCTCGTGGAACTTTGCTGGAAGGTGTGGGGCTGGGCGGAACGAGGCTGGCGGGGTCGGCCAAAGAAACATCACCTGTAGGTAAGATTCATCTCAAACTAGCGTTTTATCTTTTCTGGCATGCTATTTGTCATTTTCATAGAATTGTGGGTTTTTTAAATCCAGATTATAAATGACTGCCATTTGGAATGCTATCACTGTTTCTTGTTAGCATAAGCATCATCGTCACAAGGAACAAAAGTTAAAGGAGTTTGCTTTTCTTTTTTTCTGCTGGTAGTTTTGTTTATGAATCAGATTTCACTCGAACCCAGCATCCTGGCAGTACGTTGCGTTTAACCGACCACGGTGCTCGGTGGCGACAGTATTCCAGTGGCTCTGACTTTTGAATCAGATGCTTATTCCCATTCTAAATGTAATATCTGATCTGTGAGATTTCTCTTTAGTTCCTCATAGTATTGTAGATGGAAACATGCACTGTGCAAAATGAGTATGAGGAGCTACTACATTAACTGCATTTGCCCCGAAAAAGACGTATATTATCATATGGCATCTCACACTTTTCTTTGGGACCCTCCTCTTCTTGCTCTTTCTAAGTTTCACTTTTTTAAAAAATATTATTTGAAAAATCTAGGAGTGGAGTAAAATTTAGGCAGACGTCAACATCCAATCACCTGGGCCCTCCGTAGGGGGAGTCTCTGAAGTTTGTTTTCTTGTGACGAGAATATCTGGACTGCCAATTTGGTTGCAAATTAAACTTTTTCCATTGCTGACTAGATAGGACTCGAACTGCACTCACTTTAAAGCATATGAAATATTAGGTCACGGATAGTTAGGGGAGGCAAAGTAGGGAATATAGGTGTAAATATAGTGGACAGAAATGATCGGTGTATTTTATTTTGTAAATCAATGATTGAAGTAATTCATCCTCACATTTGTTACCTGTGGTACGAATTAGAGGGAAGAAAAATAAAGCTATCTTTTGTTTATAGTTTTTTCTTCCCCCATGAATGGGGGCTATTTTACGTGTAAGGAAATTGGTGGCTACACTTCCTATCATCGTGTTTCTGCTGTAGAGCGACCTGTAAACTGCTTCATTGATTGTAGTAGATCAAGGGAAGTGCATGTTCACCATCCATACGATTTTCCATGTGCGTGTCCGTTGCATGTTTAGAAGACAGTTTTTCTTGAAACTTCCATTATCATTTACTGACAGGTCTTTAAGAAATTTCTCCAACATTCTGATTGATTTTGAAACTCCCAGATGGCCTTTAAAACTTACCAGGACTATTTCCCTATTGACGATTTAGAGAGAGATTTTTTTTAAATGTGACGTAAGGTGCCTGGGTGGCTCAGTTGGTTAAGCGTCCGACTCTTGATTTTGGCTCAGATCGTGATCTCGGGGTCGTGAGATCGAGCCCTGTGTTGGGCTCCATGCTGGGCATGGAGCCTGCTTAAGATTCTCTCTGTCCCTTCTCCCTCTCTCTCTCCCCTCTCCCCCAAAATTAAATAAACAAATAAAATGAAGTTACAAAAAAAATTAACTTAAAATGGATCAAAGACCTAAACATAAGAGCTAAAACTATAGCACTCCCTCTTTCCCTCTCTCTCTCTCTTTTTCCCTCTCTAAAAATAAAGTAAAATAAAATAAAATGAATGAATAAATAAAATGTGACCGAGGAAGGAAGGGTGAAAGAATAGAGCTTGTTAATTCCATGAGCCCTAAGGAGTAAAGACTGACATGGTGAAGGATGGGCATGTCACTCTCCGGATGGAGCTACTCGAACAGTGGTGTCAAATGAGGCTTCATCACCAAATGAGGCTTCAGTGAGTCCTAAGTCTCAGTTTTTTTCTTGGCCAGATTATCATTAAAAGCATGTAAAACTGTCGTAGTTTCTTGGATCAGTAGCCCATCCAGCCATGATCCTGCCTAGAAGCGGCACGGGTGAGCACCATCTGTCCTTCGTGATCGGGAGAAAGCATTTCCCATCCAGGCTTGTCCCATACAGTGACTTCTTGTCTCGTGCAATGACTTTTAGTTTGTTGCTATTCACTGAGTCTCTTTTGTTGGTCCAGGTTCAGTTCTGGGCTCGGGAGATAACAAGGGGGAATAACTCCTCCCGAAGGCTGCCTCACAGTCCCAGAGAGGAAATACCCAGGGAAGCAAAAATGTCACAAAGTGCCCAGCGTTAGAATAGAACACCCACAGCATGCTGGGGATGCAGAAGGAGGAGCTGATTGCTCGGGGAAGTCAGAACTCCGGCAGCCCTTTATTCGTGTTGTTTGACATGTGTGTGATAGGGAATCAAATTAATCGGCTGTGTCAACTGATGCCTTTCAGACATTGGAGTGCATCCGAGGTCAAGGATTTGGGCTCTTGCTCGGCAAGTCTGTATTTACCCTAAATGCCTCTCTTCAACATCATCCCCACGACTGTAGCCTTTCAGTGACATCCAAGGTGAAATGTTAAGAAAACATTTGGACATCAGGCCAATAAATCACAGAAATGATTTCGCTAATAAAGCACAGTGACATTTGAGAGAAGACACTAGAATCCCAGATAGCCACGGACAAGCCTGACTTCAGCTCCTTGCTGTGCCTGTGGGTTGGACAGCGGAAGACCTGTCTGAATCCTGCTAGGTTGCTGGGGTGGCAACAAATGGCTTGGCTGTGGTAAAGGTTGCCCAAGCGCACAAAGTCGGGAAATGAGCAACTGATCATTGAACTCCAAGGAGGCATGTCACAGCCCACCACATCCTGGCTGCTGAGACGGATTCAGATACTCAGTTTTTGCCCCGAATGCTAGTCTTTTACAAGCCCAATTCAAGACCTTATGGAATGTAGCAAAACCTCACATGAGCCTGTCTTAACTAAGGTGCCTGGCTTAGCTGAATGCTCTGGTTTATTAAGAGTAAACCTTTGGGGGGCCTGGGTGGCTCAGTCGGTTAAGTGTCTGCCTTTGGCTCAGGTCATGATCCGGGAGGCCCGGGATTGAGCCCCGCATTGGGCTCCCCGCTCAGCGGGGAGTCTGCTTCTCCCTCTGCCTCTAACCCTTCCCCCTGCTCATGCGCTCTCTCTCTCTCAAATAATGAAAAAATATCCTTTTTAAAAAAGAGTAAACCTTTTTGCTAAAATTAAACCCTTTTTTCCCTCTGCTCTTGTCTGTGAAAATATGTCTTTAATATATTACGGTGAATACTCATGAATCTTCTTTCTTGTTTATTTGGTGTTTTGAGGATTTCCCCAGGTTTATTTGACTTCGATATCCATCCTCATGGTAAGAGGATGAGAATGTAACTCTTGGAAATTCAGATTATTTTCTTAAACACTTAAATAAACACCGATTATGTATTTATTTGCTGTGAGAAGGTGCTGGTTAGTGGGGTTAAAGTTTACCAGTACAGTGTGATGTAGCCTGTTGTTAGTATACATGACGAACACAAGAAAGCAAGCTGTG
>NC_138370.1:11947368-11959602 GCF_054177405.1 Leptonychotes weddellii
TCTGTTATCAGCGGTGCATACAGACTGATGGGTAGAAACAGGTGTTGTTAAGGCATTTCTCTTTTTTCTGTAGCCTTAGGAATCCCAGGAAAGGTTAAAAACTATAACGTTTCACCTTTCAACGTACTAAGTTAGATTCATCATTGGAAGTAATTTGTGTTAATGTATCTGTATACCACCTATTTATACAGTTGGAAAACAGAATGTTTTCACTCCTTAGATTAAACCAGTAAAGGTGAAATTTGGCATAACTCTCAGAATACTAAGACTAGTCATGTATCACACTATTAATTTGTTAGCTCAGAATTTACCTTTATTAACTTTGGCCTTGCTGATTTTAAATGTGATTAAGTGGATACAATCTGGACTAGGGGTTACCTTTGCAGGATGTGTGAAAGGCTTGTTAGATTATATAATTGTATACATAGACACAATCAGTGACGATTTAGAGCTCCTTAAGAGACCATTCTTTGGAAGTTTCCCTATACTTGCAAACGTTGATGAGCTATTTAAAAATCATTCCTTTCAGTCTAAAGGAAGCCTGGAGACAGTTCGCTTTTCCTTGCTTCTCGACCATGATGTGTTCATTCCAGTCTTTATTATGGCAGGACCAAGGAATGGGCTTCTGATTAACAGAGGGCTCCTTCAGATGGCAGTCCATCATGTGACACGGGGATCTTTCCCAAAATTTGTCTTTGAGTGGATTTGAAGCAGCTCAGAACTCAGATTTCCAAAGGGAAAATAATTTAAAATAGCAAGTTTTTAATGCCCATTTCATTCCCGGTGGAGATGTGATATATATGATGGAAATAAGATCTCCAGGCTGTAATACGGTTAGTTTGCTAGACTTAGAGGACCAGAGCCACATATGATTCGATGGTTTGCTGAGCCAGCCCATCAAAGTAGTACATTAATACTCGTGCAATCTTACTAGTTATTTCACCTACATTAGGGATTATGTTGGTCTTTTGTACTCTGGACTGTGACGTGAATTACCGCTGAGAATATTGTTTCTTGAGACCATGCATATTGTGGTTTATAAATTTTGAGTCAGAGAACACCTGTGTGCATATTTGAATTATCAGGACGGGAGTAAACTCTGTTCAATAGTAAGAATCTTTAGATGAAAACTTGTTCTTTGAATAGTTATCACTTACCCTGTTAGGGCTCTCATAGCATTGCTGTCCTTAGAAGGTCTTTCAACACCATAATTACGAATTTCGGTTGTTACACCGAGCAGGGTCGTGACTTGCAGTCACTATATATGGAAACTGGAAGGGCTGGTTAATAGAACCTTGTTTGTCGATAGAATTATATTCTTAAACATAGAGAAGTGTACTTTCTAAGAGGATTCCTTATTTTACAGTTTTTATGAATTCCAACTTTACTTCCCTTGGCAAGCCCACATTCGTGGAGTTTATTGAATGTAAGAATGCTCTTGCTTGAGATCTTCTATGATTCTATCCTTTCACTTAAATTTAAGAAACCTAGAAATCATGCAGATGCTGGGGATACGTGGCTTACCTAATGACTGCCTAAAATTAAGTGTGAGCTTTCAGTTTCTTTGATTCTCTTATCTGTCTTAACTAACATGACACCACAGTGATGACACTCTGCTGAGCGGGCACCCTTCCTGGCTGGGCTTAAGAGGGATGCCATCCTTCCAGGGGAGCCAGAGTCTCTATACCTTGGAGTTGGGTCTGTTGCCCCGGCTGTGCCCACAGATTTTAGTTTTTATTTTCCTCTCCAACTGTCACCCTCCCTATAACGACTACAGAATCTCTTCAGGGGATAAAAATTCTTCGTCCTCTTCCTGGCTGCCCTTTCAGGGGGCATGTCCGATAGGCATTTCCTGCTCTGTTTTCAAATCTTGCTCAACTTGGAAAAGTTTTTGAACCTCGCAAAATGGGTATCCTGATCTACTTTCAGTCCTAACGTCAGTGAGTAAAATTACACTAATTGCTTTTAATCTCCTCGTCACTTTAGCTTTGCTATGAGAACATTGTGGTGTTTGTGAACAGGCTTTTGTGCCAGAAAAATAACATAAAACCATTGCTCAGAAACATAGTGCCATTAGGAGCCTTCAGCAGCACATAATAATGGCAATTAATGACAATCAGGGCTAACGTACCGCCTGCCACATCTGACATTTTTTTTTTTAAAGGAGCAAAGCATATGAAGTTTATTTTATTATTATTTTTTTTACTTTGTGCAAGTATTTTTACATCTGCTTGTGATTATTCTGCCTTGTAACTACCACCTCAGGCCCAGTTCTTTTTAGGGGGAAAAAATGAATTCCTTATGTAATAAGTTATCGTTCGGAAAATTTCTCTGACAGACCGTGAGCTCTTCTTATGAAACATTCGATATGAAAAAAAGGTACGGCTATAATTCACTACAGAAATATGGGTTTCTAATGGCAAGATAGTGGATTTTATGTAGCCCAGTTAGTTATTTTTGTGAGGATGAAAATTTGTATCTCATATATTAGTGTAATAATGTAATATGAAGTGTTGCAGAATAAAATTAAAAAACCCTATCATATGGATCAACTGGAGCTTGGACCAAGACAGCATGGCATAAGGGGGAACCATTTGGATCTTGCTCAAGATGACTTATTTATTAGAAATATCTTCAGCTCGGGATTGTACTGGAGCATACACTCTAAAGGAGAACTGTGGTCGGATTCCAGAACATGTATAAACATTATATGTACTTAAAAAAACAAACAAACAAACACAGGGGCATTTAAAAAATTTACATATAAGGGAGAAACACAAAGGCTATGTGTCAGAGGCTTGAAGTAGCATATTTAACACTGATAACAAAAGGAACTTCTTGCAGATTGTGAAGTGGTGGTTTTTAAAATTAGAAGCCGGGTATGTTGTAACCTAAGAAGCATTTGACAGAGCTGTTGTTAGGGTGAGGGTACTGCTTTTGCCAAAATCTGAGTAAATAAACAAGATAAACCCACATAAACTGATGGCTCTGGTCCTCAAAACTCATCGACCATCTGCTTATTTTTTTTTTTTTTAAATCCCTTCTTTTCTCACCCTGCAGTATCTGTGTATCTGACACTTTGGAATTCAGATCCGCTGTAATGAGATTAGTCACTCGTCTTTGCGGTGGTTCTGTTGTTGGCTTTTCAGCGAAAGTTTGAAGGACCATGAAAACCCCAGAATCAACTGTAAGACGTAAAATGTTCGGCAAGTCACGTCCTGAGACTTGTGTGTAAGCCATGAATGTCACTTCTCAGATTTGGCAAGTGTTGCTTCGTTTTCGGAAGCTGTCTCTTTATTTTTCACAGGAAGGGGGTCTCCAGTCTTTCCCCTACGGGTTATGTCCTGTTGGCACGCTTTGATCTGTCCGTACACATCTGCATATTGTGCGTGTGTAGACATTTGGAGGATTGGTTTATTTTCTGGAACGTTCTGTCGAGCTTTCTAGGAGAGCATGGAAGACTGCCTTCACAACTATTAAAGGACAACTGCACTAGTCACACCCACCCACCGTGGGCACCCTTTTGTCTGAAACACTGGGACTTGGGGACTGTTTTCACAGAGACCGTGGGCGTAATGACGCCACCCCTCACTATCTCACAGGTAGGCTGGAAGCATCCTGAGACAGTGTGCGCGCTCACAGGCTGGGAGTTCTTGCAAGAGAGCGCTTTCAACCAGGCATGTAATTAGCTTCATCCCCATTATTATCTGTGCTTCTCCTAAACATTTCCGAGGGAAGCTCCACGGTGATGCGGCGTGGCCACTGTGGATGCGGCCGGGGCTGCCCTGCCCCTGGATGCCCTCATTTTTCCAGGACCGTCCCTCCAGGGCTCGGCAGGCCGTGAGTTTGAAATAGCATCATCTCTGCCGGGGAGTGTGGATGAGCTCTGTTCTCCAGACTTCCCGTCCCCTCCACCCAGGCAGGTGCCTTTTGGTGCCCAGGGGCCCATCTTTTTTTTTTTTTTTCCCCACATGGGCTGGACATTGGAGACAGTTTTGCTCATGGATCCTAGGCGTCAATAAGTGGACAGTCCTTCCGATCTTGCTCAGAGAAGCAACGTTCTGACTCAGACGTTGTACCAGAGCCTAGCAGATGGCCAGAAGCAGACTGCAGAGACTTGGAGGGACTAAACGTGGAATGGGTGCCTCCAGCCCACGCTTGGAGCCACGTCTCCAGTTGGGCTGATTTCTTACCAGTGTCATCGTGAGGAAGTCTTCACGCCCTGGGACAAGTGACCCTCTTGTCAGTCATCGCTCCTTGGGTGTGCCTGTCAGTCTCCTACTCTGCTCTCCGGGTCCAGCCACCCCCAGTCCTGATTGAATAAGAGTCTTTTTTTTTTTTTTAATTTCCTGCCTCTCAGAGAAGTGGGGAGGTGTGTGGTCAGAGCTTAGATGCACACTTGGGTCGACTGCTGGAGATGTCAGCGTCTCTGGGAGACTAAAGATTATTAATGAGCTTTTATCACTCGGTTGAGTGTTTTAAAATGTACTTGTTATTTTAAGCAGTTGTACAGAACTCTCTCCACTCGTATTTTTTTTTTTTCTTGGTGGTAGAACTGTGCACACATTTATGCAGAGACCATACCTGTATATTTTAGGGTTTTACGGTAGAAGTTAAATTTGCACGTTGTGGGATATCTTGGATTTGGGTGCATACTCAAGAAGAGCGTCCCATCCATTTCAGGAGCTCCCATGCCTCAGACTCCCCGTGACTCTCTGCTGCCTCTCTCACTGGCCGACATTCTGCCCAAGCAGCGGCCAGCAGAGCCCATCAGTAGGGGTTTGAAGCCATGGGCATTACGGGGAAACTGAACTCCGCTCCTTCTTTCAGTTCTTACTCTCTTACAAACACTCAGGCTCTTTTTGTCTTTCTCTTTCTTCACCCCCGCCCCTCCTTCCTACAGACTTTAATCCCAGCCAGGTAGTGGTGAGTGCCAAGGTCAAGGTTTTAGAGATGGGACAGAAAGGAGAGGCATTGTGTTTCTGTTTTCTTCTCCTTGCTGCTAGCACTTTCCCCTGGCCGAATTGCTCTTCTAGGGGGTCTCTGCACCTGCCCAGGCCGCATCTCCTTTTGGGGGAAGGATCTGGGACTGCTGACTACGGGGCCGTGTTCCCTGGAAAGTTCTCTGTCACACGCCAGGGGAGCCAGCAACCCTGGGAAGCCGGGCAGCCAGCCTCCCCACTCTGCTAGTCTTGCCCTGCCTTCCACGCAACAGTGGTTGGTGGCTCTCCACAGAGGGCTCTGAGAAGCGTGAGTGCCCAGATGTGTTCTATCAAAAGATGGAAGAAGAGGAGGGTCAACTTAAAACCTGGCTCTTGAGAATGATGGAGTTTTGCTTATTTTAGGTTTACATCAATACTTGAGATAGCGTCGACCCAGAGACCCCAAGTCAGCTAGAGATTCTCCAGGAATGTTTTGCCCACGCTCACCTTGAACCTCATGTCCTCCGCAAGAGGTACAGATCTCCTGTTGACCCCTGTTCTGTTTCCCGGGGACACCTGAACCCTGTCCCTGACACACACACTTCTTTGACAGAGACCAAGTCTATAATTTGAACATTAAGGGGAGACTCCAAGCCGCCCGAGTCATTACCCCCGATTTGTCAGGCCCCAAGCACTTGGCAGTCTCCCAAACATGCCTGCAAAGACTGTGTGTGCCGGCCTTCCAGAGAGTCTAGGAAGTCTGGGCTTTGTTTCCTTGGGGGAAATGACAGCTTTGGCTCGGCAGCCTACCTGGTTGGCTCTGACCAGTAAGTGGATGATGAATAGGCTTCTTGGTGTTCCTTGTTTATAGTATTAATATCCAGAAATGGAGTTCCACCAGAGAGGAGATTTTTACAAATGAAAGTAGCCAGTCACGTGAAGCCTGGGACGAGGAGGCGAGGCTGCCAACGTGAAGTGATTTGAGAGGTGCTAAAGGGCACCACCTGCACAAAGGCTGCCCGCCCAGCTGTTAGTAATTCTCAGCATCCAGTGGGGGACTGGCCAGTTGTGGCCTGAGCCAAGTCGCTTAACTGCCGTGCCCCCACTTTCTTGTCTACGGAGCGGAGCGGGTCAGGGGTTGCCAGGTAGGTAATGTAAATGAGTGAAGTAGGCCAAGTAGACATTCTTGTCTGTCATTTCTTAAAACACGTGGCCCCCTGTGTACTGCTGTGACTTGAGAATTGAGAAATATGGTGTGAGAAAAGTTTACAACAGTGCATGCATCATGATACACAGCCCTGGACATTAGGCCTCTGTGTTGGAGAGGACTATGGTGCTCTGGGGTCCTGGAGAGCCATGTGGTCCATCCCGAGGGCCATTACTCAGCGCCTGTGTTGGTTACCATTGAAGAATAAAGGCTCTATGTTATGGTATCTTCGGATTTCTTTTTCATGCTGTGGATCTGTAAAAATTCCCCAATTGCTGAAAACAGTTGGAGGACCAAAAAAAATAAATAAAGTAAAATAAAATAAAACACTTACGCGTGAGCTGAATTTGACAGTTTTCTATCTTTGGGATAAAAAACAATCTTGAAGTTCTTTGTAGCTCAAAGTTCAGTGGGTCTTTGATTTTTATTACCCTGAACTAGAATCCTGTCACTCAAAATGTGGTCCGTGGACCAGGACCAGCTGTGGTCCTGGGAACCTGAGACAAATGAAGCATCTCAGACCCCCGTCCCAGACTACACAGACCCCAAACATAGCGGTTGGAGAAACGGTAGGTGAGAATATCCTTTCAGGAAAGGTCCTGCTGAAATATTTCAGAGTAGGGGAAAACGTGAACACTCACTGCTGTGTTAACATGAATCCAGTCTTTAGATTAATTCATTGACAGGAAGAATGAATGGGTCAAACACATGAAAATTTGTTTTGTTGAAAGGAGAAAATAATAAGGCTTGTGACTTTGGTTGCGATGTTTTGAATTCTCTGGGCAGCAGGGTGGGATGTGTGAAAGCTTCTGGTTGAGGATAGAGGTTTTTTGTTTTTTGTTTTAACTTTATTAAGAATCATAAGCACCTACCTGATGCCACACTGTGCTTATAAACCCTTTCCCGTAATTTGTCTTATTAAGTCGTGACAACAGTGTTTTGAGGCAAAGATGATCACTTGAATATTTTAGATGAATAAACCGGAGTTATAGAAAAGCTTAAGAAACCAGCCTTCCAAGGCCACTTTCGAGGAGGAGAAAGGACTGGGATTTGCACCCAGGACAGCTGGATGCCCAAAGAGCTGGACAGCTCAGGTTTCTTTTCTGTGCCTCTGCCACGGCCTGGCCTTGCCGGAGACACTTTCAGATTCGCTGACCCTGCCCACCGAAGGTTCAGAATTTCCAGGAATGAATCAGACTGGAACGCAGGCCTTAGGATGCCGCGTCACCCGGATTCACTGTGTTTTATTTTTTCCTTGTTTTTTGGGGAAAGACTGTTTCTTCGATCTCTGATGGCCAATAAAAAAGTAAGAGCAGCTCCAAGATAAGAAATATTTGTCACTTCATAAGGACCAATTATTGTGTCTTCACAATTGTTTCCTGCACTTATTTGATCCGGGAAGTTGGGTCCTGATTTTGACTTTTCAATGAGAATTGCAGACAGTAGCAAATGTGGAACATTCACATGGTTTTGGTGTGGGGGGAAAAAGAACTGAAGGAGTGTGAATTTAAAAAGCGTGTTCTTTGTGCACCTTTTATGAAAAAGTTGCCCCTGTAAGGACCGCTTCACTTTATTATTTAACATTTCAAAGGATTTTGGAAGGACTCTGCTTTCTCAAAGGTTGCCAGAGATTTTAGCTATTGTCATCATTAGACTTCAAAGCAGAAACTGCAGGCTATTTTAATGCCAATGCTTTTAATCCTAACCTTTGTATTGAGATTAGGAACACAAAGAGTAGCCTGTGAGGGGCAAGCTGCATTTTGTTTTGTTTTGCTTTGTTTTTCTTTTTCCCAAAGAGGTACAATGAACACTCCACTCTCTGGAATTGTTCTTTACTCATTGATAGATTTTTAAATTTTTTGGGGGGTTCGAAACTATGTTGAAATCTGCACAGTGGGATCTGTCATTAAAAAAAATAGTTGGAGTAAGGGAAGGCCTTGGCACTTACAAATCAACTTTATGTGCTCACAGCCTGTTTCCATAAAGGATAAAAAGCCATAAATCTCTCTCAAAGTATCTTCTGTGTGTTGTGATTTCAGTGTTTGAAGGGTATATATATGCAATGCGGGGGGTGGTATAAATTAGTTGCAGTGACGTCAAGCAGTCTTAGCCCAGCCTTCATGGACCCTTTGCCCAAGGGATCCCCCTATTTTAGCTGCTGTCCCCCCTGCCTCTCACCATACCTGCCTTCCCCACCCCCACCGCCCCTGCACACTCCATTCACACACCTTCTTACTCTCAGCCGGTGGATGTGTGGTACAGCTTCTTCACAGAATAAAGACCGCCCAGAAGCATGCCGTGGAGGGAGCCACAGAACTGTGGCGTGATGTCAAGAGCTCTTGTAGGTCTTGCGTGAGTTCACAAAGTGGCTGGACAGCAGGTTACAGGTAGTGGTTTTCTCTTCTAATTGCAATAACCCTACGTCCAAGCGAGATCCATCTCAAGTACAGCATTTCTCGTGGCAACATTCATGGGCAGCAGTGTATGTTATCTTCTTGGAGAAATAACATGGGGGCACGGTTTCAGGAGGCACGAGTGGCTGGTTGGTTTGGCTGCTGCCGAGTCCAGGGAGAGGTTAGCGCGGATGGTTTTCGGTGTGTGGCCGGCTTCATAGGAGGCTTAGGGGATGGGAGAGAAAGAGAACAGGGATCAGTTATGCCTGAGAAGGGTGGAGGAGAGGACTGTAGGAAAGTGGTAGCATGTGTGATCTGGCCAACAGCACTGATTCCCAAGTCAGAGACGTGGGGCCTGGTCCTACTGTGTCCTGCAGACCAGCCGCATAGCCTTGGGAAAAACATTCACTGCCTCACCAAAGTGTAGGTGTAGAAGATGACTTTAAAAGTCTTCTTTTTCAGCTATCAGACTATTTGATTCTAATCTAATGACTCCAGTCAACCAACCAACCAACCAAATAAGGCACCCTCCATTCAAAAGTCTTGATGAGGAGAACCAAATGTTGTGCTAATTTTGCAGAGGAATTGAGAGATACTGTTAGAACTTTTTATTTTTAATTTTAATTTTTAAAAAAATTTTTAAGTGATCTCCACACCCAACATGGGGCTCGAACTCACAACCCCGAGATCAAGAGTTGCAGGCTCTATTGACTGAGCCAGCCAGGCACCCCGATATTGTTAGAATGTCATGGCCAGATCCGGAACAAAGATAATTTTGTCATCTACATTAAATATGAGCAGAAAAAGTGTTTCTGGGGTCCGGGAAAATGGAAAAGACAAAACTGAAATGTTTAGGTTTGAATTAAGTTGGAGTCTGTGCCGTTAAAGACAAGGTGGAGAGAACTGGAGAGATTAAAAAAGATTGTGAATGAGAGAGCAGAAAGATTGGACCACATCTCTGTTCGTTATTTTCCCCTCCTTTTAAAATTTGAGCAACCGAAGTGTGAAATTTTGGGATCTTATCTCAACAGATGAAGAATACTGTAGGGTAATAAATTTGACTGGTAACTCATTTCTGAATAGGATTTAGTGACCTTTTAAAATCTGTGTAAAAACTCTCAGGAGGAAAATTTCCCAAGGAATACATGTTGTTGGATTTTTTTTTTTAAAGATTTTATTTATTTTTATTTGAGAGAGAGAGAATGAGAGACAGAGAGCACAAGAGGGAAGAGGGCAGAGGGAGAAGCAGACCCCCTGCTGAGCAGGGAGCCCGATGTGGGACTCGATCCTGGGACTCCAGGATCATGACCTGAGCCGAAGGCAGTCGCTTAACCAACTGAGCCACCCAGGCGCCCCTATTGTTGGATTTTTAAGATGTAGCTTTGGCTCATTGGTTGGATGGTTCATGCTTCAGATGCCAAGTGAAAGAATGGAGATGAAAACATTCTCAAAATATGACAAAAGACACTGTTGGTGGTGCAGGTCCCTTCAAGATCCTTTCTGTCTTCCGTGACACTAAAGTAAAGTGTCTTGTCTGAGCTCCAAGGGCTGCGAAAGTTACCCATACGCTCAGAGATTGTCCGGAAAAGAAGTACAACCTCAGGCAGGTTCCAAGAGGGAGAGGAAGTCTCTGGCCCATTCGTGGAGAACAAGAAAGGCTTGGTCAGTACATTAAAAGGATATCACTGTGGCACATCTTTGACTCTCAGGTATTTGTTAAATGACAAAATGAGATTGTCGTTTATGAGAATGAGATTCCAACATGAATTTATTGCCTAGGGCACATAGGAAAACCTGATGAAAGTATTGAAATCTCTCTATAAGATGATTTTTAGGCAGAAATGCACAGAAAGAGTGATTTTTCTATGCTTCATTGTGCTGTTCCCATTTCCACTCAAACCTATTTCATACTATGGTTTAGAATTTCCGTCTGATTTCGTTCTGTGTGACGTGTGAGTTATCATCTGGGTGGCTTCATAACACTGACAAATATTGACCAGAATCATTTCTGATGGAGACATCTTTAGGCACCCTCCATTCTAGTGGTAGAACTAATTTGAACCAGTAACTTTAAAATACTTAATTTCAACTGGTTTGAACTTGAACTGATCTAGAACTGAATGAAGGACATGTGATGAGGGCCCCAGTGGAAGTACCATTCTGTTTCGTGCTTTGTGACCCACAGTGCTATGTGAGAAGTATGGGTAAGCGACAGATAGTAGGACTTTAGGTCTGATGTACATAAATACCCAACTCACTGTTCTGAAAATTTACAGTGGAAATGTTTGTTCTAAAACAGATCCCAGCCTGTTGTGTCTTTACAAGGACTCCCAAAATGGAATTTGGGAAACTGAATCCCTGAGATGAAATGCTATTCCCTTGATCCGAGTTAGATCCTCTGTTTTTCTGTAAAGGAGTCTTCTGTTCATTGACCCTTTTACTTTGCCTGTACATTGATCTTTACGGGTTCCTGAGTGCTGGGCTCCCACTTTTTAAAGCAATTATAAAAGAGACAACAGGGCATTTCCCAGACATAAAACTCTTTCTCATGTCCCAGTGGGTCAGTTAATCCTGGGATACTGCAAGAGTTCAGCGAAACCTAATTCAGTTAAATTCTGTCACTTCATTCTATCCAGATTCTGGGGTATACTTCTGGCCGCATAAAGAGGAACAAAGCCAACACTTTGGTCAGTGTCAGAAAATCCCTTTTTTCCAACATTTAGGTTGAATGCTTCGTGTTTGTCGTCGAGCACATGTACTGTAGAGTTTTAGCAGCTGTTGGGATTTATTGTGCCTGGGTTGTACTTTAAAATGCTTGTCTGACATATTTTGCTGCTTATTTTTAAGTGGGCTTCGTATTTCATAGAATTTTATAGCTGGAAAAGAGCTCAGAAAACTTCTGGCTTGACCCATTTGCCTTAGACAAGAAGCAACAAACCAGCAGGAGTCAAGAGGCCGGCTCAAGGTCACAGAGCCCGGAAGTGGCCAAACCCAGGCTAGAACCCATATCCTGACTCCTGCGTAAGTGTTTCCGGTCGCTTATTTCCAGATGGGATTTGGTGATATTTTTCACCTCTGTCCAGCACCGGGAGGATAGTTTCCCAAGGAATGCATGTTATTGTTGGAGATTTATAAACTTAGGCCATTTTATGTAGCTGTTACTTTTTTTCCTTTTTGCTGTGCACCATTTCTAATGGGTACAAAGGTGGAGAGCCTCGAGCATAAACCAATAGCCAGCTTCACCGATTTCCAGCTCATGGCTCACCTTGCTTCATCTACATCCCTCCTGACTCTCCCACCCAGGTTAGTTTCAAGCAAACCCGGACATCCTATTATTTCACCCATAAATATTTCGGTATGCATCTCCAAAAGATGAATGCTTTAAAAAAAAAAAAAAGCCCATAACTACCATGCTATTATTAACCTAAATAAATTAGCAGTAATTCCATAACGTCACAGAATATCCCAGAACCTTTTAAAGACTCTATTATAAATACTATTTGACCATTTTATTTTCAAATATGTTTTTTTTTTTTTTCAAAGGAGAAACTTTGTTAAGAATGGGTTGCTGGAGTGGTGGGGGTTAGGAGGGATGGGGTGGCTGGATGATGGACATTGGGCAAGGTATGTGCTATGGTGAGCGCTGTGAATTGTGTAAGACTGATGAATCACAGACCTGTACCTCTGAAACAAATAATACATTATATGTTTA
>NC_138370.1:11960102-11982485 GCF_054177405.1 Leptonychotes weddellii
AGCGCTGTGAATTGTGTAAGACTGATGAATCACAGACCTGTACCTCTGAAACAAATAATACATTATATGTTTAAAAAAGAAGAAGAAGAAGAAGATAACAGGAAGAGAAAAATGAAGGGGGGGAAATCGGAGGGGGAGATGAACCCTGAGAGACTATGGACTCTGAGAAACAAACTGAGGCTTCTAGAGGGGAGGGGGGTGGGGGGATGGGTTAGCCTGGTGATGGGTATTAAAGAGGGCACGTATTGAATGGAGCAGTGGGTATTATACGCAAACAATGAATCATGGAACACTACATCAAAAATTAATGATGTAATGTATGGTGATTAACATAACATAATAAAATAAAATTAAAAAAGAAAAGAATGGTGGGTGTTTTAGGTCAATGAAAAGAGAGAGGGGCTAATCAGGGACTCTAAATATCAGTGATAAAAACCTGCCATGCCTTTACAATCACTGAGGAATTTACTAGATATTCATTTGATTTTTGGAGCGTTTTAATTCTTTCTACTGAAACTAGACAATTTTAATACGATGTTTTCCAAAGACATTGCAGCTATTGTTTTCATATCGGGTTGAGTTAAGGATCCGGAGATTTAAAGAAACTTATCACCACCGAGGAGGGGAAAGTCGTGGTGATTTTGGGTGGTGGGTCCATCACTGATTTTTCCTTCCCATCTGCAGATGTGAATAGCCCAGGCTCCTCGACCTCTGGTTTCCTAGGATGGGCTATAAAATATTTTACGGTTAGAGACGTGTTCTGTTGACTACAAGTGACGTTCCAAGGAAGCATGTTAGGGGAGACAGGCTGATGCTTGAGGGGCACATTGTTGGTATTGCATTTCTCGTTTCTTCGACCTCTCCTTTTACTTTTTTTTATTTTTTAAAGGATTTTTAAAAAATTTTATTTTTTAAAGATTATTTATTTACTCATTTGACAGCGAGAGAGGAAACACAAGCAGGGGGAGTGGGAGAGGGAGAGGGAGAAGCAGGCTTCCCCACGGAGCAGGGAGCCCGATGTGGGGCTCGATCCCAGGACCCTGGGACCATGACCTGAGCTGAAGGCAGACGCTTAACCGACTGAGCCACCCAGGCGCCCCTGACCTCTCCTTTAAAATGTCTTCAGTGAGAGAAGCCAAGAGCAGGTTTTTAATGAATACCCCATCTCAATAATATCTCCAGACTGGCCTGGCATTTTGTGTTGCTGGATACAGAGCACGTAACAAAAATTTCCTCCTTGCTCGTCTGGTGTCATGAGAAAGCTATGAATTTTGTCACGCTGGCTGAAACCAGACGTCTTCTTCCTTAGAGAAAAGGTAGGGAGAGTTGCGTCCTGGGGGTAGAAAGCAGGAAGCAGGATTTTCCAGCAACCAGCAGGCACTATCCCCGACCGCACGGTGTATGCAGCCGGCTGGGGGACAGGAGAAACCCCAGCCGCCGGGGAGGGACAGCGCGTGCCCGGGTGCCCGCTCCTGTCACCGCACCCCTGAAACCCGACCGCGGACAGAAGTGTGATCTGAAGGCAGCTTCAGACTTGCTCTAAGTAGATCAGACTGACTTCCGGGATGACATGAAAACTGGTGTCACGCGCTGATCGGGGCCACAGATACACCTGTGATTTGCTTGCTCTCCCCTCTCGGTCACCAGCTTCCCCACAACTTCCCATATGGTGTTTGTTGTCGTCGTTGTATGCCTTTTCTCTCTGCTGGTGGTTCTGGCTGGTCTAAGAAGCACAAGGGTTTCAGGAAAACAACAACAGAAAAAGAGGGAGGACTTATAGGGCTGATCGATCCTATGGCTGGAACAGCTGTTCGTGATTCGGGGTGAACACTTGGGTCTCCAGGGCCTGTGTGCTCTGGGATCAGTGCCTCCCGTCCTCGGCCTCTTAGCCCTGTTTGAGCTGTGGGGACTCTAGTTCTTGTGCCCGGAGACAAATGAGGCTCCTCCATCCCTGGGAGCTGCGCTGGGCCGGCCACCTCGTATTTGCTTTGTTAGTGGTGCTGAGGAAGGAAGAGGAGACGCCTCAGCTTCTGGAAGCTGAACAATGTGGACGTCCAGCCTGATGGATGAGTACAATTGCTGTCTCCCTCCCTGATAGTTCATTTATCCACAGCCCTGCTCTTTAAACCCATTGGTGTGTAACTCCGACTGTGGGAATGAGAGGCAGCCCACCTTTAAAATTGCCTATTTGTTTACCTACTACAATTGGCTCATTTATTACAATTGGCTAATAGCCAAAGGCCCAAGCTAGTAGAGTGTACCCTACAAAGAGAACCTTAGCCACTTCTGTAACAATGCCCGCGTGGAAGGTACCGGAAGGGTTCCAGCGTCACCCCATCTCCTCGGCTCCTGACATCCGAGATCACTGGCCAGGGGGAGTGAACTTCCCCGGCCCAGAAATTGGGCCCCAAGTGGCAGGGTGGACACAGAGGATTCTGGAAGGAAATAAGGAGCAGGGGGCAGAAGCAAGGGGTCCAAAAGCCTGTGAAGGCTAGAGGGTGTGACGGGGTTTCAGGTGGTTGCTTGGCAGGAGTTGCAGATGAGGGTCGTGAGGGTTGGCTGTTGCAGAGGAGAAAGAAAGGAGCAAGGGCGAGAAAGCAACCTTGGAGATGGGCCTCGTACTTAAGAGATGCTTTGCAAATGGAATGTTTCTACCTGGGGGCCACCTGGATTTTTCGGTAACACAAACCTGGAGAGTTAATCCTGCCTGCGTGTCTGTGAGTCCATCAAGGGTACTTGGGGACACAGGAGAAGGGGAAAGCGCTAAACGCCTGGGCAGAAGTTGGCACTGCTTCCCGGGTGTAGGACGAGGACAGACCCAGACCGGGAGGCACCTGTTAGTAGGGCAAGATGCGCAGGAAAGGACAAGCAGTAGCGGTCTTTTTCTTCCAACTGTCTTTCTCTCTGATATCCTTTTACCCTCCGAACAGCACGTCTGGAACACTGACATCCATTAGTTGAACACAGAACAATCCTTAATGACAACTGCCTACCATCCCCTTTCCCCTCTCCCTCCCTTCCTATTGCAAATAGTCTCTATTTATTTATTTTTAAAGATTTTCTTTATTTATTTGACAGAGAGAGACACAGCGAGAGAGGGAAAACAAGCAGGGGGAGCAGCAGAGGGAGAGGCAGGCTCCCCGCCGAGCAGGGAGCCCGATGCGGGGCTCGATCCCGGGACCCTGGGATCATGACCTGAGCTGAAGGCAGATGCTTAACGACTGAGCCACCCCGGCGCCCCTGAAAATAGTCTTTAAATACCTTCTATGCACAAGCAGTAATGCTAGGTACTTGGAGGACATGTCCCTGTCCATGTTGAGAAATCTTTTCTAGGGCACACCAGCTCATAGCATTAAGCAGACCAACCCTGCCCAAGGATGTTTTAACGATGAAGGTGTCATTCACATCAGGAGCTTATAGAGCAATGACAGCCGTTTTTTTGGAGAGACAAAGTAACGTGTCCTTAGACAGGGTACTCTCCCCCCCCTTCCCCCAGTTGTCACAAAGGTACTGTATAAGCTGGGTCTGAATCTAGGCTCTGAATCTACCTGCTTTACCCCCTTTATGATCAGACGCATTACTGCTAATGATTGAACTGCGTAAATAGTTATTTGCAGGCACCCTGCTGAGCACTTTACATACATTTTCATATTCATTCTTTACATAACATTAGGGGAAAGCTATTTTTCCCATTTTTACCTTAGAGGAGATGAAGGCTTAGCAAAAATTTTGGACTTTGCTCAAGGTTATGCATCTAATAAATGTTAGATCCGGGCTCCCAAGCCCAGGCTCTTCTTAATACCTTAGAATGGTAGGTAAAATATCTGAGACCCATCTGTATCCTCGTACCCCATGGGAGAAAAATACGGTGTTGGAGGCCTCCATTTCTCTTTATTATTCCTGAGACAACTTCCTTTTTCAAAGGATGGGGATCAAGGCTCCAAGCAAGAACCTCCCCTTAGACTATGCCCCTCAAACAGTGATAATAGTAGCTTACATTTATAATGCTGCCTCTCTATTAGCTGTTGTTCCAAGCTGTTCATGTGGATTACTTTATTTGAATCTTATGGCAGGCCTGAGTTCTATTATATATATATATATATAAAAATATATACTATTTATATATATATATAAATATATACTATTTATATATATATATACATATATATATATATATAAATATACACATTTTTTTTAAGTAGGTTCCACACTCAGTGTGGAGCCCAACGTGGGGCTTGAACTCACAACGCTGAGATTAAGATCTGAGCTGAGATTGAGAGTTGGACACCCAACCGACTGAGCCACCTGGGTGCCCCCTGAGAGTTTTATTATTATCCCCATTTTACAGTTGAGAATATTGAGGCACAGAGATGCTCACACAGGGAATATCAGTGGCCCAGGGCATTTGGCCGGGGCCAGAGGGCTCCAGAGTCTCCACCCACGGCCTCTCTGACTTGCCACCTGGATCCCAGGTACTACTGAGGCCTGGTCCTGCTTGTTTTCTTCTGGCTTCCATGGAACCTGAGGAGGAGGCCTTTGTGAGGTCTGAGTGAGACAGCACAGCCTAATTGGGACCTGGATGTGTTCTCTTGCCTGCTCTCTGCCAATCCTGTGGGTACTTCTTATTCTGACTTGCCTGTTTAGGGGCCCTGGGGCTTGGCACGGAAGAGACTAGAGGTCCACACAGTCTCCGCTGAAATGAGACAGATTCTTGCTCCCTTTAATGAGAGTTAAACATCTCCAGTGCTACTTTTTTCCCACCCCTATCTCCCACTTTATTTTTTCGGGTAGTGCTCAAATCCTGCAATTATGCTGGTGGCTGTAAGGCAGAGCTGATTTACCACTTACTTGTTCCTTGGACTCTTTTGGTTTGGTGCAAGGAAAAGGGGCAAATGCTCCCTTTCTCTAGAGCTTAGAAAACAAGTTGGCTTCTTCCTTGTGTAAGTGATGTGCACAGGTTTACCCAAAAGGGAAGTTTTGCTTTTATAAACTGCCAAAGAAGTTCCTGAAGCATTGTTGGGCCATCTTGCTTTTGTTGTTGTTGTTGTTTGTTTTTATGGTTGGTTGGTTTGTTTTTGCTTTTTCTTAATGAATCTAGCTTTGGTTCAAGAATTTGAAGGAGTGTCAAAGGATTGTCATTAACAACACTGTTACGTGTCAAGTTGTGTCCCCCTCCAAATTCATATGTTGAAGTCCTAGCCTCTAAGACCTCAGAATATGACCTCATTAGGAGCTAGGGTTGTCGGAGATGTAATTAGTTAAGACGAGGTCATAGGTAGGGTGGCCCCCAATCCACAATGACTGGTGTTCTTACGAAAACGGGGGAAATTTGGACAGAGATACACACACAAGGAGAATGCCATGTGAAGATAAGGATGGTGCCCCAGCTAAGGAACACCAGCAATTAACAGGAACCACCAGAAGCTAGGAGAGAGGCCTGGGACAGCCCTCGGAAGGAGCCAACCCTGCCAACACCTTGATCTTGGACTTCTGACTCCAGAACTGTGAGACAGAACTGTTGATGAAGCCACTCAGTGTGTGGTATTTTCTGCTGGCAGCCCTTGCAAACTCATACAAATTCTTCCCTTAAGCAAACAAATAAGGGAAAACAGCAAAAATGAAAGCGTTAATTTAGCAACGTTTGTGAAGGTGGGCTTTCCTTTTTCCAACATTGTAGCCGCTTAGAAGCAGAGGACCTCGGTGCTGGTGGGGACCTGCCCGGGGCGTGCAGGGGACCTGACGGCTTTAGTCTGCGCCCAGGCACACCGCCCACCGCTCTTCCCCACCCAGGCGCTTTTCCCTTCCCTCTCGTCATTGGGTCCCTTTCACCAGCTCCGAGTCCCAGAGACTGTCTCCTCTCAGCCTGCTAACCTCTTTCTCTTTTCCCACCTTTACCTTTAAATCTTCCTCTTTGGATAAAAATACGCTGACTGCTTCCTTTCAGCTTTCCCAATCTGGAAGTGAAATCACCACCCCCCTGTATTGTGGAAGAAACACCACCCTAATTTTAGACTTATTCCCAGCCTTAATCCCTCCAGTGCCTTTACCCTTTGCCTGTGTTTTTGGATGCCACATTTTGTGCCTCTTTGGTGCTTGCCCTACTTCTGCCACGTGTTAGGTCAAGTTGGAGCCAGGGTGGGACTGGCGTTGGTAGGGAAGCCCATGACTGGACTGGGCTGCAGCTGGAGGTGAAGGAGGGCGTGGGTAGCACCCACGAACCCTGAAGGGGAGGCAGACCGTGGTTAGAAACACAAGCCAACGCATTGGTGACTTCACAACTGCGGGATCTGGCAGAGAATCAAAGACAGAGAAGAGAAAGAACCAGCAGACTGGGAGTATGCGTTTAGGATCCAGGCTGAACGCACAGCGGTGTAGACAGTCTCTTATAGTCGCAGGAAGTGTATGTGCATGCCACCGGGCAGTGAGTAGGGCTTGTAGAGCTCAGAGCCCTACACCCAGGAGGTGCAGAGACCATGGGACCTGCCATTGTGTCACCCGAGATGAAAATCTCTTGAATTCACGGACCCAGCCTGTGGAGGGTTTTGAGTATTATGCTTTCTACAATATCATGCTTTACTGACAGTAAAAATTCTTTCTAAAAGTTTACTCATTTTCTCTTTGGAACCCCAGGGGTTTTCTTTTCTTCCTTCCTTCCTTTCTTCCTTCCTTCCTTCCTTCCTTCCTTCCTTCCTTCCTTCCTTCCTTCCTTCCCTCCCTCCTTCCTTCCTTCCTTTGAACTGAGCCACCCAGGTGCCCCACCCCAGTGGTTTTCAAATCTGCTCTGTCTGGAAGAGTGACCGAGAGCTATTTGTACAGGGTGGGAGTTACTGGCTCAGGCACTATTGTTGAGTGTTTTGTGCAAATGTGGAGGATCATGGGGAAGATGCCGGAATACCTGCGCATCTCGTTGGCTGGGTGTGTTCTCCCCAGATGGCAAATCCTTTTTTTTCCCTAGCAGACACCAAAGTAGAGCTGGGTTGCTACTTCTGTTTTTCTGTTCTCTTTGGGAGATGAAACTAGCTTATTCTACGCACCCCCCCCCCCCCCACAAGGACTTAAGGTATAAGTTAAATAAAGGCCTAATGAAAATCCTTGACTTTACTAAGTTTTGCCTCATTTGCTCGTCTTCGATGGCAGGGACTTTCTGGGTATAAGACTGAGCCAAGAGCTTTACATTTATTATGTTATTTGAACTCACCACTAATGTAATATTGTTCTGATTTTAAAGATGAGAAGACTGAGGCTTATAGAGATTAAATAATTTGTCCAGAGACGTAGAAATAGTTAGAGGCAGAGCTAGCACTTAACTGAGATCTGACTTCGAAATGCACTGGCCTAACCTCTCATGTCATACTTAGCAATCCTGGGTTCCCAAGAATTCTTCTTCACTATTCTTGTCCTCCCAAAGTAAAATTGTACCATAACCTGCTGTATTATCACCTCAAAACCACAAAGAAATAGAAAAATGACCTGCCATTTATTATTACTCCAGCCCTCATCAACTCCTCTCTGTAAAACTGAGTTATAGTGCTTACATAGACCTCAAAGTGTGTTCGCATAGATTATCTCATTGTAATAACACGGGATGGAGTTTGAGCCAGGAAAGGGAGCCCGCAGCTGTCTAATGCACTCCCCGGCTTTTCTAAATGAAGATGTCGAGACTCATAGAGGCTTTCTGAGTTGACTGTTACAGGGATCATTAAAGTCTGGCATGGGACTCGAGTTTCCACACTTCCATTTTGGTGTTCTTTCGCTGTGCTTGCTGTCCTGCCCAGAGCCCTGATCCTCCCCAGAACCTCGCTGAGGTGGTGGGTGAAGAAGCAGAGGCTCAGAGCAGTGTAGTGACAATTACTGAAGAAGCCAAAGGGAATCAGGAGCCGAAGCAAGACATGAGCTTCAGAACCTTGGTTACTGTCTTGGGGTCCTTTCCATCACCCCACCCCAGCTCCCCAAGCCTTGCCATGTTGTGCCCAGTAGGGACTGCCCTCTCTGTAGGTCTCCGAGTGGCTATGTTGTCTTGAGCCCACTGAGAGAGAGAGAGGGAGGAAGGGAGGGAGGGAGAACCATAACCACATTGTATCTTATAATGACTTATTGTGAAACTCTTAAAAGATGGCTGGGAACTTTTGTTGCATGTGTGTGTCTGTGTGTGTGTTTGTGTGTTTCTTTAACTCTCCTCTATTTTTCTTTCTTTTTTTGGTAAAAAAACCCAGATTTTGTAAATATTAAGGGATTCTTCCTATTTATCGACCAAAAAAAAAAAGAAAAAAAGAGGAAAAGTGAACTGCTTGCTTCCATTTCCAGCAATATAGCTGACTACCCTGAAAAGCCCCAGATTAGAAAAAGTAAATCTATAAATTTCCAGGTGAAATATTTCATAGTATTTCTTAGCACTTCAATCTCATAAAACACAGGGATCTCCATCCACCATTAAGCTAGCAACTCAGACCCAAGGGAGCTGGTCTGCTCATGTTGAGCAAGGAAACTGGTAGACGGGCCAATTGCAACAAGGTCTATTTAAAACAGTAATAGAAAAGAAAGAGAGAGAGAAAGAGAGAGAGAGGAAGGGAGGGAGGGAGGCAGACAGGGAGGGAGGGAAGAGAGAGAGTAAGAGGGAGAGTGAGAGGGAGGGAGGAAGATGGGAAGAGGGAGGAAAAAGAAGCAGGAGGAGGAAGAAAAAGGGGAGGGAAGGAGAGGACAGACAACAGTAGCCTGGGAGCCAATATGTGTGTGGACAAAGCTGAATCATTCTAAGGTCTTTGTGTTGTTGGGGAGAACATGGAGATAGTGATTAATTTTAGATAAAAAAAAAATGTAAGAATGTTTGCCAAACTAGGGTAATCCCTGAAAGAACAGAAGGAGAGGAAGAAATGGAATGGAGGAAAAAGAGAGAGCTTCGACCATCTCATGTGGCACAGTAAAGACCTTTGCGAGCTTTCCAGGGGTGGACTCCTTGCCTTGGCAGGAAGAAGAAGGTGTCTGTGTGTCCAGCCCTGGACCAGATAGAGGGAGTTAATTAAAAATAATTAGGGGCGCCTGAGTGATGCAGTTGGTTAAGTGACCGACTCTTGGTCTTTGGCTCAGGTTATGATCTCAGGGTCTTGAGATCAAGCCCTGCATGGGGCTCAATGCTCAGCACGAAGTCTGCTGGAGACTTTCTCTCCCTCTCCCTCTGCCCTTCCTGCCTCTCTCTCTTTCTCAAATAAATAAATCTTAAAAAAAAAATTAACATTTACTGAGCAATAACTAATTGCCAGGCCCAATTCTAAGTTCTTCCTCATCCTCTTAATGAGGAAAAAGAGCAATTGTAGGGCATGTCCACAGTCACCTGGCTGGGAAGCGGAGATGCCAGGATTTGGACACTGACGCGTGCACGCATTCCAGAGCCTTCCCTTGTGACTCCTACACCATGTTGCCCTGGAAAAATCCTTGAAGGGAAATCCTTGCCCTAGCAAAATTCCAGAGAGGGAGTCAAGGGAACCATGTTCCTCCAAGATGGCTCAAGGCCTGTCCCGTCCATTCTCGGGTCTTGGGCCCCTGAGCCCCTTTCCAGGAACCTGCAGCTGCACAAAGACGGGACCCGTTGCCCTGATGTCATGGGTACAGTCTAGCGCTGCAGTTCTTGAACTTGGATCATGTGTGAACTCCGACAAGTACGTAGAATCACTTTCTCTTAAACTTTTAGATTTTGGTGGCTAAGGTTGTGGTGGTGATTACAACAATCTGTAATGACACGTAAAAGCCAACTGGATGGTCTTCTCCTAATTGATGCATACATAGGACATATCTAGCCTCTCACCCCAAGCAGTTAGTTTTCACTTGTGACAGCATCTAAATTTAAAATATCACACTCGCAATTCCACCTATTCATTAGCATATGGGTGATGACTCCAAATAACATTTATTTGTTAGGACCACACGTGGATGGATTTCCTTATGCCCGAAACTGAAATAATGTAAGTTTAAAATTGTACAGTGGTTCTGGAAAATTCCATGGAAGGCTTGCCTCCGGGGACTTGGAAGTGTTTAAAACACAGTGTCTGGAGGCCAGGAAGCCAGATAAGATATCCCCTGGAAATCAGTCTTTGAGATTTTGGAAGAAAACTATCTCACGTAACTGTGACCCTTTCTTATCTCTGTGTTCAATTTTCCTCTTTCCTTCATTGCTTCCTGTCTCTTCCTTGTAGCTTCTTATTTGGGTTCGGCCCTTTCCCACCTCTAGGATACTTTCCCTCCTTCCTTCTGAGAAGCCACTGAGATAGACAGGTAGAGTTTCCCGACTGGCACAGAGGTCTGTCTGCACAAAGCCCAAATGTAGGCTGAGGCCAGGGCTTGATTGTCAGACCTAGTTTTGTTTGTGTGCTGAAGCGTGTTCCACATGTAAGATGTTAGGAAGTGTAGCATTTGTCCCTTCCCTCTGCTGCCAGTGTCCTCAATGTGGTGGCCTGGAGGGAACCACCAGTGGGCTTCTTCACACAGTCAGTCCCTCCTTCTCCGTGGGAAGCAGGAGAGTGCCGGGGACGGAAATCTGGGCAATGCTGAGTTCACGTTCCCTTCACAAGGACCATTTGCCATCACATGCAGTTACCTGAGCCGGTTGGTGTTTTGTTTTTTGGCAAAGGGGTTCATAGCAGAGCTGATTCAATACATGTCTCAGCCAAAACTAAACGTTTGCTTCAGATCTTTGAATCCTCACCATTTGAGTCGGAAGAGAGAGAAGAGCAGATAGAGACACCCCAAAATATTACTATTTTACATTTAAAAATGACTGATCTTCCTGGTAGCTACTCTTGTCTCTCCACTTTAGATTTATTTATTTGCTCCTATAAAGCAAAACTTACATTTTTTTTTTTGACTAATTGTCTTGAAAGTAGGGTGACCAGATGTCCCTGTTTGCCCAGGAGGGCACTGGTTTAAGCATTTTGTCTTAGTCTAATTAATAGCATCCTTTCTACTTTAAAAAAGTGTCCTAGTGGAATAATAAATAATATGGTAACTCTAATGAAGGCTGCTGCAAACAATTTTTAGGTTATAGCTACTCCTCTGTGTTTGAACTAGAGGGTCCACAGCACCTTTAAAATAACCAGATGAATAATAAGAAGAAGATTGAAGATTATTATCCACAAGTCTAATTACTTCAACTCCTAAATATTGAAAGAAGGCTAAAGGAATATTTCAAATGGACTTAGCAGAAATTATTAAATAACTGCATCTGTGTGCTTTTCACTCCATATTAAAGTTTAAAATGTTGTTAGTAATTATGTAATTTGATAGAATAGGAAACTATTGGAGCCTGGCTTCTTTTTTGATATATGATTTTAATTTTTCATATATAACATTTCCTTTAAATTACAGGAAGGCACATGTTGGAAAAAAAGATCCATCCTTTAAAATCCGCCTGTGGTCTGGTGTGGTTTTTTTCACTGGCTTGGGAAACGGGTCTGCAGTGACCTGCAAACAGAACTGAAGAAAGAAAACTTTCAAGATTGATTAGTCTGAAGGAGGCATGTGGATTTAACTCTAGATCTCACGCACCGTCTGCACAAAGCAGCCCAGGGAGTTATTTGAATCATCTGCAGAAATTCGTCTTGTTTTACATGCGCCCCTATTCATAAAAACTTATTAATAAGATAACAGAAATTTGGGAGCTATTCCAGCAATATAAAAATGTGTGTGAACTTCATTCATACTATGGAAAAGCAGTGAGCAGATGAGCCTTTGAACCACTCACATCAGTCCTTCCAGAGGCAGGTGGGTGGGGAGGGAAACTTCTGGAGTGGGAATCTCAAGGATGGAAACCTGGGTCTTCAACCTCCGTATGGCTTCAGGCAAATCCCTTACTGCCTTTGGGTCTTCGTTTCTTTGTTTTTATATTTATAACTCCCATCTTGCTCACCTCAGACCCCAGAGACTCAACCTATAAAGTCCGGTGCAAACAGAAGGCATCATGTATTATTCCTTAGTTCCAAGTGGATCTGAAGGACAATGCAATAGATATAATATTAGGTCCCTTATGATCCCAAATCCACTTTACATATCCCTGGCATTTGTTGCATTCTGCTAGGACCACAGCACTGAAGAGGGTCTCAAATTAGCACTGCACACATTTATTGAGGGCCTGCTTTTGGAAAGGCACGAGGCATCCCTGATTACTAGAGTGAAGCTGTCCCCGGCCACCCCATTTTAAATCGCAAACCTTCAGCCTCCGTGTTTGTCCCTGGCTTTATTTTCTTCCATGGCAGTATTGCTATTTCACGTTCTCTGTAACTTTAACTTATTACTTTATTTGTTTATTGTTGTCTCTTCCCATGAGGATGCAGACTCCTTAGTGACAGAACGTTTTGTTCTTATGGCTGTGACTTTGTTATCCCAGAACTGACAGCCTTTATTAGCATGTAGCAGGTGCTCAGCGCGCAGTGGTTCCATGAGCAAAACGGTCCTTGGTCTCAAGGAGTATACAAACCAGGGAGGCAGTTGGCGGCTCTGTGCAATATTATATTGTATTACAGTGGCTTCTCTGCAGGGGAACGGGAACGGGAGGGCTGAGAGAGGGAGAAGGTGGAAAGTTTAAGTAAGAGTACTGACCACAGTTTGAATCTTGAAGGATGAGTGAGAGTTTTGCAGGAGGATAAAGAGGTGAGAGGCATCTCGGGCAAGCAGGGCGGCTTCCAAGAAGGCCCAGAGAAGGGAAATGATGTTGTGGAGGAGTGGCCATAGTTCAGCCTGTTGCGCACATTGCGATGCATGCCCCAGGTGACTCGTTGGGCCTTCAGGAGAAAATGCAAGGACTTGTATTCATATTGCTCTTCTGAGTAAAAGGTACAACAGAAATGAAGACTGACAGATTGAGGGCAGGACCCGCACTGGGTGAGTGTGTCGGGTGGCTGTGTGTCACCTGGGAGGGGTTTTGGGAGTACATTCTGTGTGGCCCCGTGCTGTGTGTGTGTGTTTTTTAAAATTTTTAATTTAAATTCAATTTAGTTAACGTATAGTGTATTATTAGATTCAGGGGTAGAATTTAGTGATTCATCAGATGCATGTAATACCCAGTGCTTATTACATCCAGTGCCCTCCTTAATGTCTATCACCCAATTATCCCTTCCCCCCACCTGCCTCCCCTCCAGCAACCCTCAGTTTGTTTCTATAGTTAAGTCTCTTGTTTGTCTCCCTCTCAATTTTCACCTTATTTTATTTTTCCTTTCTTTCCCCTAGGTTCATCTGTTTTGTTTCTTAAATTCCACATATGAGTGAAATCATATGGTATTTGTCTTTCTCTGACTTATTTCGCTTAGCATAATACCCTCTAGTTGCATCCACATCATTGCAAATGGCAAGATTTCACTCTTTTTGATGGCTGAGTGATATTCCATTGTATATATACACCACATCTTCTTTATCCATTCACTGTCAATGGACATCTAGGCTCATTCTATATTTTGGCTATGGGGGACATTGCTGCTATAAACATTGGGGTGCATGTGCCCCTTCAAATCAGTATTTTTGTATCCTTTAGTTAAATACCTAGTAGTGCAATTGCTGGGTCGTAGGGTAGCTCTGTTTTTAATTTTTTGAGAAACCTCCATACTGTTTTCCAGAGTAAACTGAAAAACACCAGTTTGCATTCCCACCAACAGCGTAAGAGGGTTCCTCTTTCTCCAGCTGTGTTTTACTTTTAGGATATTACTCTGTTACAGATTATCTATGCTCAGAAAGTGGATTTACAGCTCACACAATCTTCACATTTTGTCATGAGGTGAGGAGTAACCACGAGAAGAATTTCAAACACACAAAGGCAGCTGGTTATCTTGCGGCAGAACACTTTAAGGAGTTGTTCAACATAAAGATACAGTATTTTTCGTTATAAAATGATGAGAGTTGGGCGCCTGGGTGGCTCAGTTGGTTAAGCAACTGCCTTCGGCTCGGGTCATGATCCTGGAGTCCCGGGATCGAGTCCCGCATCGGGCTCCCTGTTCGGCGGGGAGTCTGCTTTGCCCTCTGACCCTATCCCCTCTCATGTGTTCTCTCTCATTCTCTCTCTCTCAAATAAATAAATAAAATCTTAAAAAAAATAAAATGTTGAGAGTTAACAATTTTGCTGGTACAAGTTTGATACTACTCACTACAACCTGAGGAACCCACCAATACTGTGATTTTAGCTAGTCTTCTGTAGTTAGTCAAGAATGAGAGGAACATTCACGGAGACATTGTGTCGGGTTGTGACCAAAATCCTGGTGGTCCAAGGGAGAACTCAGCCTACCTACTGAGGCTTGGCTGGGGAAGCAGGTATTTCTCACTGTCCTGTGCACAGGGTAAGTCTGACATGTATGTGAAAAACGGAAAGAGTTACTTAATGAATTGTTGATATTACCAGTCCTGTCAATCGGGCAACAACGTTCTACTTTTTCTTCTCTCAATCTGTATGGTGGTGAGGTGGCTCACATTTTTCATTCACTCCATTCACTCAAATTGTTTCATTCTGAAGCTTATTAGATCCTGTAAGAAAGTCCAGTATGCATCTGTATGGGTTTCAGAAAAATATTAGGCCTTTCTAGAGGAAGCCTATTCTCTGTGAGAACGTGCCTAGTTGCCTCTGGCCTTGTAAATGGCCATATTTTGGTGCTGTCTTTAATTACTTGAAGTCTTGTGAGTATAACTTTAGGTTCTTTAAATGAACAAATGTAGCTGCAACACGTGCTATTTTGCAAAGACAGTTTTTCGGGGTAAGGAGGATTAAAGGCGGTGGTTTTGTAGCTGGACGTAGGGGCTGCACACCGAGATCATCGTGAACGGTGTTCTCTTAGTTGGTTGAACAACCAGATGAAAACTCTTCTGATTTTACTGAAAGGATTTTAAGCATTTTGAAGAGGGACTTGAAAGCTTGATATGAGATCCTCATGGGTACTTTTCCAAAGAAGAGGGCAGAAGATATTACTAACTATGTGGTTTACCTCAGGTAACAGAACTTGTTGAACAGAAGTCAGCTGCCTCATGGTCAGTGTCAAAATCTTATCAGAGAAGATGGTTAAATAGTTTTATGATTTCCAGCTGCGTTCACGTATGATTTGGGGCTTCTCCATGCTCGTTAATATAAAGACTGAAATGTATAATCTTTTTATGACCAGTCTGATTTTTGCCTTCAACTATTTAATATTGAGCCAAGTTACTGATGATCAGTTTCCATTTTTAATTGAAAAACTTATTTTGAAGTATGTATTTAGACAAATAAATTAGGCATATGATTATATATATCTTATTTTAATTTTTGATATTTAAATTTATAATATAGTCTTATTTCATTGAAGATTTTAGGTTACCTTTTATGTATCTTTGGCAAGTGATACCGGTTTTCTCTTTACGGCCAATCGCTGCTTCCCCAGGGCCTTGCCTCAGGCCTTTGGGACAAAGGCAGGCAGTAGAAAGTGGGAGGAATATGGTGATAACTGGGGGTGGTGAGGGTCATGGGATGGATGGGAGGAAGTCCTGAGAGAGAGAAGCGTAGGCTGGTTGATGCCCACGTTCTTGCTCTACGAGCCTGGATGTCTGGGAGCACCACTGACCATGCCTGGAAATGTGCGTCAGAAAGCCAGAGGTTGGGAGAGCGGAGATAAAGATGATTAATTTTGTGTAATGAGCAGCTTGAGTTTGATTGCCCATGGAGAATCTGGGGAAAATATTCAGCTGGCAGTAGGAAGTAGGGATTTGCAGACTAGGGGGGAGGTCAGATGGTGAGAGCTTAGGGAAAGCTTTCACTTATGGGGTTAACACTAAGCAGAGGGTGTCGTTGAGCTCAGCTAGGGAGACTGGAGGAACCCAGAGAACGCCAGGGTTTTGTGGGCAGAGGGGAATTGAGAAGTGGGACGAGAGCCAGTGGAGAGGGACAGTAAAACAAAGGAGAGACACACTTTAAGGGAAGAGTGGGGGGCGTCTGGGTGGCTCAGTCGGTTAAGCGTCTGCCTTCGGCTCAGGTCATGATCCCAGGATCCTGGGATAGAGCCCCGCATCAGGCTCCCTGCTTAGTGGGGAGTCTGCATCTCCCTCTCCCGCTCCCCCTGCTTGTGCACATGCTCTCTCTCAAATAAGTAAATAAAATCTTTAAAAAAAAAAAAAGAGAGAGTGGGCACCAGTGCCAAACAAGAACCCAGATAAGGACTAACATCGTCAATGGATTTTGCAATGGAGAGATTGTCAGTTACATTAGCAAAAAGAAAATTATGTGTGTATAATATTTAGGAATTAGATAATATTGAAAAGTATGAAAATAAGGGCCAAAATGTGTAGCATAAATAATCAGAGCTACAAAGTTCAGGAAAGGGGAGGGTCCAGAAGTAAAACGACTTCCTGGTTTCTGTGTGTGGAATCACTCGTCCATAAACCTTGGAGGTATCTCTGATCCTCTCTCCTTGGTCTGTCCTCCTCGCCTATCCCCTTGTAAGATCAGCTGTGTAGGTCTGCAGGTTCTAACCTGGCAGTGTCCCCATCCACACTTCTCCATGCTTCCAGCAAGAACTCAAATTCGGACTCACATCGTGTCAACCACACTATTGCAATAGTCTCCCAGCTGGTCTTCTGGGGCAGGTCTCTCTCTTTTCCAGAGAATCCTCCACTCTATGGCTGGGTAATTTTTTTTTTTTTTTAGAGAGGTATAATTCGAATGCCATAAAATTCACCCATCTTTAAGTGTTTGATGTGTTTTGATACATTTGTGAAATTTTCAGCGGCGGCCACAGTTCAGTTGTAACAATATTTTCAACACCCCAAAAAGCTCCCTCCTGCCTGTTTGCAGCTAGTTCCCACTGGATTAAATTTATAAGTGCTACCCAGTTATGTCTCTCCTTTGCTCAGTATTCATTATGCCCCTTTTCCTTGTGAATTATGCACAGACTCATCGGCCCAAGTCCCAAACCCTCCCTCCACCAACTGTCCCAATATACCTTTACACCCCAGTTGCTCACCATTCGCTACATCTCCCTACCTTTCAGCTGGAGGAGACCATTAGCTTCCTCTGTTGATTTCTGACCAGTATCATTGCTCAGGCAACTTTCTCCTGTTGGTAGAAATGGAGTGTTAGAATGGAGTGTTCTTTCATATTCATTCATTCATTCATTCATAATATACATTTAAAGAGCAAAAACTTCAGTGTCTGTAAACCTAAAAGAAATCTTAAAAAATTTGTTCTCTCGATCTTTGCAAATTCCAATGCATCCTTGAAGGACCCCTTTCCCACTAATACTTTGCCACTAATACTAATACCCGACGCTGCTGGTTTTCTTCTGAGCTTGTTCTATGCTTATGGCCTCCCTGATGTTAGCCTGTGTGTTCAAAGGTGATGAAGGAGAAGATGTGTGCAACCAGTGTGGGCAGGTCCAAAGGCCAGTTCGCACGAGCTCGTCCTCCCAGCAACAGTGCACACACAAAACCACTTCTTGAGGGTGGCTTTGTTCCATGTCCTCTCTTCTTCTTACAATTTTGATGAAATATACATAAAACAGTTACCATTTTAATTATGTTTGAGTCAGCAGCATGAAGCACATTCACATTGTTGTGCAGCCATCCGCCTCTGGAACTTGTTCATCTTCCCAAATGGCAACTCTCTACCCACTAATCACTAGCTCCCTCTCCCCACTCTCCCTAGGCCCTGGTGACCGTGAGTGTTCTTTCTGTGGCTATCAATTTGTCTACCCTAAGTACCTCATTTAAGGGGAATCATACAGTTCTTCTGTGTCTGGCATCTTTCACTTCGCTAATGTCTTCACGGTCCATCCATGTTATGGCCGTGTCAGAATGCCTTCCTCTTTAAGGCTGAGCACCATTCCATTGTCTGGACAAGCCACCTCTGTTCGTCCATTCGTTGATGGGCACGTGGGCTGTTTCCACCTTCTCTGGACTCTCTTCTTGATCCCAGTGACATCTCCACTTGAATCCAGGTGTGCGGGGCAGTGAATGCCTTAGCTCCTGAGTATGTTCTAGCTGGGCTGGGTGCTGTTTTCTTCTTCCCCTTTTTCTAGCCCAGTGTGTGGATGCTGTGTATTTCAGCTCTGCAACTCAGCAGCACCCACCATGTCAGTGTGCTCGCTGGTAGCATCCCTAGCGCCCCCGCACCCCCGGAATTAGTCAAAGTAACCTGTTTTGTTAATTTGCTATAAAGCAGCATTCATAGGTGAACAAAAGGATCTAGAAAGGATTCAGGTTTTTAAAATGCTTCCCTCCCTCAGTGTTCAATAAATAATAATAATAATAATAATAATAATAGTAAAAAAGGCTATCTTTTACTGATGCTTTCTACTCTGGTAGCGGTGAATCGGGACATTGGTATATTTACCTCAAATCCTTGCTACAACATTTTAAGAGACATATTATTACCATCACAATTGAAAAAAACAAATGGAACTCAAAGACTAACTTTTCCCAGGCCCCCCCACAAAGATGTGATTGCCTGTTACCTGGGCATCCCCGCGCCTCAGGCCCTCTGTCACTCTACCTGCCATCAGTCTGGTGTCGAGATGTGCATCACATCACAACAGTGCCAGCACCCTCCATTGGCAGGCCTCCCAAACTCAGGCCCCTCTTGAATTACTTCTCCTTGGTGAATCCCTCCATCCCTGGACGTTGCTGTCTTTGAGGGTGGCATTCACTGACGACCGTTACTCATTACGGCCCCGTCAGGGGTGAATGGCAAGTGACAATGTACCTAAGTGGAGAATAAGAGACATTCAACTTAGATTTTGGTAGCAATGGAAAGGAAATACACACACACACACACACACACACACATTCTCATTATTCATAGGAGTTCTCTTAAATGTGTTTTGTCCTATGGATTTATCACTTCCTGGGCTGTTTCAGCCACCACCTGTCTAGCATCTTCTAAGAAAGACCGTAGGGTGCTGGAGCTTTCTGTTAAAATTGTAACTAGCAGTTTGGAACCTGGGTTAGGAAGACAAAATGTGGACAAAAGTGCCCCGGGGGATAAAGCCTTGGTCAGCTACCTTAATTAGCTGTCTTTGGAGGCCAGCATATCCCAGGCCCTATGGATGCACAAACATATATACCTAGGGACGTAGGAGTGTAGATATTGTCCCATAAGAAATTCCCCCAATTTTCCATCTCACAAGCCTCTGAAAAAGGCCTAGTCCTTCAGGGGCATGCTCTTTTCCAGATTCCTTTAGCTTTATAACCTCGGCCACACAACTGCCTGACTTCAAGGTGCGTCTCTCTCTTTTTTTTTTTTTTTTTGACTAATCAGCTCATTAGTCATAGTAACCTATTAATATCATCTGTAAATCATGTTTCCGGAAGAAGCAGAAAGAGAAATTATTATCAGGCTCGGAATTCTGATTTTTAGGAGCACCTGGGTGGCTGAATTGGTTAAGCATCTGACTCTTGATTTCAGCTCAGGTCATGATCTCAGGGTTGTGAGATTGAGCCCCACGTCGGGCTCTGTGCTGGCCATGGAGCCTGCTTAAGATTCTCTCTCTCCTTCTGCCCCTTCCCGCTCACGCTCTTGCTCTTTCTCTCTCTAAATAAAATAAAATAAATAAAAATAATAAAATTAAAAATTAAAAAAATTCTGATTTTTATTTGACAAATATTTTAATCACAAAGTTCCATGCATGTATCACATAACATACATGGATGACTATATCCTTTCTGCACACTTTAGGTCTCTTACCATACCAGTCATACTTGGGCAGAAAAATGAGGCCACAGGCAACTTTGGCTACAGCTTCAATGGAATGCTTCTTGAACATTCCAGTTTGAGGAGTCTGATATGCCAATGGAAATTGCTAGTGTCCTATCATGGGCATCCCTGCATCCCAGGGTACTGTGTGCTTAGGAGGCCCTGGATTAAAATTCATCTTTTCTAGGCTACAGGGTCAAGGCTTAGAGCTGTTACCACTTAGGTTTATGTTTGTGTTCATTTCTCACTCATATCAACCTTTACTCCAGTGATTCGGTTTCTCCCCGATCTATTCCACATTCAGTCTATAGTCAGTATGGGCTTTCTAATGTCTGGGGTGGGGGGCCCTTCTGTGCACAACAGAGATCATTAACAGCTACTTAGGTCTTTAATGTTCAGTATGCTAGAGGTACAAATTCAAAAAATCAAATTTTCTTTTCCTAGAGTTACACACTGAAAAAAATAAAAATGTCCTTAAGTTTTTAGATTCCGTTAGCTCTATTTGTAAATTTAAAAGAAGATAAAATAAAATAAAAACTGTAACTCTTGGGGGAACTTTGAAAATCATTTGATTAATTCAAATTGAAGACTAAAGTCCCTTTACTCAATAATTAGTTCCATTTAGAAACACAGTTAAGTACATTCTCTTAAAACCTTAAATTGCATTTATGAATTTGGTATATTTAGTTTTTAAAAAGCACTTAGTATATCTGACTGGGAAGGCTTCAAACCACGTTTTCCAGAGTACTCACCCTGGCTTCATTAGTCATCAAATACATGTTAGGCATTGCTAGCCACTGGAGATAGAGTGAACAAAACAGAACAATGAGCAACAATGAATAAAACAGAAAAATCCCTTGCCTTCATGGAGTTTATATTCTTATAACTCTTAAGTTCATTAAACTCTTAAAAACCCAATAAACCGAAGTTTTAAATGAGAATTTCAAAGTCAGAATTCTTACACCTTTCAACTTAAAATTATAATCTAAAATCAATTATACATTTCAATTAGAATCATAAACCAGATGTGTATCTAATTAGTGTCTATAATCTGATGGTCTTTAATCTGATACGTAAATACCAAGTGTACAAATGATTCTTAAGCCTGATTTAAAAAATACTAATACTGTAAACTTGATTTGCTTTATCATTAATCCATTTATTTCTGAACTTTGGAGTACTGAATCCTGGGTTATGCAACTGAGCTTCTGTGATGTTCCTAACCCAGTTCATAACCCAGATACCTGATCATCTCATGTAGGTTGAGAGACTTGAAACTAGTGGGACTGGGGACCTACAGGTCGCATATGACCAGAGTGAACGTTTCCATTGAACAGATGGACACACTGAGCCAGATTTTAACAGTGACTACAATAACGGGGGATTCCACATCTACTTTCCTCAGACAAGAGTGGTTTCATAATATGCTGTTTGCTAGATTCAAGCCTTAACTTCATAATCTTTTTTGATGTTGTCATCTGATTTGGATGGATAAATTACATAACTGTCCCTACCTCTCCTACTTTACTATCTGATTCCATTCAGCTAACCCAAACTATTCTAATTCTTCTGTGTCTGGCTCTTTGGCCTTGCCTCCCAGGATACTGTTTATGTGTCCTAGAAGATGCCACTCCCCTGCAAGGCCAGCATTCAGAGGTGGCTTGAGTGTAGCTCTCCTCCCCACATCTCCATCAACCCATCCCATTTTTTTTTTCCCCATACACACAATGACTATTTTCTTAGTTTTAAGTCAAGGGCAATTCAAGCTTGCTCTCCAGAAAATTCCCGGCTGACCCCTCCCTTCAAACAGATTCTCTCTGCTGAGCCCCTTCTATATAGAAATTCTAAAACTATCATTGCTTCTTTGCTTAAAACCCTTCAGCAGTTCACGCTGCACTTGGGATAGAATACAAAACCCTTAATGCAAGTCCTTGCATGATCTGGCTCTCGCCTTCCTCCATGACCTCATCATACGCCTTTCTCTCTTATGCTCCACTTCCAGCCACACTGGCCTTCTTTAACTTCTTCCAACAGAAGCTACACTTCTTTCCTACCTCAGGTCCTTTGCATGTACTGTTCCCACTTTCTGAAACACCATTTTCCCTACTCTTTGCTTGGATGACTCCTCATCCCATAGGTCTCAGATGAACTGTCATTTTTTCATAGAGGTTATTCTTCTTCGTAGAACGTGGCACACTTTGTGCATTTATTTGCTTACTGCCGAGACCTTAAACTGTGTGGGGCCGTGTGTGGTGTTCTGTTTGTCCAGCACCCATCACAGTGCTGGCACATTCTAGATAGTCAATAATTCCTTGCTGAACGAGTAAATACCACAGTTGCCACAGCAATCACCATTAGCCTTCAGTCATAACTTGTAATCATTCATATCACCACTTTTGGCTCATGGGAGGTACTGAGTAATTGTATGTTGAATTGGATTGAGATATCTAAATGTCAATATCTCATGCATTCATTAATACAATTATTTGTATTACCTCTATGGTTCTTTGCACATTTAGTCTTCTATTGCTTCTAAAGCTGTAGCCTTTCTGTTCTTAGAAGATCTCTTACAGTAAAGAAGACATTTTAGCAAAATGTGCCTTTTGGGGGGACTAGCCTTTCCTAATTTTTAAAAAATGTCACTGACCATTAGCTAATTGTCTTACAGATAGAACTAAATTTTGATCAGTGTAAATAAAAGTTCC
>NC_138370.1:11982585-12031471 GCF_054177405.1 Leptonychotes weddellii
CCCCCCCCCCCCCCGCAAAGAATTCAAGCCTCGGAATAGCACCGAATTGCGCTAGAACTCTTTTGAGTCTTAACCATTTAGAGCCTGCTGTTTTTCTGGGTTTTGTTTTTTTGCGGTATCAGCCTGATAAGATCATAGCCCCATAAAAGATTTCGCGTATCCTTATCTCTGCACCTTGGCAGCTGTAGCTACGAAACTACAGCATAAAAAAAAAAAATGATTTTGAGCGTTGCATCGTTAGTAATTTTTTAAAAAGCGCAAAAAAAGGTAAAATAAAATACAATGCTGAGAAAGAAAAATCAGGTTTATTTTTGTTGTTTATAATGCCTGAGCATTTTTGGAAACCCAAATGGGGGTATGGGCGTTTTGAAAAAACGGCCGCGGCACAGCGTCGTCGGGGTTCGCAGCATTGTGACCGCGCGCCTTTAACTCGGCGTGACCTCGGCGTCCCGGGCCCCGCGCCCCCCTCCCCTCCCGCGTCGCGCGCATTGTTGTCCTTTAGCGATTGGTTGCTGGACGCGAAGCCGCTGTGCAGAGCCGCGCTGTGTAAAGGACCTGAATGCAGGTTAGCGGGCGGCTAGTGACTTACACGGGGGATCCAGGGCGAGAGAGGAAGAGCCGGAGGCCACCACCACTGCGTTTCCCAGGCGGCGTGGACCAGGCGGCCCGGCGTTTGCGGCTGTCGCAGGAGCCCCCGGGGGCGCCCCCTCCTCCGGCTCTCGCCGACTTTGGGGTTGGCGCAGGTGGGCAAGACGGGGCACCGCCGACCTCCCGGTTCCCACCGAGGGGGTTCTGTCTCTCCCTGCGAGGGGGAGGGAGCATCCTAAAAATATGTAAATAGCCAAGCGCTGACTTGGGGCTGGGGCACCAGCCAAGGTCCCCGCGCCGCCGCAGGGTGTTTTGCATGAAAAAGAGAAGCCTGTCAGGATCCGTGCTCTAACTTAAGGCAGCGCCGTGATTAGCATGAGCCTGGGCGGCTGAACTGCTTCCTGCCCTCCAGTAGCCGTTCTGCGCGCTCGCCACCGAGCAGCGGGGCCACCGTGCGGGTGTGGATCGGCCGGCACGGCCTCGTTGGCAGCCATGGCTCCCGACGCCCCCTCGGCCAGTAAGTAGGAGCATGCATGTGTAGGGGGGCACATGCGTGTCGGCGCGCGAGCGCGCGCGCGCGCACACACACACACGCGCGCACACACACGCACGCACGCACGCACACCACCCTGAGCCTCGGAAGGAGGAAGGTTGACGAGGCGCTGCAGTTGCGAGGACGACTCGGGCTCTTCCTGGATCCCGCAGGAGCCCGCCTGCCGCAGCTGCTGTCTGCAGAGCCTGCTCGGACCCCTGTGCACACGCGCCCCCCATTCGAGCCTCTGTAATGAAGACTGCCTCCCGAGGACTGCAGGAGAGGCAGAGCCAGCCTGCGCCCGCCACTGCGGGCCGCGCGGCCGAAAGGCCCTGGGGGACACGACTTGGACGCTGTCAACCCCACGCCTCGCTCTGAGCCGCCGGGTGCGGAGGGTCTGCCGCCGCCCCTCCGGCTTCCCGGGCGCCCGATCCCGGGTCAGCCCCGGAGGCCTCGGCTTCCTCATTTGTTTGGATCTTTTGTGCCGTGGCTCACAGTTGGCTAAGCACTCCTGCGCTGAATCGGGCCATTGTGTGCGCTCCCATTGCTTTCACGCTGCAAGTCTCGGCGCCCCCACCCCGCCCGCCCCCTCCCCGCCTCCTCCTGGCCGGAGAGCCTGCTAACGTGCCTTTCCCCCCAGGAATCTGGAAGCTATAAGCCGGGCGGATTGCAAATGAAGTGTAATGCATTGTGGGACGTGTGTAAAATCGGAGCCTTCACCGTGGGGGTGTGTGGGGGCGTGGGGAGGGCCGGACCCGCGGCTGGCGGTGTAGACGCCGACGAGGAGGGGCTGGGAAAATGTGCGCAGAGTCCGCCCGGGTCGTGCCCGCCGTAGACGGATGAAGCAGCGCGCTGCGCCCCGGCGCTGAGGCCCCCAGGATCGGGGTGGCAGGTCGCGCTCCCCACCATGAAGAAGACCCGGAGCACAACCTTGCGGCGAGCCTGGCCTAGCTCGGATTTCTCGGACCGGGCCTCGGACCGCATGAGGTCCCGGAGCGAGAAGGACTACCGCCTGCACAAGCGCTTCCCCGCGGCCTTCGCGCCCCAGGCTTCGCGGGGCTACATGACATCAGGTGGGTACCCGCGTTTCTGCCCCCGGGCCGGGTCCGCGGGGCGTGCTCGGTGCGCCGCTGCCGGGAAGGCGGGGGGGCGCTTAGGTGGGAGGACGGCCGGTGATGGATGCGCTAAGTTAGGGGGAAAGCAGGAAAAAATTAGCTCACATCCACCATTTTGTACCTCCGCAAGATCCACAGCAGGCCCTCTCAATATGGGGTTGGAGAGCTATTAGTTAGGTAAAATAAGGGAGGGGGACGTGCCGGGCGTTTTGGCTGCAGGAGATAAATGACTGCAAGCTCCTTGCGCGGCAGCCTCCTGGAGCTTTGTGGCAGAGCCTGCGTCCGGCGCTGCCTGCCGTACCGAGGTGGCTGGCTCCTGCATTGTGGCCAGTTATCCTAGCGGCTATTTAAATAGCCCCCTGTTCTTAAAAGGGAACAGGTTCCATGCACAGTTCTGGATGGTCTGAGTCAGGCAGGAGCCCACATACATCGCAGGCTCGTCCGATGTGCACGCAGAGAACTCTGTTGGAGCTCATTGAACGCATTCTGTGGGGTAATGGTGTGGATGCGGATTGCACGCTCACATGATACCGTGTGGGTTTAACATATGTTGCTTTGAATTAGGTTGTATGGAAAGCATGGAGGCTGTGTTTGCATGTCAGACAGGAAGGACGAACAAAACGGTAAATGGGAACGAAGGCTTCAGAAAAGGGTTCATCATCATAAAACGCAGTGCTGTTACAAGCATTTCGGAAGGAGCCGGTTCCCTTTGGCAACACAACGGAATGGCTTTGGTTGTGACTTGGGAACCCAAGGGGTAACATACTGGAGGAAATGCTGAAGGAGGAAAATCCTGGAACTCTTTCCTTGTTTTCTCCTTACTGACTGTTGACCACTTGTATGCGGTGATGTATAAGACATCAATTTTTGTTCGTTTTTCATTTTGAAGGAATTAATTTTCTGCTGAACATAATGTGATGGAAGAGCTGAGTTTATATTCGAAACCACATACTATTCCAAATCACCCTGAGCCCTGTCTTAACTGGCAAGATTGCCTTAAGCCTGTGGTTGTTGCTCACAGGGTGTCTCTACTATCTTTCCCTAAAACAGCAAGCTTTTTTTTTTTTTTTAAACTGGGGCCAGTATCTCATGCTTTAAAAATGCCTTGTGACCACATTTCCATAAATATAAAACCTAAATAAAATAACCATCTTTTTTATTGCAAAATCTGGTGACAGAAGGATGTTGTACTATTTTGGCAATAAGGCTCCCTTGATTCTCTCTTTCATGAAAAGCCAGATTTGCAAAGTGACAAGTACAGTTTATACTTTAGTAATTTCAGTCAATCACTGCTGTGGTTGCTACATTCCTCAAACTTGTGATAGTAAATTTTGAAACACACCTAAGTCAAAATCTAAATCTCAAAACACATATGTACATAAACGCATGTCTGCGCCGAGTGTTTTTAGATCATCCCAGGTTTCAAATGCTTGGGTCTGAATGTCTTCATTCCACACTGAATGGTTCCCCTCTTTTTTTAATCCCTCTTCAGGTGTTAGGCTATAGGAGGGCAGGTGGCCATAATTTCTTCGACAAACCTGTGAGATTCTTTTATGATTTCAGGCGTAATCCCATGGAGCCTGTTTTTATCTGTCTTTGGCATAGCTTCATTATGATCACATTTTCGTTATTTGCTAACGTACTTCGCTACATTGCCAGTTCTGCAAGGTGTTTCTGAGGGCTCAGGGAAGAAACTCTTAATTTTATTTGATTCTCTTTTCTTATTTCATTTCTTGACCTGCAAATGGTAAGCTGGTCTTAACGGTGAGACTGAAAGATAAGCTGTTTCAGGTTGGTAGTTATCTATGCAGATTAATGTTAGGCGCCCACGGAGAAAAGAAACCCAAGAGGTGGGGGAAGAAGAGCTGTGTCATTCATTCAGCATTTTCTGGAGTGTCCCCTAAGAGCAGAGTGCCTTGCTAGATTCTCATGGGGCTACAGGGTTGGATATAATATGGTTTGGCCCAGGGACGGAGGGCTATTATTTATTCATCATTTTAAATGTTAGCTAGAACATGTAATAAAAGCTATTGGTGCTAACGGGAGGCAATAGTAAATATTAAGACAGATACCTACAATGAACACTGGGAGAATAGATTGGATCACTCATGTGCATCTTTTGTGTGTTGCGGGGGGAGGTATCTTATCAATTTCCTTTTCAAATATGGCTCTTTTCCAAATCTGAGTCTTGATGGGAATAGACAGTATATGGAAACACGCAGAGATCATTTACAGGAAGTTCTCTTCCTCTTAAGAAATGTAAAGGAAATCCACTTGTATCAAGTTAGTGACTCTGGATACAAACAGAGCCTTTGTCACATAAAATGGAATAGAAAATGAAGCAGCTAAGAAACACATGAGCCTTTTCATATTCTTTCTGTTTGTCCAGTCATTTGGGATAATGTCGACTGGCATTATCATACTTCATTTTCAGTAAAAAAAGGGTTTTTTTGTTACTGAGTTCAAAGGACAAGATAAGTTACCGAGTTACTTAAGACAAGGAACTTAAAATAACTTCAGTTGAGACTCTTTTTAGAAATCCACACCCTCCCCCCACAAATAGTCCTAAAAAATATGGGGGGGATCACTTTTTTTTTAACTTTAGGAGAGGGGAGAGAGAGACAGAGAGAGAGAGAGATCCTTGGAAATGTTAATAGCTGTTGTTTGGTCTGGGATAACTGTCACGCGGTAGATTCTGGAAGTTTAACTCTGTTTATTAAGGTAGAATTGCAGAGTTCCATAATAGCTTTCTAATGAGACAGCACCATTTCAAACAGCCCTCTCTCCACCAATAAGTAATTACCAGTTTGAAATGTGATTTATAGCAATAGGCTTGACATTTAGCCTGGACTTTTTCATATAGCTTTGGGATAAACGACACTTAAACTCAAGAGGTTCAGATAGGCGCCTATAAAACTTAAAAAGAGATCCTGTTGAAGCATAGTTCAATAGAGAATTCTGAAACTTTAAATCTTGAAAACCGCGGCTTTTATGACTTTGTAAGCTCCCAATTCATGCTACCAAATCTAAAATAATCCTAAGAATTCACAGACCTCCTCCTGGCACCCAGCAAGTCCACAGGCCATGGGATGAATCCATTGTTCATCTTGAATATTAATTTCCCATTGGTAGTTTCTGGGCAGAAGGGGGGACAATCTTGCCTTTTGTTCAAATCAAGATGAATAACTGAATGTGAATGCATTATCTGAAGAAGAAAAGAGGTTAGATCAAATGGAGGTAAGATCATTCTTCTGCGTTTTCTAAAACTAGAAATGACGATAGCAATTAACTAGAGATAAAAGCAAACCCCCTTCCCCAAAGAGGGAAATATCAGTATAATTCCTAATGCTTTACATATGAAAACATGCTCACAGACCTCCGTGAAATAATTTTCAAGGCGCCAAAGCTTTTGTTGGTGAAACTGTTAGAGCCCCCTGTCTGTTAACTGTGTGACCTGTGACCTCTTCACACCAGTGATGCTACTGAATCCATTTTCTTCACTGCCTTCTCCCCCAGCCCTGGGGCTGGGTGCTTCTGGATGTTCTACGTGTAATGCCACCAAGTTTGGGGGCATTCTGTAGATCGGGCTTGGAAGGTAGTTTTTCCACGAGAAAGGTTCTCCTGAGCATGTTCATAAAAGGGGTTGCTTAATGTGAGACCCTTCCAAAGTCATGGCACTTTCACACGGATACTTGTCACTTTAAAGAACAGGAAAGCAGACAGTTTTAATACCATGGCTTTAAAGGATTTGAAAAGAAAGATCCATTAAAAAGCCCCAAATTGACGTCTTTTAGGAAAATTTAAATTGGGGTTGTCTGCCCATCGAACTCATACCATCAGTGGGGAGGAATGACCAGCCCACCACATTGATGAGCATATTAGTTTTCATTTTATAGAAACGAATTCTGGGGCACAGCTGATGGTGTGTCCCAGTTCCTTATGTTCTGTTATTTTAAGAGATGTGAGAGTTTTCTGGGAGTGGAGGATGGACACTCGAGGTTCTAATCTGGGCCTACCACCAACCAGCTGTGTCCCTGGCGAGTAACATGACCTCCCTTCCCGTCTGCAACGGGTCCTTCTGGTCCCCACTTCCATTACAGAATTGGGCTCCGCGGTGACTCTGTAATGAGCTATCCCAGGACTTGTGAGCACTCACACAGAAATCCTTAGAAATAACCTTTGCCCTTTCTGCTTATTGGAGTCATGTGCTTCCCCGTATGTGGCGTATGTGGGAACAGTGCTCATTTTGCAGTAGAATCCTACTTCCTGCCATCCCCCAGCATTGCGTTAAATATGCCCAGGGCTTGTCCTGGCAATCAGAGTAATGGGGGTAGGAGATGATGGACGAAGCTATACTCATATGCAAGTTTTAATAAACAGCAACCTGTCACCTCCTTTCCCCTCTTTGCGGAGATCCATTTTTAGCAAGCTCCTCCAACTGTGTTTTAATTTGAAGCTACCTGTGTTGACTCCTTTCATCAGGCCAGTGGAAGTGAGGAATATTACACTTGGTGGTGAATGACTTCATTCTTTATTTCCCCCGAGAACATGAATGCGCTCACAAAAGGTCACCTCTCTTGGTATTTCAATATCTTTTACACTCTTGTGAACGTTTTTATTTGAAAAAAAGGAATATGAGTATATTGCATAAAAGCCTTAGCATTTTTACACCCCAAGAGCAATTCTGACTGAAATTCCCTATGCCCCAGAGAGTTAGGACAGTTCACACAATAGCACGTTCTGTGGTACGTGATTGCTTATGCTGAGTTGCAGTTATAACCGAGAAACAAAATCTGGTTAGATCCTGGCTAGTGGGATAACATGCTGACTTTTGAATTTAGGACAGGCTTTTGTAGATCAGTCCTAGAAACCGCGTGGAGCCCCATCTGTAAGGTGTAGAGTAGAGGGTCTTGTAGTTTGTAAGAATGTAAGCTGTAGTCAACTCTAAATTAACCCTTAGCCGCAGTAACACCAGAAGGAAATGACATGGGTAATTTTTTAAGTAGATAGTAAACTTTTCCTTAAGTAGTTAGTCCCTAGGCTATTTTTATGTGGCATTGGAATGTACAACCAGTTGGTCAGAAAATCCACCTAAATATTTCTAAGATCTGCCCCTAATTCTTCATCTGTGGTGTTTAAATCTTCTTCTGTTCTATTATAGTATCTTCCAGACTGACTTTTCTTCCAGTCCAGTTCATCCTTCCTGTGTCCCCAGAGGGTTTTGGGGTTATAGTTAAATCATTTCTCTTTTCAGTGTTCTCATGCCTGTGGATAAAGTCCTAGACCAAGGCTCTTCATGTCATGACCTCCCTCACCTTTTCCCCCTCTTCTTCCTGGGCGTTCCTCACCACGCTGTGCGCTAGGCTCGGGAAACTCTTTACCTTCAGCAATACCTTGCTGCCCTTTCGTGACTTTCGTAATTTCTCCTACCCTGCTGAGAACATGCTCCCCTTCTTCAGAGGTCTGATGGAATACTGTTAAACCTTCCAGAACCAGCTCATACATACCAGCTTCTCTTTCCGTCTTCCTCCACATCCTTTCTGGAGTAAATCACTCCTATGACATTCGTTCTGTACCCGTCATAGCCCCGTGGCCACACTAGGTCACACCACGAGTTCACGTGTGGGTCTCCTGTCTGAGCCGGTGAGTTCCTCAGTGGCGGCCCGTATTTTATTCACATCTCTCTTTTGCCAGCAACCACAGAGCTTGGCACAGATTGGGTACTCAGTAAATGTTTATTGGACGAATGAATAAAATATGACTTCTCTTAAAAAACTGGATGAAGACAGGAGCAGCTCTCCATGAATGGAGCATTAGAAAGCAGTAAATAATAGGAAATAATCAAGAGGCAAGTGGGGTGGTTGATGTGGTTGGTGTGAATGGAATGGGACTTCCGAGAATGATACCAATTAGAAGAGGCTGCCCAGAGGGAGGATTTCCCAGTGTCTTGAAGGACTGACTGGGTAGGTGGGATTTGAGGGACAGGGAAGGAGGAGGATGGGGGGAAGGTTGTTGACACAGTAGGAACCAAGGATGAGAGGAGCATTTCGGGAGAGGTGTCTGTGGTGGCTTGCAGGACAGATAGGAGAGATGAGAGTCTCGAGGCCAGGAAACCAGCGAGGAGGTGGTCGAGGGGGCCCAGGTCATAAAGCCATGAGATGGTGAGCGACCGCCACAGAACAGTGCTCCCAACACTGCTGGGCATTAGCCTACCGCCCCCAAGGTTTTAACCATGTCCATACACCACCCATATTATGTACTTAATATTTTTCCTTCATCTGATCCACTGTTTTATTGGAATGAATTGAAAAGAAGATTTTGTGGGCGCCTGGGTGGCTCAGTTGGTTAAGCGACTGCCTTCGGCTCAGGTCACGATCCCGGAATCCTGGGATCGAGTCCCACATCGGGCTCCCGGCTCAGCGGGGAGCTTGCTTCTCCCTCTGACCCTGTCCCCTCTCATGCTGTTTCTCTCTCGCTCTCTCAAATAAATAAATAAAAAAATTAAAAAAAAAAAGATTAAAAAAAAAAAAGAAGATTTTGTATTCTCTGTGAAATTACAGGTTTCATTTGATAATTCTTTTCTCCCAATCCCCATGTAAATTATTAATATATTACTATTTCAGTTAAAATACTCAGCTAAGTACCACCTCACATACCTGAGTGATACTCACACTAAGGTAGTGGAAAACCTGTATCAGCCAAGGAAGAAAGGGTGGGACTGAAGGGGAAAGGGAGAATCTTGGCGAACAAAGAGCTGGCTGTTCCTTGTAACTGGATTTAAGAAGTTAAAAAGAAAAGAAAAGAAAGGTAAAGCAGATCTGTGTTGGAAGAATGCGGTATATGACAGGGAAACATGGGCCGTGGAGCCAATGATGAATTCCATTTTGGATGTAAGGGGCTGGTTAGTCACACAAGTAACAGTAAAGGTTACAGATATAGTTTGGGGGTCATCCACTTAGCCACGTTAGTTGAGAACACGAGGATAGCTTAGCTTTTTGTACTTTATGTTCCGTTTCTTAGAGGGGAGCAGATGACTGACTTATTTTTATTTCCAGCAGATGGAGGGTCTGTTGGATTCTGTTCACTTTGAGTCCTACTTGGGTTTCTGCAAATGTGGGGAATCAAGGTTAGGATTGCTTGGAGATCATCTGCTCTCCTGTTCCTAAATGGGAAGTGCTTTTCATTGCTAGGATCTGTTTTATTCGTGTTTGCATTTATTCAGAAGCCACTGTGTTGTTGATAAAAGGGATATATGTTTGATGTCTGTAGTCAGGTGTGAAAAGGGTTGGAACTATGCACGTCGCAGCCCAGAAGACTAGACCAGCTATGTAAATAATGTACATTTCAAACATCTGTCATATACCTCTGCGGCTGAAAAATTATGGCTTAGGTAACTCATATACACAGTTAAAATCTCCATTTATCTTTCTACTCAAATCCATGATGGCCCCTCCAGGCCAAGTTTTTTCTTTTTGAAGATAAAAGAGAGATTTGGCAGATGCCTGGGGCATTCGTGGCAGCAGGACTTACGCCTGGCCCTATCCTTCTGATGGCCATAGTTTCAGACGGAGGAACCATCTCGCTTTGCAATTAACACCCCTGCCTCGCCCCCACTGCACATTCCTGTCTAGCTGATTCCCCTAAGAGAGCTAACAGGCCACGTATTGCTTTCGGCATATCCACCTTTCGCTTTGAAATCATTTATTCATCATTATGTGAAATGAAGGGCCCTCAGAGCAATTGAGGTACTGTGGATATTTCTCATTTTGGGGGGCTGCCCAGCATCTGAACACCCCATCGTGTGTAATTCCCCACTGTCATGGGTTGAATGAGTGAATGAGCCCCCCCCCGGCCCCGCCCCCAACCGGAGCCATTCAAGTCCTAACCTCTGGTACCTGTGAATATGACCTTCCTTGGAAATAGGTCAGATGTAAGTAAGGTAATCCGGTAAGGCTGGTGTCCTTGTAAGTAGAAGAAAAGAAACACAGACGCAGGCACAAGGTTATGTGAAGAAAAAGGCAGAGATGTGAAGGACGCCTCTACAAGCCAAGGAAGGCCAGGGATGGCTGGCAGCCACCACGAGGCAGGAGAAAGGCGTGGGATGGGTTCTCCCTCAGAGCCCCCCGAGGGGAAACAGCCTTGCTTCTGTCTTCCGGCCTCCAGCACCCTGAGAGAATAAATATCTCTTGTTTGAAGCCGTCTAGTTTAGGGCACTCGGTTTTGGCAGCCCCTGGGAATTCATACACCCTCCTTATGAATGTTGGCGGGAGGCTGAAACCTCATTTCTCCGTGTGGGTGCTGAACTTGCCGTGGGATCGCTTTCCTGGCCTGCCTGGCACGGAGGGCATGGGTGCATGATCTGGGTTTCACCCCGTCACCCACGCCCTTCCAGACTTGGGAGCGGGCGCTTGTCGGCAGAGCAGTGGGGGCTGTGAGGCATCGTCCCGTCGCAGGGTGGCGCTGTTGAGCCGGGGGCGTTCTGGAGGCGGAGGGGGAGGCGGGGGGGGGGCGGTGGCGGGGAGTGGTGGGGAGGGGAGTTGGCAGGGCTGGTAGCGCGTGAGCTTGGTAGTGGCTGCTGAGGATTCCTCACCGAAGCAGCTCTGGCTGCAGAGTTCCAAGCCTGGATCTCCACCCCCACCCCCCGAAATTCCCCGAGTTCCTCAAAATATTTCAGTAAATATTTCAGCCTCTCTTTTCTGAGAGTCTGTGTGGCATCGCTTCATAATCCAGCCTTTCCAAGACTAGCTGGGTAAATGTGACTAAAGAACGGGGCCTTCAGGGCCTCAGTTTCCTCACCTGCAAAATGGGAATAATAATGGTCTGTCCCCATGAGGTTTGGGGAGAATTAGGTGAATATACGCGAAGCGCTTGCAACCAAGCTTGGCACGTAGGAAGCATTATATCAGGACCGCTTGTCGTTAGCATTCTTAAAAGAGTCGGCATTGGTTTCTGTTAACCTAGTGAACTCATTCGAGTTCTCATTTTGATTGGTTTTAAAATAACTGAGAGGAGTATTTGGACGTTTTTTCCCCCCACTCTTGCTGGTTATTTATAATGAAGACAACGGTCGGCTGTTGATAAACTTTAAAAAAATGCTTTAGAAGGGTTTGTTTGGCCAGGGAGTAAACATGCCCCCAAGAGCTGAACAGGAAGGATGGCCGTAGTGTCAGATGGGGTTTTCCGCCTCTGTAAGACTGGCTTCATTCAGTCACTTCATACAGCAGTAGAGCCTTGTGACTTAGGGCTTTAAAATCGGAGGGTTGTACATCAGTGTCCTGGCACCCACTCGCTGGCCCTATAATCTCGGCAATTTATGGGCTCAGTCTATCCTCTGTTTCTCCTCTGTAAAACGACGATAAAGTAGTATCTAACTGATAGTTGTTATGGGCATTAAAGGAGCAAAGCATGCAAAATGATTAGCATGGTGCCTGACACAGAGTAAGAACTTTTGCACATTTTTGCTACTATGTTATTATTTCTTTGGAGGCGTAACTACAGGACTGGCTTGTTCCTAAATGCACCTGAGGGTGCAGAAGAAGGGAGACAGCAGGTAACACGTCCATGATCTGGGAGAGTTAAAAACAGCATTCAGTCTGACTCTTACACTTGGTACTCATTTCATCAGAAATCACACATTCGGGGCGCCTGGGTGGCTCAGTCGTTAAGCGTCTGCCTTCGGCTCGGGTCATGATCCCAGAGTCCTGGGATCGAGCCCCGCATCGGACTCCCTGCTCGGCGGGAGGCCTGCTTCTCCCTCTCCCACTCCCCCTGCTTGTGTTCCCTCTCTCTATCAAATAAATAAATAAAATCTTTAAAAAAAAAAAAAGAAATCACACATTCCATCCCTCATTGATTTTGGAATGTGATCTTCTAAGAAATCTACAGAATTATTCGTTTACCTAAGTGGGCTCACTTGTCCTTGAATTTCCATCTTAGGAAGAGTGGTAGAAAACTGTTGTGTATTCAGTACTCCTGTGGGATATACATCTAGGAGAACTTGGCTTCACTCGAATCAGAGGAACAGTGCCTCGTATAATCAGACTCAGCTTCATCGGAGATACCTGCATTGGCTTTTCAGTTGAAGATAAAGGGAAAAAAAAGCCTCTTCTGAGCTGAGGGTTGAGCTGAGTGCTTGCGTGTTTGTGCATGCAGTGAAATCGACTATCACAGAAATGCAGCGTAAGAAAGCAATGCTGTGTCTATGGTGTATCTATCAAGGGCAGTTTTGAAAGTGAAGCCCAGTGGCTTCTCTCCTCCAGACCAAGCCCATTGCCCTCCGTAGGTGACTTGTGATGGTCCCATGGAATCTCAGGTCAGAAGTCCCCTTGAATTGTGTAGGAGGTCAAGGGGTGCTACAGCTTGGGGTCCGCTTGTCAAACGTGTTACTATTTCAGCAGCTTTTCTTTTTTTTATTTATTTTTAAAGATTTTATTTATTTATTCATGAGAGACAGAGAGAGAGAGAGAGCAGATGCAGAGGGAGAAGCAGGGTCCCCGCGGAGCAGGGAGCCAGATGCGGGGCTCGATCCCAGGACGCTGGGATCATGACCTGAGCCGAAGGCAGACGCTTAACTGACTGAGCCACCCAGGCATCCCTTCAGCAGCTTTTCTGAGAGCAGCTGGTTTGGCTACAGGACTCGGGGCTTTGGGATGGCAGCCTGAGCTGGGGGAGAAAGGGCTCCCCCCACAGCTTTCAGAGGTGCCACCACCCCCCGCTTTGCCTCCCTTCCCAGACAGACATGCGAGCCACGGCCACTGGGATTTGGGAACTCAGAGCTTCCCACTTTTGCCTTGTTTACTCCTGAGTTTGCATTTTACCTACTCATTTTCAACACTTCCCCCCCACCCACCCACCCACCCATCCTCCTTCCTTAAAGTCCAGGGAAGGATATTAAAGGGCACTGAGGACCTTGCTTTAACATGGTTGTGGCCAATTCATTGAACTTCAGAAGCCCCCTCTAATTAGAACTCCAGAATGGGACAAAAGCGTTGGCTTTTGTTGGCTGAAGCAGCATTTCTGGAGAATGCAGATGTTTTCCCATAGGTTTGGGATGCCAAAGCGAAATAAGCAGTATACCATCCCGATCTTAAGGACCAGTAATAGAGGTTTACGTTTTCAAATGCAGCCAGAGGTGTGCAGGTTTCTCTCTAATGAGGCCCTGCGAGCGTCCTCGGGCTGGGGCTGATGCTATGGGTTTGTGGTAGTTGTGACTAATGGTTACCCACCATTTGTGTAGATAGCGTGGGCCTGGGAGGTTTCTGTTCAGCTTGATGGTGGGAGGCCAGAGGTCGAAGGCCCTGGGACCTAAGCACAGTTCCCGTGTGGCCCTGAAATGTAGATATTAGTGGGGAGCCTTTTTACTCTCAATCCCCCTTTCCCCCCAGGAAGGAAACCAGTTTATTGGGCATGTACTTGGTACCAGCCAGTGGGTAAGAGTGATCTCATTCATTTCACACAATGGTCCTGGGAGGCAGCCACTAATTAATATTTTAAGCAGCACAGATCAAAAAACTGAGATTTTATATACTCACACACACACATACACACTCACGCACATACACACGCATACACTTTAAGTCATGTATGTGTTCAAATACTGTTAGTCTCTAGGTTAGATGTTAGTAAAATTAACTTCTTATTTTTAAGTAAATATTAAGTAATTTCTTTGACCGCTTTGGTGGTTTGTCTTGCTCTTACTCTAGGTGCCCCCTGCCCTTGAGAGACCTGAGTTGTACTGAGAGGACAGATTTTCGCCTTTCCTGCATATTCTGATGAGTTTAACCTCAAATATTCATGTATGTTATGTGAGAGTTATCTCTACTCTGCCAGCAAAAGTTCTAAGAGTTACCTTGACTTGCCTAAAGGATTGTAGTCTCCTAAAATCTAGCAGGTGATGGAGGGGGACGGTGGAGGGGATGGGAGGGAATGGTGGGGGGTGGAGACAGTGGGTGGGAGGTCGCTGGAATCTTTTCCTTCTGGTGTTTCATACCCTTTCTCTTACCACCTTAGACAGAGTTTCTTCATCTGTCTATCGTGAGCCCCTCCTTGTCTTAATTGGTCTCTTGTTTCCATGAGCCATGCAGTGAACATCCCTGATTCTTGGAGGAGATGAAACAGTTGGGATCATAAACTTCCTAGGTCTTAACTTGTTTGGGACCTGACAACCAAATTAGAAACTTTAAATGGAAAGAAGTCTCCCCACATAAACATCATTTCATTTATTTGTAAACCATTTTCTTCTGCAGGCTCATTTTCCCTTGTACTCTTCTTTCCTTTTTTAGTTATGAACAATCGCTAAAGAAACTTTAGTGCAGTTGAACTTTTGCCGTCTGTCTTGTAAGAGCTCAGACTGAGCATTATTCTGAGCAGTACTATAGGCCAGGATCCAAATAATTGAATAACTGGACAGTACTCTGCTCAATAATTTTAAATGATGGGATGGGGGGGCAAAGAAGGAGGAGCTATATGCGTCTGAATGGTACAAGATAGGATTAAGTAAGAAGTAGTCAAGAAATTAATAAACTCAGAATTTTGGTGACTATGTTAAAAAAAAAGCATAGATGGTTAAAAGGGATATATATCTTAGAAAAGAATCAGTTAACTGGTTTAGAGTACATCAGATGTATATTATGACATCTTCAGTTGAGAGGAAAAGGGAAAAAAAGTCTTTGTGATTCCCCATAGGAATCACTCAGAAAATCCTGTGCAGTCTTTCCTACTGTTTCAGTGGCCAAGGGAGATGAGTTCAGTGACCCATGACAATGTAGTGAATGTGGATAATATGAAAACATAATCTTCATTTAGTACTTAGGCTGGTCAAAGGACTTGCAAAATCTAGCACCTATGTAACCCTTGGAGTGTACTTTTTTTTTTTTTTTAATATTTTATTTTTAAGTAATCTCTATACCCAACGTAGGGCTCGAACTTACAACCCTGAGATCAAGTGATGCACGCTCTACCAACTGAGCCAGCCAAGCGCCCCTGGAGTGTATAACATTTAAAGTAAAACAAATAAAGCAAACTCCCCTATTCTTTAGAATATTAAAGAACAGCCACAAAGCTTTCAGATATATACTGGGTTTTCAAAAAAACCAAAACCCAGAAATTGCTTTTAGACACTATGTAATAGTTAAAAACTGTATCTATTAACTCTTCCCCTGTTTTATGGCTGATCAGCAAACACTTACATTCTGTCTGTACCAGACTTAAAAATACTAAATAAATATAACAAAATTGCCAGCTCTTAAATAAAAAAAAAAAATGTGACTTATAGTTTCTCTGTCTTAACTTTAGAATCAAGGCACCAAACTAGCTAAACTCACAGGAATGAAAAAGGTCACATTCCCTTGTATTCAGTTTCCCAAGATTAAAATTTCTGAATATTTGCATATCTCTTTTTAAGAAGTTTTAACTTCTTATTGCCAGGAAAGCAATCTGGGAGAGAGCTCTTCTTTAGAGAAGAGCGTTTAACGATATGCAGGAAATAAAACGTGGAAATAACAAGACTTCTCACCAATTCCCCGTGCCCTGCTGCTTTGAGATGAATAGTTTTGCTTCTCAGGGTCAGGCATATTTTAACTCGATAGACTCATTCTTTAGTCATGTATTTTTTTTTTTTTACCTTTTATTTTCGTTGTGGTAAGATCCATGTACTGTAAAATCTGTCATCTTAATTCTTTCTAAGTGTAGTTCAGTGGCATTAAGTACATTCGTGTCGTGCAACCCCCATCATCCATCCACAGAACTGCTACCATCTTGCAAAAAGAAAACTCTGTTCCCGTTATGTAATAATTCCCTGTCTCCCTCCTCCCAGCCCCTGGCAACCACCGTTCCATCTCTGTGACTTTGTCTACTCTGAGTACCTGATACCAGTGCAATCAAGCTGTATTTGTCCTTTTGTGACCAGTGTGTCCTCATGTCCTTTTATTTCACTCAGCATAATCTCCTCAGAGTTTATGTCCATGGGTTTCCTTCCTTTTTAAGGATACGTAATATTCCAGCGTATGGATAGACTGTATTCTGTGTGTCCATTCATCTGTCCACGGACCCTTGGGTTGCTCCCACCTGTTGGCGACTGTGAATAATGCTGCTGTGGACGTGAGGGTACAAATATCTCTTCGAGCCCTGCTTTCAGTTCTTCCGGGTATATACCCAGAAGGGGAATTGCTGGATCATAGGGTCATTCTGGGGTTAATTTTTTGAGGAAACCCCATGCTGTTTCCACAGCAGCTACAGCATTTCACATCCCCACCGACTGCAAAGGGTTCCAGGTTCTCCACATCCTCGCCAACATTTGTTCTTTTCTTTCCCTCCTTTTCCCCTTCCTTCCTTCTTCCTTCCCTCCTCTCCTTTTTCTTTTTTTTAATGAAGATTTTATTTATTTGAGAGAGAGAGAGAGAGAGAGAGAGAGAGCATGAGCAGGGGGGAGGGGTAGAGACCTGGGGAGAAGCAAGCTCCCCGCAGAGCAGGGAGCCCAATATGGGCCTCTATCCCAGGACCCTGGGATCATGACCAGAGCCAAAGGTAGACTCTTAATGACTGAGCCACCCAGGTGCCCTTTTCTTTTGACAGTAGCCATCCTAATGGATGTGAGGTAGTCTTAGTCATGTATTTTAGGAAGTGTAGATATTCATAGCTTCACTCTGTTACAGACGATCTTTCTTCCCTGGGAAGCTGGAAGGAAGGGGGAGTGATCTCCGTGTGGTCATCTCCCCCCCAGAGAAACATGATGAGTGTTGGAGGCTTTTTTTTCCCCCAAGAAGGCCACGGTCCCCTGGTTAATAAGCACAGTGGAAGGTAAAGGTAGAGCGGATACAACAAGGAGCTTCTGGTTTCTTTGAATGCTGTTTTCTTATTTTTTCCCCAAATGAGAGACGTATTTAAATGTGGGTAAAGTCAACTTCTGATCGGGGCGCCTGGGTGGCTCAGTCGTTAAGCGTCATGATCCCGGGGTCCTGGGATCGAGCCCCGCATCAGGCTCCCTGCTCGGCGGGAAGCCTGCTTCTCCCTCTCCCACTCCCCCTGCTTGCATTCCCTCTCTCGCTGTGTCTCTCTCTGTCAAATAAATAAAATCTTTAAAAAAAAAAAAAAAGTCAACTTCTGATCATCCGAACGCTGTTCCTGCCTGTGGCGTATGCTTGGAAGCAGTGCTCTGGGACGTAAAGACAAGAACCCTGACCCTCCAGGTGCGTGGAGAGCCTGGCACATCCGTGGAGGTGAACTGTAGAGATGAAATGTTGGGTTGTGAGCAGTCACGAGTCCCCATCGAGGGTAGAGAGAGGGCAGCCCGAAGTTGTGCGGTGCGTTTGGCGGGTCGGCACGGAGGTGCCCCTGTCCTCGCATTCTGGACACGCTTGCCCGGAGGGAGCCAGGCTAGGAACGTGCTGTGTGGACCATGGGCTCCTGGATACCATCTGTGGGCCCGTGTGGGGTTGGTTCCTTCTGCAGAATCATCCAGGGAGCTTGTTAAGCACACACACGTCTTGGCGTCCTTCCTCAAGGATTTAGGTTTGTAAGTTTGGGATGAGGCCCAGGATCCTGTAGTTTTGAAGACTCCCCAGGTGATTCTGAGCCACCGTGAGGTGTGGTAGCCACTGAAAACGTTCCTCGCCCAGGGCAGCGAGTCTCTCTGTGTTTTCGTCCCTTTATTCACTTGGCCTGTCCGCTCATATGCACGGATCGCTTATGGGAGAGCCTGAGTGCCCATGGTGGTGGAGCATGCAGACCAGCCCTGGCCTTCAGGAATCTGGCAGTTTTCCGGAGCCCCAGAAGAAGCAATTGTAGGATAGTATCATGCAAGCTTGGGGGGAGCTGAGCGAGGTACCACACTGCAGGAGTGCCTGGCAGAAATCTGGGGGACTGCAGGGGACTTCAGAAGAGGGACAGTGGCCCTGAGCCGGCCCTTAAAGGTTCCAGGAGGGTCAGCTGGGCAGGGAGGGACAGACAGCTGGAGGGGGGTTCGCATAGGCAGGCAGTTCTCGTCCTTTGGAGGCAAGCTCGGGGTGGTGGGAGATACTGCTTAAGATCTAGAGGGATCCTCGAGTTTAAGCCAAGGAGCTGTGATTTTATTCACAGGATAAAATCTGGTTTTTCCACTTCTGCGCTCAGATTAAAGAGCACTGGTTATGAAAACCACTCAATCAAACTAAATTTAGTTAATTTAATAACTAATTATTAGTTATTATAATAACTGCTGCAGGGTGGTGACATGTTGTGATTTGCATGAGATCATCCTGGCTCGGGACAGTGGGTTGTGGACCTTGAGAAAGAACTGGAGAGGAGAGTGGTTATCAATAGGCTTGGAAGGGTCACAGGGGCCAGGATGTGGAGGGATTTCGATGCCATGGTGTCTGTCTCCTCCTTGAAGCAGGAAGTTGGCCATTGGCTGTAAGAGGTGGAAGGGGAGATGGGCAAGGGGGTGAAGTCAAAGTAGTCGTGTTGGTACCAGGAGAGGGATGTGTAGACGGATTGGTGAGCAACTTCTTGAGGAGCTCAGCTGAGGCCAGATATGGTGAATTTGTGGTGGCATTTCATTTTAAATTTAATTTAGTTTGATTGAGTGGTTTTCATAACCAGTGCTCTCTTTTTTTTTTTTAATTCATTTGAGAGAGATAGAGAGAGAGCGAGCATGAGCAGGAAGAGAGGCAGAGGGAGAGGGAGAAGCAGGCTCCCCGCCGAGCCAGGAGCCCGCTGTGGGGCTCGATCCCAGGACCCCGGGATCATGACCTGAGCCGAAGGCAGACGCTTAACCATCTGAGCCACCCGGGCGCCCCCATAACCAGTGCTCTTTAATCTGAGTGCAGAAGTGGAAAAACCAGGGGCGCCTGGGTGGCTCAGTCGGTTAAGCGGCTGCCTTCGGCCCAGGTCATGATTCCAGGGTCCTTGGATCGAGCCCCACGTCAGGCTGACTGTTGAGTGGGGAGCCTGCTTCTCCCTCTACCTGCCGCTCCCCCTGCTTGTACTCTCTCTCTCTAATAAAAAAAAAATTAAAAAAAAAAGAAATATTAAAAAAAAAAAAGTGGAAAAACCAGACATTCGGATTTCTCTAGGTTTGGCACTTTGCCAGGCAGAAGGATCAAGAGTCCTAAAGAGCTGAGGTTCCTTCTCTCTGTGTGTTGTCACCTTCCAGGGAAGCTGGAGCTGGTGTCTCATTGGAGGTGTGGTCTTGGAAGTGCAGGTACAGCATATGACGAGGGATCCAGGGGATTTTGCTTAATCTTCTGGATGGTTCTCTGATGATGGTATTCTGAATACTCAAAAGGTGAATCCAAATTCCACAGAAATAGAGAGGGCAATAATTTGAGTCTTTTTCTCAAACCGAGTCATCCCAAACTCCTTTTAACATTGTTCCAAGAATAATTCAGATCTGAGTATAGCATCACGAAGAAGTTTTTCTTCAGGACTGTTGGTGTTCTTCTGTAGCTCTAGACAAGAAAAATTGATCATCTAATTAGGCGTTTGTCAGATGGGACTTGCTATGTATATAATGTCTCACTAGACAATGTAATAAATATAACTAGGACTAGAATTGCACTAATTTGGGATAATTAGGAGGAAGACTTGTCTAAATAAGTGAAAGATTTAAATTTTATAGAATGTCTAATGAAATGGAGTCATTACTTTCATGTCCTCAGGCTATCTAATGAATGGGTAAATTATTTATAATTAGCATATCAGTTGTTGCCATATAAGAATTTGCTCCTTTAGTATTTGAAAACAGGTTATTTTTCCTTCTTCAGTAATTGATATGATCCCTTGAAACCGTATTTATGCCACTTATCCATCCTAACTAAAGTAAAGATGACCTTCAGCCTAGCCCAATTCTATAATTCCCTAGCTCCAAATTGGTAGATAACAAATTAAAATGAAATTTTTTTATAAGGGAGGATGAGGTAATTCTGCATTCTTAAAGACATCTTGGGTCTTCTGCTTTCCTTTTAAAAAGAAATACATATTTCCGCCATCTATATGAGAACAGATACATTTCTTTTTTTTATCTAAAATTCATAAGTAATACACTAAAAATGCACACTACATAAATACATCATGCATAAATATACAAGATAAATTAAGAGTTACTCAAGATGAACTTAAAAAGTAAAATTGAAAGAAGGTGATCATCAAGATAAAATAAATACTAAAATTAAAAATAAGTAAAGCATACAAGATAAACACTCAGAATGATAAATATATATCCCAGAAGAAATAAGTAAAAACCATGCTGTTTTTCCCTAATTATTTTAGAATTTTGTGCCAATAATCTCCTTCTTTATTGAGGGCCTGTGAGATGCCAGTTACATATATACTTAATAGAACAAACAACCCTTTGAGTTCGGTACTATGATTATATCAGTTTACTGATGAGTCTGAAGTTGAATATTATTACATGGTCAGTAAACATCAGAGTTAGGATTGGAAGCCAGGTCCAAGTTTCCTTAGTAAAAACCTTTAGTTTTTTATCCTCCAGTTTAGAATTAGGGGAAAAGCAAATGGTGGTTTTTGTTTGTTTGTTTGTTTTTTGAGAGAGAGAAAGAGAAAGTGGTGGGAATAGGGGCAGAGGGAGAGGGAGAGAGAATCTCAAGCAGGCTCCATGCTCAGTGCAGAGCCTGACACGGAGCTTGATCTCACGACCCTGAGATCATGACCTGAGCCAAAACCAAGACTCGGAGGCTTACTAACTACACCACCCAGGTGCCCCAAGTGGTGTCTTTAACCAAATCTAACAGAATTAGGAGGTGGACCCTGGGTTGTGAGCCAGGTATCAATGTACAGCTAACAGAAAGAAAAAAGAAAGATATGGTAATGCAAAAATGGCGGCATACCATGAGGATCACAACGATAGGTCATGGTGAATATTCGTCATCGACCCTCATCTGTTTTCCAGCCAGTTATCTATTCTTTGTACACACAGACTTTTCAGTTCGTTTTCTGGAAGTAGAGTCAATGGCAGCCACAGTGGCCCCAGACCCAGGTTTGGGAGAAGGCTGCTGGAGTCTGGACACAGGTCATGCACCTAACCAGCGGGGTAGCCCCGCCTCTCTCTGTCTCGTGTGTAAAATGGGATAATAACAGCATCTATTTATGGGGTTGTTTTGAGGATTAATGCCTTAATAAATGTAAAACCTTGAGAGTAGTGCTTGGCACAAAATTTGCGCTCAATAACAGTTAACAGTTCTTCTTATTAATAATAACCTTATAGTCTGAGGATAGCAATAAGCAGCTTTGGGTCTAAAAGGGGGTCATTTATTTCTTACAACTATATCTTTTTTTTTTTTAGGGGTAGAAAAGGCTTAACTGCCAGTAATTACAATTTCCCTGACCTGTGGGGAGCAGTTTTAAACCGTGTGTTTAAAATAGATTGGCTTTGCGGGATAGACATGGTACTTTTTCAGCGCACATGTTACTGATCTGGAAGTAGCAATTAGGACTTAATAGTCATGAGGTTGCCAACTGATGTTTTTGATAGGAGGTAGGAGTGTGCGTAAAAAAAAAAAAAAAGAGGAGTGTGCGTGTGTGCTGGTGTGACATTCTAATTACCGCCTTGTTTTGCCCTTTCTGGGACTTACCCAGGGCTCTCCATCTGTGAGGAGCTCCCATCAGTCTGTTCTGTCCTCTCCCTTAGCAGATACCCCACTTTCTATCTGCAGGTCAGTGAGCAGCTCCCTCAGCAAGGGCACTCAAGGTTCCCCCCGACATTGCCCAGGAACTGACTTAGGCTCTGCACCTCTCCTTGCTGTTGAAGGATTGTCTTGCGGAGGCTCTGATAGGACCAGCATGGCGGTCATGGTCCTCCACGGAGAGGACAAAACTGCAGATTTGTTCCCAGTTGAATGGAGGCCCTGAGGATCCACAGCGTGGGATTGCATTGGTTCCATTTTGCATTGTTTGCTTTGTGGCAGCTTCTTTCGCACTCATTCGTTTTCGTGTCAGGCCATCTGTCTTGAGTGCGGTTGTTCCGCTCACCTCGGTGAGGAAGGGGCTCAGCTCTAACAATGGGGCATTTTTGCATCCGGTCCTGCCCCTCCTGTTCCTTGTGGCGTCTTCCCAGAGGGGTGCCCTGAATGTTCGTAGCCCTGGTTGCTGCCTTCATTTGCAGAAGATAAGCTCTGGGGATTCAAAACAACAACAGTAAGAAAACACACCTACGTAAGGCTACTTCCGTGCCTGAAGGATTTTGGATTTTGCCTTCTCAAGGTTCTTGAGAAATTTCTATTTCAGGTGGAGAATACTGCGAAGAAGATAATGGAGGAGAGCCTTGAGGTTCAGGGATTTATTTATTAGCGATTTCATTTATTAATGAATGATCATGAAGGAGGTCTAGAATGAACTCGTCATTTATTTTTGTTTTGTTTTGTTTTGCGGAGGCACAAATTTTGGATCAAGTGTCCTGTCTATGTGGGTGTGGGCCGTGAACCCAGTGAGTGGGCTGAGCAACCTGTCCAGCGTCCAGTCCAGTGTGGCCTGAGTCTTCTCTCAAAGTTTCCAAGACAGGAGAGAATTTCCTTGGTTTCCTTTTGGGAAAGGTCCTGAAAAGAACCCCGGCCGCTCCTTTTGGTGGTAAGAATTAAAAGAAAATGAAAATGTCTGAGAAAGCCGTAGTTCTTACACAGAGAAATAGAAGCTTTGGATAAAGTGTGAAATACAAAATTGGGTGATGGGTTAGGTCTGTGATGTAACTCAGAGCCCCAAAAGATCAACTTCTGTAACTGTCCAAAAATGCACTCAGATGAATACCGTATTTTAATTGCTGTCTTAAGTTTCATGCACACAATCTTTAAAGATGTAAAGAGGTAACTTAAAATTTGTAGTTATTTGGGAAAATTACATGGAATCATAGCCATATTTAGGAATGTAGAGATTTGCTGAAGTCCTGGGACCTACTCATTACTAATAATTATGTTCTTGTGTACAACATGGAGGGTGAGTCCAAAGAATATAGAGCTCACCCTGGATATTGAATAACTAACTATACCTACGTCAAATAATTTATGCTATGTTTTGGTTCTATGGTGACATCTGCCTTCCCTCACTGACTAATCCAGCACATATTTAGATACAAATGTTTTAAGAATTCAAGGAAAAGAGTAGTCTTGGTGTGGTGGGTTTAGAAGTAGTATGCAGTTTCTCCTCATACTACATTAAGTGTAAATAATGTCAGGCCATTGCCTTCATGAGGGTAATTTTGTGATATCATTTATATCAATAACCAATTGATTGTTGGGCATATTTCAGATATACAAGTGAGACTGAGAAAGTGCTAGACTCTTCGGCCATAGATCGCACCAAGTTCTTCTGAGTCTTTTGTAAACATGAAAACCAAGTGAACAAAGAGACTTGCGAAGGATTCATAACTTTGGCTTCTCACTCCACCCCCACGTGTACCCAAAGAAAGACCGTTTAGCCGCACTGTATGGTGGAAGTCCGCAGCATTGATGAGCTCGTAGTTAGATGTATTTCTGAGGTACAACAGCTGTCTTGTTGGCATTATGTGTACCCCTTTCTGATTATTTTTGTCCGTCTCTTGTGACTAATTATCCTAGGTACATAACTTTTGTTTTTAAGAAGGAAGTTGGGTTTCAGTATTAATTTTTAAAGCATAGTAGAATAATATGAAGTTATATTTCTCGCCTTTTTCTTTCTTGGAGGAAGAAGCCATATATATATATATATGCACATATATATATTTATATATATATGTGCATATATATATATATTTTTATGCCATCCGTCAGTATTTCTGAAAACCTGGCTCAGAATACTGATCCATTTCTACAGTATTTTGCGTGAGACTCTAAGAGCCATATGTGGTTTCTATAGATGTCTTCAAATCAAAGAGACTGAGCATCAGCCCTAATAGAAATCTCTGTTGAGGGATTATGAAAATGTATTAGTATCAAAACAGCCCTTTCAAACAGTCATCTAGGAACTAGAGTTTGTTGTTGAAATGACTGCCTTAAATCCAAACCCTAGCTTGCTGAGTTGTTTTTCCTTTTAATTTCTCAAAAGATCTTCGTCAGTCATCTGCTACAATATACTCATTATGGAGCTACCATATTCCTGGGACTCTCTTCGGTTGGTTTATTCCGTGATATCTGGTGTCTGTGTGCAAGTAGTAGATTAGGTGCCAGGTGCCTAGGGAGAGTACAAGACACAGGCTCTTGTTCTTAGAGTCTACAGACATGGGGAAAGCAGGGAACTGAAAGACATTCACTATGCCTAGAAGGTAGTGTGCAAGGTAAGGAGAAGCCAGACCTGAGTTGGGAGAGTAAGGCAAATCAGAAGGGGCTTTGTAGGTAGGGTGACCATGTAATTTATCATCCGAACTGGAACCCGTGGGCCTGTCAAAGGGGGCATTATTAATAAATACACCAGAACAGCAGGCATGAGGTGCAACTATCCCAGATAGACTGAGACGCATGATTGTTACCCTGCTTCTAGGGTTAAGGAATTTGCGTATTACTCAAGAAGTGGTAAACAAGGAGCCGTGGCAGGTTTTTAATCTAGAAAATGACGTTAGAGTACTTTGCATTGTGGAAGGCAGAAGGGGAGACATGGAGACCATGTAAGGGCTGTTCCAGGGACCCAGGCCTCAGAAGGTGGCGGCCAGGAGCTCGTAAAGACAATGGAGAGGCAGAGTGGTGAACAGACCTGAGGTTCCCTCGGAGACCCAACTGACAGAGCTTGGTGATCCATGAGACATGGAGGGTGAGCAGGACGGAGGAGGAGAGGATAGCACCCAGATGTCTGGGTGAGGGAAGGACATCGTTTACTGAGATGAAAAACGCATGAGGAGAGGAGCAGCTTTGGGGTAGAGGACGTTGGTGAGTTCCATCTTGCATAGGTTGTGTTCCAGGTACTGTTGCAGATCCACCAATTGGAGATGCTTGATAGACATTTCCCCCTTGTGTTCATCCGAGAAATCCGCCTGTACAATATACCAGTATGCATGGCTTTAATTCCCTATAAAGGTCTTAAGCGCCTAGATTTGCCTTGTTTCACACAAGGGATCATGTCGCTCCGGAATAATCCAGTTACTGTTTTGAGCCTCGTGCAAAGTGTGGAGTATGGCCTCTCCTCCTGAAGCAAGTTCAGCTTGGCTACGAAATGGGGAACCCGGCTTCCTGCAGCACAGTGTTTCCCCACTGCCTGTCAGGCTGGGGGAGATGTGGGTGTTTCTGTAGCTTTAGAACTAAAGAAATGTCCCGCATGAGAGCTCCTCATTGAAACAATATTTATAGCCTCTTGCAGAATACTATTTCAAAAATACCTGGTATTTATAAAGCACTTGTTCTTTTTTTTATTTTTAAAGATTTTATTTATTTTTTTATTGGAGGAGGGGCAGCGAGGAGCAGAGGGAGAGGGAGAATCCTAAGCAGGCTCCAAGCTCAGCGCAAGCCAGATGCTGGGGTGGATCTCATGACCTTGAGATCATGACCTGAGCCAAGATCAAGAGTTTGATGCTCAACCGACTGAGCCACCCAGGCGCCCCTATAAAGTACTTCAAAGAGCTTGCCTGTATCTTTCCATATGTCCTTAGAACGTACATATGAAATTGGCAAGAGGCAGATTCACATTCTAAATGACGGTGAAAAAACACAAATATCACAACACTTTCTGAATGCTTTATTGCTTAATGTTTATATTACCCTAATATTTCCATTTTTAATGTGCAGCCATCTAAAGGCTTCCCCTTAATCTCCTGGATAATTTCAGAAGCAGATTATCTAGTTCGCATTCAACGTTTATTTCAATTTATGGACAGATAACGAATATCATACCTTTCCCCAACGTATTTGAAATGATAGTGGTTCATTTTAAATTTCATACTGTAGATTTAGCAGAAGGCATCATTGGGAATGGCTTTTCTTAAGCGTGTTTAATCTTACTGAAATTAAAGTGATTATATAAAAATCTATACAAAAAGATGGGGGTGAGTTTTAGGTCATAATAACACTGTGCCCAACCTGGGTGTCCCTAACCATTTTGCTTTGGGATGCAGAGGCCTGACAGGATTTGGTATATCAGGGAGATATTTAAATCTAATAATATGTTATATGTTAATTAATTGAATTTAAATTCAATTAAAAAATACAAAACTGAAACAAAAAATAAATAAATATAATATGATTGAAAAAATTAAATAAATGGAGAAACGGACAAAGGGAGCATAAAAGGAAAGTAAACAGAAGGTAAGGTATTTAAGGATTCACAAAAAGAGGGTATAGGGCTGGAAGCGACACGAAATTCAAACCTGATTCCCACCTCTTTAAAGGTAAAATATAAATATGATGTTTATTTATTTTTTTTAGATTTTATTTATTTGCCAGAGAGAGAGAGTGTGAGAGAGTGTGAGAGCACAAGCAAGGAGAGCGGCAGGCAGAGGGAGAGGGAGAAGCAGATTCCCCACCGAGCAAGGAGCCCGATGCGAGACTCGATCTCAGGACCCTGGGATCATGACCTAAGCCAAAGGCAGATACCTAACCGACTGAGCCACCCAGGCGTCCCATAAATATGATGTTTAATCGAACAATCTCTGCCCTTCTCTCCTGATGTCCTGTCCCGCACCCATTCTCTTGAATCAGGGACTTACTCAAGCACCTTAAGCGTGTAGGCAACTCTTATTTTTTATATAGCTTATCTTTTGTCTCTGTCTCCTTTCACTGACTTTCTTAGTTACACAGCAATTAGTGACAGAGTTCTCTAAAATAAATATCCAGGGGCGCCTGGGTGGCTTAGTTGTTGAGTGTCTGCCTTCGGCTCAGGTCATGATCCCAGGGTCCTGGGATGGAGCCCTCGGTTGGACTCCCTGCTCAGCGGGAAGCCTGTTTCTCCCTCTCCCACTCCCCCTGCTTGCATTTCTTCTCTTGCTGTCTCTCTCTCTCTGTCAAATAGATAAAATCTTTTTAAAAAAATAAAATAAATATCCAAATTCTCCTATTCAACAATTCTTTGCTATAGAGCAGTGGTTTTCAGCCCTCTTAGCCTCAACAGACCTCCTTCGTTACAACAAATACCTTGGTCACGCTTCTTCTCCTACCCAGAAATATAATCTTACCTGTACACATCATTGCAAAAAACCAGTATGTTACCTAGTTGCAAAATAAGGGAGAAATAAAAAGAATGCAATGCATAATAAAATAGCGGGTATTTTAATATGTAAATGCTTGGATAGGGCTTCACTGGAAGGCCCCCATGACGTGGTCAGGCGCCTGCACTTGTCAGCCGTCATCCCGAATGCAAACACAGGCCCATCCAGCCGCGTTGCCGGGTGGCTCCAGCGATAATTGCCATTACCATTACCCACACAATTGTCTGCAGTGAGGAGTAACTCAAGGCAGCACTGTAAACCAAGCAAAGTTTATTCCATGTCCAGTTGTAATCTCCTGGAGAAGTCAGCGTTTATTAAAGGTGGGTCAAACGGTTTTGTGTTCATGTGTAAAATGCAGTTCTATTCTAATTGCAAAGAACTGTTTCACATGTGCGGCAGGACGTTGGGAGCACACACTGGAACACGCCCTCTGGGGGTCTGTCCCGTGCGCTGCAGTGGAACCCCAGCCACTGAACACAGTGACACCCTCTCTTGGGTTGTGGCAAACAAAACTGCCTCACAAATGTCCAAAACGTCTCTAATTGGTATCACCCTGCTGAAAGAGAAGAGGAAGATTTTTTTTTTTTTTTTAATTGCAAATCCTTATTTAGGGTTGTCTTTCCCTTCGGTTTGGAGTGCAGCTTTTGGGGATCAACTCCTTAGGAATTGTAAGGGTGAATAGGTCTAAATACCCGTTCAGAAAAACTAGAAGGGAAACAGGTGAGACGAAAGGTGGGTGAACGAATCAGAGGCAGGGCACGAGAAGGGCAGAGCAGTTTGGTAGCTGGTGGAAGTCAAACCAAAGTGAATCGTAGCCCTGGCACTTGGCTAGATGATCTGGAAAAATCCTTTTAGACTCTCTGGGTCTCTTTCTTCACCTGTAACACAAATACTTACGCCTCATTTGTTGGGCGGTTATGGGAATGAAGGGGGATGGTAATATATTGAAGTAGCTGACATTGTGCCTGGGATCCAGGATGGACTTAAAACCTGCTGGTTTCCTCTGCTCCCCTCTGCTCCTACAGAGACTTATAATAATGGAATTTGCATTCCAGAAGGAGAATGTCAGAGTAATAATTAGGTGACATTTTTTTCTGGGTCCTTAGGTTTTTAGGTTCTTAATTTCTTAGATTCTTAATTTTTAAGGTCAAAAACCTGAGATAGGGTACATCATATACCTTGAAGCACCTTGAATTTTTGTTGAAACGGACCTTTTGCATTTCAGATTTGGATTTGAGACTCTAAAATATTCCTTGGAGAGAAAAAGGTTACTTTTTAAAGTTACAAAAGAAATACGTTGCTGTAGAAACTTCAAACAATATAGCTGTACATAAATTTAAACTTGAAATCCTTACCACCCACTCCAACTCCCGAAGGGTAACCAACATGAGTAGAATTTAAACTTGAGTGCTGCTGTAGTCTGCCTCCCAGCCTTGGCCAAGCTGTTCCTTCTGGACTCTCTGAGCACTGTCCACGTGACTCTTCCACATCTGTCCTGGTGAAGCCACCCTGCTATGAAATGCCCACCTGATTCTACTCATTTCTAATTGCTTCCACATGGCTTTTCTTTGTCAGAGAGCTGTGATTGATGTATATCACTTTATGTTTCTCCTGTAAAGGTTGTGCATTTTTTTTCTTTTACGGTGGGTCATGAATTTATTGAGAAGACTATTTTACTTTATTGTCATATATTATTTTGCTGTATTATAAGGCCTTACGGTTTTTTCTGTTTGCATTAGAAAGTTGCTCAAAAGCAGAAAACATGGACCAAAGCGTTGAAATTGTGACGATACATGAACATTGTGTAGGAACAACTCTGCCTGGAGACCATGAATGAAAAACGTAGAGTATGAGGAACTAAGGACTTTTTGAGTATTAATCATAAATAAGCTTACTTAAGGAAGAAATATAAGTGCATGGAATTCTTTAACATTTGGAATTACCAGCCTGCTTGTATCCCTAGAGGTACTTGTGTGCTGGGTGACGCTGTCTTACTTCCTAACTTTGTGCAGCATTATCTTTGTAACCACTTACAGGTCTTGTAAATGCTCTGTTACCTTATTTCCATTGTAACTGTGATTGAAACAAGTTTTGTAAGAATGAACAATTCTTTGAACAATTTGAGATGTAATTTTGTGTCCAGAGGATTGATGCTTTTGTGTATTATGAGTTTTCTTCACAAAGGCATTATCTTATTAATTTTAACCAACTCTGGAATAGGCATCATAAGCAAGGAGGGAAATAATCACAACAGTATCTTAAGTTTTCATGTGCACAGATTTTTATGCACTAGAGCAGTGTGGAGGGGTCTGATGCACAGTTAAAGCATTCCTTTGTTGGGGGGACTGTGGTGACCTCCACTGCATCCGATGGACATTCATTAGGGTTTTCCTTTTCATTCCCTCCCTAAGAGAAAGCTTAGTAGCAGGCAAGCAAAACCCCTAACCTATGGAAACTGGTATTTCACATATGGGATGCTTCAGCCGAGGTAAAAATCTGTCATTTTTTAAAAAAATTATTAATCCAGAATTCCCCTAGTTAATTTCAGTTCCCCGTGTAGACATTGCTTTCTTGAAAGGCTGTCGTGATTTCTTCATCTGACTTGAAGGAGTTTCCAATGGGGAGAAGACAATGTCTTCTCGCCTTATTTCAAACACCCAGGAAGCCGTAAAAAAGCCGCCTCCTTTATTAGATGAGGCCACGATGCTTCCTTAGGGATATCGGAAGTTTGCTTGAAAGCTACTCTGACTGGGGTTGGTGGACAGGTCCACCAGGATTTACATTAAAAAATGAAGAGTAGGCATGTCATTATATGTCAATAAAAATGCGGGGCGGGGGAGAAATAGGCTTCTTTTGAAGGTAGACCTAGAAATTGTGTTAGCCACGGCCATCTAAAATGTGCTCTCGTCTCTTAGGTATACGTAAGTTTTTACTCGGTTTGTGAGTTGCATGCCTATACACTATTTTTTACAGAAATACAGTAGTGTCCCATCACCTCCAAAAGTTTCCTCCTGCCCTCTTTATTAGTATTTTGTGTCTGGGTGATAAGAATACTTAGCATAAGATCTACCCTCTCGGCAAATTTTTAAGTATACAGCACAGTGCCATTAACCACAGGCATAACGCTGTTCCACGGGTGTATGCTTCTCTCTGACATCATCAAGTTGTGTACATTAAATACGTGCAGCCTTTTGTAGGTCATACCTCCATAAAGTGGTTAAAATATTTAAAAATACTTTGAGAGTAGGCATCTAAACCTGGGAGGAGATTGACATTTCAGCCACATCCAAGCACATTGTTCATGGACTGTCTCACTAAATTCAGGTATGGTTGGAGCTGAGCTAGTAGGATGTTGTTACTATATTCCCCATTTTTCTCTCTTTCTTTCTTTCTTTCTTTCTTTCTTTCTTTCTTTCTTTCTTTCTTTCTTCTTCTTTCTTAATATTTTATTTATTTATTTGACAGAGAGAGAGACAGAGCAAGCACAAGCAGGGGGTAGTGGCAGAGGGAGAGGGAGAAGCAGGCTCCCTTCGGAGCAGGGAGCCCGATGCGGGACTCTATCCTGAGACCCTGGGATCATGACCTGAGCCAAAGGCAGACGCTTAACCGACTGAGCCACCCAGGCATCCCCGATAGATGATTTAAACTTAGCTCTGACTTAACTGGATAAATTGTGGGCATTGATTACTGATGAAGGATTAAAGATAAATTTTGAAAATACAGCATCTCTGGCTTTGAGTAAAACTTAAAAAAAAAGCCCAAGCTTGCTGAATTGCTTTAAAATCTCCTTCATTCCCGTTTAACGTACCTTTTAAAGACCGATTTCTTTACTATGACTGTTATTAAAACAAAACACAGAAACATTTTAGATATGCATTATCTCTTGCAAGAGCATTGCCATCCATCCAGTTTAGATTAGTAATTTAACAAACAAGAAGCAAGCTCATTTGTCACATTAAAAACCATATTGATATACTTAGTTTGTTCAGGGTGTGCATATTGACATTTAATATGGGGAATACTATTTCTTTCATAAATTTTATTCCATTACGATTATGAAAAGACAAAGAATTGCGAGTATAATAGCTTTTCTTGAAATTAATTGTCTGAGTACACTTTCAATGAACAGTGTGCATGATTTGTCCTTTCTTCCTGTGTTTTATTTGTTCTGGTTATATTTATTGAAATGCAATTTGATATCTGCATACAATAAAAATTTGGAAAAAATAAAAAATGAAAAAATTTGGACTTCCTTTTTTTGGTTTTAAATTTCATTTGCCCCAATAATTCATTTTTATTATATTTTACAAAAGCAATCTTGCCCCAGGTAATTTGAGAAGCTCAAGTATAATGAATCCATCTGAAGTTGAAGAAACAAGCAGTTACTTGGTTTATATGCACATCTTGCAAACACCCCTTTTTCTAAGAGCTTTTAGTGATGGATTACTTGTACCCTGTGGTTTTCCCGTGACGTGTGGGGTCCCCACCATTGTTTTCGTTCTTTTTAAATAAATGTAGATTGTTTCCTTCCAAGTTATTTTTTCCATGAGTTTCTTTATAGGAGGAATCTATTTTATTCCCAGAGTTTGTTCTTTCAAATGCTGTGACTTCTGTGTGATAACTTTGGTTTTCATAACTCACCTTGGAGACAACATTCTGTCTCATTTTAGGATGATTGTTTTGAAATGCATTTCAGATGTCTTTTCTAGCCTTGTAATATCAGTTGTTACAATCTATCAGCTCTGATTTCAAATATCGGTCTTGGGGTGCCTGGGTGGTTCAGTCGGTTAAGCGTCATGATTTTGGGGTCCTGGGATGGAGCCCCATGTTGGGCTCCCTGCTCAGCAGGGAGCCTGCTTCTCCCTCTCCCCCTGCCCTTCCCCCTGCTTGTGCTCTCTCTCGTGCATGTGCAAATAAATAAATAAAATCTTTAAAAAAATAAAATACCGGTCTTTTAATAGGCTACTCACTATAAATATTTTTTTCTGAAAATAAATTATTTTTAAAACGAGAACCGCGTCATGAAATTGGTCAAGAGTGGGTTCCTTAGTATCTCCTGGGTGGGAGATTGCTTTCAGAGTCTGGACTTGGAATAGCTGTTAGTAGTTGACCAGGTCATTTGGATTTTTAAGTGCTTTATAACCACCTTAGTTATTTGGTGATTTGGATCCATGGATGGCGTTGTAGTTTCCTCGCTGCTATAGCCAAGTACCGTCAACAAGGTGGCTTACAATCACAGAGAGTTCTGGAAGCTAGACATCTGAAATCGAGGTCTTGGCAGCGCCTTGCTCCCTTTGAAGGCTCTAAGGGGTGGATCTTTCCTCTTCCTGCGTCTGGTGGCTCCAGACCTTGGCCTGTGACCGTATCTATCTGGTCTCTGCCTCTGTCTTCACGTGGCCTTCTGTCTCTTACAAGGACACTTGTCATTGGATTTACGGCCAGCCAGCTAATCCAGGATGATCTCATCTCGAGATCCTAACCTGAAAGACCCTTTTCTAAATCCAGTCACCTTCGCTGGTTCTGGGTGTTAGCATGTTGATGTATACTTTTTGGGGGACCACCACTCAACCCACTACAGATGGTAACAGAGTTTTTATAGTGACTGAGCATCCCTTGAGGGTTGTGTAGTGAGCTGTAATGGAGTTGCTGGACGGCTGGGAGCAGTGCCCGAGGGAAGAGTGCCGATGTGGGGGAGACAGTCCTGGACCTGAGTTCCCGTGCCCACATCCTCCTAGCTCCGTGCCCTGGGGACCTGTTTCCTAACTTCTCTGCGTCTCAACTTCTTCATCTGCTAAGTGACACAATGAGGAGACATAACATTCCTGAAAATTCTGAGCCGTGTGATAGATATGTCCGGCATGATTATAACTATGGTATACTCGTATTTGAAGATGCATTTTTTTTTCATTTATGAAATCAGGGCACCCCTGGAAGCGAGCCACATGTTCCCTGACTCTGTGGATTCATGGTGTCTTTTGTGCTTTGGTCATTTTGTCCTGGCATTCCTAAGGCAAAAGAAATACCTGTCATTTTTTTGACAGTGTTCACTAATTTAGGTCCAGATGACTAAATAAGTATTTAAAGGATGTCCTAACAACGTAGTAGCAATTTGAAAAATAATTTTTTATTCTTCAGTAACTCCAGTTACTAAGGAGACATATGCTTATGCTGGGCACTGCACCACCTCTCCAACCTGGGAATTAGATTGGACACTGCCACCCTAATTCATGCTCCACACTGATTTTTGCACAATACTGCTTTTTATCACAGTGGCCATCCAAGAGCCAGCTTCTCAGAGATGTTGTCATCAATAGGAATGTAGCACAATCTAATCTGAGGCTCTACGATAACCCAAGCTGGTTGTAGGCATGATATCTGACAGAGGTCAAGTACTCTTTTCTAATTTGGTTATACTACATTTATTCCCAAATCAGCAACTTAAAAGCCTGCCTTGCTTTTTCTTTAAGAGTTTCCTACTTTGTATGACCCTAAATAATTGATATATTATATTTTGTTCTAAACATACCCCTTTTTCTAAATTTCCACCCCTATTTATTTTACTGTTGTAAAATTTTGTTTTCTAATTCCTGCATAAAGTAATTGTTCAGTAAATGCTTCTTGGTGAATACCATGCCAAAGACACCATTTTTTTTGTTCAGGTGAACACAGAGACGAACACAGGTGAGACAGTTTGCTGTGTGTGTTTTGTTTGTTTGTTCTTGACCTGGTACGGCTAACCAGCCACTTTTTATGAAACAAGCTCTGATCTAGCCTCTTTTACCTAGGCTCGAGGTAAGGATGATGAGTTAGTAAAAAAGTACTAGGTTGTCTTTGGTGCATCTTTCCATGAACCAAATTAATTACTCTATGAGGTGACTGTACCGAACTATGGATTCAATAGACAGATGGAGCATTTGAGAAATACGCACTTGTTCACAGTATTCCTTCTTACCCATCCTTCTGGTTCTCCTCCTCTTCAGTTCTTTCATTCATTCAAAAAGTATTTCTTGAGCACCCCAGTAGCTGCGTACTGGGGGTCTACCCCTACTAAGTGTCCTGAGCATGCGGAGATACGACAGCTATCGCGTGGTGTGCTGTAAGTACCTAGGACAGTGCCTGGTGTGTAGGTAGTCGTTGGCCCATGGCGGATCGAATTAATATTAATATTATTAAGTTTATGTATTATGCATTAAAAAGCTCCACCAGAAGGAACACAGAGATGAAATATAAATCAGTAGATCGTGAATATTTTATTGTGAACTTTGGCTAGAGCGAGAAGAATTTGAGACTTCTCTATGACAAGAGACATAATGATTCCCTTGTCGGCATTTGTCACATGCTCTTTAGTTTTTAGATTGCACATGTGTTGAAGGATCTGTCCTCAACCCATTAAAAAATATGTATGGTCCTCAGGGGTATTTAGTACATCAAAAGTGTTTAAAACCCTCAAGGATTAGTAAGTAATTAGCCTTCATGCCTAATGTGTAAACAGCGGAGGAATCTTTGATTTTGGCTCAGTCAATGTAATTTTGATGTTAACAGATCAGCAGCCAACAGTTAAATAAACTTTGACACCCAGAGCAGACCTGTCAACAGAGGCACAATCAAATCTACTATTGATTGATCAGCCAGCTAATTTCCTTCTAGTTTAGACATTTGTGAAACACTTTCCTTACACATTTGTGATACGCATATATGCAAAGCTTCTTGCTTAAAAAAACCCAACAAAACAAAAAATGAAAAATAGTTAAATAATTGTAGGGCACTCATGACTCACCCAATCAGACCAGATTTGAGATTGCTAGATTTGGGTCTCCATGCACCTGCTGAAGAATCACCGAGAAGCCTCTGATTCTTCTGAGCTCGTATCTAGGAGACAGCTACACTCCCCTCTTTCATTTTTGTGACCTATATGCAAAAACCTCTAATCCTTGAGCTCCCCCTCACCAAATCCTTCCTTTTCTCAGAAAAAAAGAATAATTCCATATTGCATAATTTACATTTGCAAATTGACTTTGTAGGCACTCCCAAAAGAGGCGGGGCGGGGGGGATGCCTTTATTTGTAAAATACAGGCCAATTGCTGTTGCAGCTTGAGAAAACAAAACAGGACCTTTGTAGCACTACGGGGCTGGCTTAGGTTTGAATGGAGAGACAGGTGACATTCCGAAGGGTTTTCTCTCTCATGTGGTCTTTTTCTAAAAACAGTTTCCTTTGGAAAGCAATGCTTATGGAAGTGAAATTTATTATTATTACTCTCCTAGTCAAGCGTTTTCTTTTCATAAAGAGGATGGCCTCTGTCTTTGGATTGCTGTATTAGCATGACTTACCAGTCTGTCTAATTGCTGGGGCTCTGAATTCCAATTCTGGAAGGAGGGGGTTAAAACTTTTTAGAGAAATGTGTGACTCTGGGATGCAAAGGGCTTTCAGAGTGGCATACAGAAGAAACTGGGAGATTCCAAATGTAATAAGGTTCACTATTGCAGATGAAAGCTTAGGCTCGAGAGGAAGAATGATCCTTCATTATTAATGACATGCGGTCAACTTAACTAGCATTAATTGTCGGTGCAGGATATTATGGGACCATGACCCTGTGTCTGCAGAGTTGACAATCCAGAACATGGCTTCACAGACAGGACCAGTAGCTAGTTGTTTAATTGATAAACCTAGCTGAGGCAGGGAGTCATTTTATAAAAATCTAAAATATTTTAACTGAAAACAGCTTTTTGATGTAAGGCCAAGGACTCTCCTTTGCATGTGATTTTGCATAGTTTTTCTTGAATAAATCATACCTATAATATATCGTCTGTGATATCCAGTTTTGGTTTCTATAAAGAGGGATAAAAATGAGTTAATTACTGAAGCTGGGTGATAGATACATGAGTATACTTTTCTGTCAGCTTTTGAATATTGGGAAGTTCCCATGTTAAACATGTTTTAAAAATAATATAAAGAAATAAAGTGATCAGGAATTTAAAACATATGAAGAGCTATGGAAGCACAGAATCATTGTTGAGTTTTATGATATTTTAAAAATCGAGGAGATCCACTCCACTGTAGCTATGACTGAGCATTAAGCCAAGTGCTGTCGACGCAAAGATGGTTAAAGATTAAGTACTACCCTTGAGAAAACCATGGTTTGATGTGTAGAAGACAGATGTATAAACCCAACAAATTACTTATAGTGTCCTAAATGCTCTAACAGAGTGTGCGGGGCAGGAGAGAATGAAACCATGCTAGGAATTTGGGGAATACATCACAGAATAGTTGTCAGCACTGTATCAGAAAAAAATAGTTATTTATCAGGTCATTCCTATCGCAAAGTGAGTGTGTTGGCCAGACTGTGCGCAATGGAGACTGAAGCTGCCATACCCCTCCACATTCTGGAAAATATGCCTTTCTTTGAGCGCCAGTGCTTAAGTCACGTGGGGCTGATATGTGGGTCCTCCAGATGCTAACGAATACTCAGATACATTGAGGTGATGTCATTACTCAGTCAGGTATTTACTGAGCACGCAGGTAAAATACATGGGCAAAATTGTGTAAGTTCTCTGTTTGCATTTGAGTTTGATGTCTACTAGTGAAGAATGTTTGGAAGAACTTACTCAGCAAATTATGGAACTGCCCTGTTATCAACCTATCTTTCATTCATTCATCAGATATTCATCTAATATTTTCCATGTCCGCATGCTATTCATCAACAGAGAGGACAGACACAGTTATAGAACAATCCACCGTCTGATACTATTTAGTTAAGTCTTTTATTATGCACTTACAAATACCAAATATCCTGTGTGCAGACATTTACATATGTAAAAGTGTTTTAAGTATCCTGGGAGGTTTGACAGCGAGTTAATGAGAGTGATTGTCTGTGGGTATGGGGACAATGAACCGATCACCTTTACCCAAAAGATTTCATTTCTTCTATAGAGAGGATGATGACAAAATTTCAACAATTGCCGAAAACGTGGGGGTGGCAGTGCTGCAGGTGTTCATTATTTTTAAAATTTCTCTTGGATGTTTAAAATTTCTCCAAGAAGGGAAAACACAGGAGAATCCCAGTTGCAGAATTCGGGGGATGGAGGTGGGGGGAGACAGAAGACAGATCTCATTTTAGCTGAGGAGAGAATTGTCACAGTACAACCATTCATGGGTGAGAAAGCCACAGCAAAGTGACTTACTAATTGCTTATTGATAGAAAAGTTCTATTTAGAACAGTGAGTAATTTTGTCCTCTGGATTTCGTAGATTGTTTTCAGGTTGTATGTTTATTTTGAGCAAAAGTGAGTTGTGCTCGAGTCAGTTCTGAGGGGCGTAAGGTGCTATGTGTGCCCATGGAAGAGGCGTTGATGAATGAAACCTGTGGCATTTCTTAGGAGAAGAGGTTTTGTGAAAACAAAGAAGGTTCAATCTTCTTGGGGCATCATGAATGTTGCAGAGGGTTGAGGAAGACCATGTCACCCGGTACAGCGAAGGTGTTTTAGATCACTGAAGTTGGGGCACATTATTTCAGTGGCAGCTAAAAGATACTGTAATGGGTCTGACAAAGACTTTTGGAAATGAGCTCTTGTCCTCACTCAGTATGTTCTTTTATCTTCGGTTTGTTTTGCTAGGATGCATCATTTCCTCTCTCCTTGCCAAGAACTGCAATCATCGTAACCTCCCTTTAGAATGTATTTCTTGAAGCTCTTTAAAAAACTTCAGTCATGAAATGCTTAATGTTCTAAATCTGAATAATACATTTTGAATGTAGCTGCAGAGCTCCCTTAGGACTACAGGTTTTTAAATGGAACAATTTAAAATATTTTCTGTGTAAATGGGCACTCAGGGTAAATGATTTTGGTAAGAATGCAGGAATGTTTCCGTATAACTGGTCTCATTCTAAAACAAATAAATACAAGGTATTAGCTGAATTTGAGGTAAAAAAAAAAAAAACCCACTTTGTAATTGTTTCAAATGACCTCTTGGTGTTTAGTCAAAAGGCAGCATAGCATCATGGTGAAAATTGTGGGCTTTCTAGTCAGACTGACTCGATTTCAGGTCCTGAATCCAGCATTTATTTACTGTGCGATCCCGGACAAATTACGTGGCTTTTCTTAGCCTTAATGTCCTCATTTGTAAGATGGTTATTGGAAGAAAAACTATTTCAGAGACAATTGACGTGAGGAGTAAGTGAGGTCATATATGTGGAAGGTGCCAAGCACATAGCAAGAATTTAATGGTAAGTCATACTTAACGTTGGTCTCAACATTGACTGGTGTATTAATTGTATAGTTTGTGAAGCGGACCTGCCTTTTGCATCTTACTCAACACGCATCCCAAATACGCCCTGTTGTCTTAACTCTTGGGTGATACACTCTTCCACCAGGTAGACACATGATTTAATTTCTCTGTGCTTCTCTTTCCCTGCCTGTAAAAAGTGAATGGTAATAGTACCACCTGGTTGGATTGTTGTAGGATTAAATAGTAGTAGTTACCTTACTCTTAGTACTCAACAAGCGTTTGCTGATATTTGTATTGCATGCACTCTTGTCTTTGCTTGAAATGCCTTTTCCCTCTTACTCCTTCCTGAAGACTCCCTGGTGCTCGCCTCTCTCTGGGACATTTTTGGGGTTCTCCCAAGCAGAGTTTATGTTCCCTCTGTGTGTCCCACTACATTTGATACATACTAATATAGTGGTTGGCGTCTCGTGTTATAATTAGTTGGCTTTTTCCTTGATTCTGTGCTATCCTAACTTGTAACAAGGTGCTGTTGTAACAAGCTTCCATCTCAGGGTAAGTAGAGAGCAATGCTTGCCAAGTAGTGGATTTCTTTTCAAAAGTAGAAGCCCATAGATAGACTATTTTTAGCTCGCGCATTTATTACTTGTCCTTAAACTGATATGTAGCATTTCAAAATTGGCAGGTGGAATGTTTTCCAGTTTAGCTCCAGACTACTGTTGGTCTGTTCAACGCCTGGTTTGGGTAATAATCACTCGACAGGGAACCCGGTGCTCTCAGGGCTGTCGCTCTCGTGACTGTGGGGCCTCTGGATAAGCTATTAACTTTTTAATGCTTTATTCTTAAAACTGAGATAACGAGACCTAACTTCCTGGGTTGCCATTATGATAAATGAGACAGTAGGTAAAATACTGTCCCTGGTAGTTAAGGTGTGGCGCCCAGTAAATCTGAGATCTTTTCTCCTCCTTGCTCCCGATTTATCCATTGCTGAAAGAAGATGCGGATTCTTAAGAGATCACGAGAAAAATAAGATAAGCGGTATCTGCTAATTAAAATTCCATGAGGTAGTGGCGTTATGGTCTTGATAATTATTTGCACGTTCTCATGAGGAAATTGAAGTTCTTGGTGTGATAGTTGGGGTAGTGTGGAGTTCACAGCCACCAGCCAACCAGACCTAAAGATCAGGCACCAAAGGAAGATGGAGAAATGTACAAAAAAGAGAAGGCGCTCTCAGAAATGATCTCAAGTTGTAAAAAGTCCGGAGCCACATTGCTAACCAAATACTCGAATAGGCAAGGTTTCAAAGAAGCAAAATATTGATTCCTTAAACACGGGAGCTCAAAGATACCATTTTCCTTCTGTTCTCCTTCTTTAATTTCAGTAAACGGCCATCATAGGCCCCATGTTTTGGGTTTGTGATTTGCTGTACTTTAAAAAATTTAGCAATTAATTTATTTCACATTTTCACCAAATATTTTTATATTGGTAAATCATATTTCCTTACTGAGTTCTTGTTGTTGTTTCAGGCTGAGGGTCTTAGAAATTTAGAAATTTAGCCAAATGATGCTTCACATTTTGGGCTTTCACGTGAAAGTCTTTGTGGTGGTCAGCATTATGTTCTGCTGCATCCCATGTCTCCTGGAGCCTCTTTTCCCACATCGTGCACCTCTGAGGGGTTTAAGGTCTCCCCATGAAAGTTAATAACCTGAATTAAACATCATGGAATTTTCATTTTAGGCATCTTCTTCTGGCTATGGTACAGCATTTTTATTATATTTGATTAGTGTGTCAACTGCATTACACTTATCAAATTACACTGTTGTTTCATAGAAAGGTTAGCTAAAGCTGAAATTCTTTCAGTTTTGTTTCTCCAGGTGGATCTAGACACTTTATTCAAGCATGCATGCATGCATTCATTCATTCATTCATATACTCAGGACACATTTATGGAGAGTCACTGTGGGCCTGGTGGTGGTCTGGGGATTATTTGAGGAGATCTGCTGGTGAGCAGAGGGCCTTTGCGGACCAACAGTTTAGTGGGAAAGAGACAGCATCAACCACGAAGCTGCCATGAAACCTGGCCTGTGCAGGACTCTGGGCAGAGTGTGGGGCAGCAGGAAGCAAAGGGGAGGCCAGTGTGGCTGGAGCTCCCGAGGAGCTCGTGGGGAGCAGGATGGAGAGCCCGAGTGCCCCAGGAGTCATGGGCTGTCCTCAACGAGGCAAGTGGCCTGATTCGGCCGAGTTTGGAAAAGATCACAGTGTGCTGAAGAAATGGAATTGCGTAATGGCACACCGCTCGATGGGGGCGTGACATCCTATAAGACCTGGTACCTCAAGGAGCTTCCAGGGGGCTGGGGACTCCGGACATGTAAACAGGCAGCCCAGAAAGGACTGATTTCAGGAGCTCATGGTCCCGCAGGAGGGCAGTGGCCAAGAACTGTTAGCTGGGGTCATGGCAGAAAGCACCCTACAACCCATGTTAAAGAGGGTTTCATTTCAGTAAGAAGAGCGAAGGGGAGTGGTTGGAAGGGGACTGACATGACCACGCTGAGGCCCCTTAGAAAGGCCCTTTTCCTTGCACGTGGGGGACAGGTGCGGGGTGACCGTGAGGAAGAGGCCAAGGCTGGGGAAGGGCAAGTCATGACTGCTGCCTCTTCTCAGGTATCTTCATCAGTGACTTGGAGGAAGACAATCTCTTCTCCAGCTTTTGAAAAGCAGGCGATCAACTGTTTTTACTGTCCAGGGCTTTTCCTTTAACCTTTCCAGTTTTGACACATGAAAGCAGTTGTTTGTTTTTCGTGAACCAAACAGCACTGGGTTTCCAGACTCGCTTTCTCAGAAAGCACCAGCACTGAGAGAATGTATTTTGAGTTTTCTCAAAAGGCAAGAGAAGCAAATGAATATAAAATAATACGAGTCATGCATATTTCAAAACAGGAAAACTGCTGCCGAACCCACCTGCTCTGTGTTCTAACGGAGGTCTTGCAATGTAGATTTGTTATATAAGCTTCCAAAACCATAACATCCCATTTCACAAATCACCCAGAGTAATCTTCTAAGCATAAAAGCAAAGAATCTATCCCCGATTTTACCTTTGTTCTAAAAACTTTATTGGTTGTGAATTATCTGAAATCAACTATAGGATCATTTTCAAAAGTATATGCAGATCTCTTCAATACATATTAGATTCCTTTTCCTAGAAGTAATTTTATTAGGGGAGCTTCCTATTAAACCATATTTTCACCACTTTTAAATTTGTCAAAATAATCGAGGCAAATGAAAAGGGAATTTAAATTTTTTAAAATTTTTTTTTTTTTTAAGAATTTATTTATTTGCGAGAGAGACAATGAGAGACAGAGAGCATGAGAGGGAGGAGGGTCAGAGGGAGAAGCAGACGCCCTGCTGAGCAGGGAGCCTGATGTGGGACTCGATCCCGGGACTCCAGGATCATGACCTGAGCCGAAGGCAGTCGCTTAACCAACTGAGCCACCCAGGCGCCCTGAAAAGGGAATTTAAAAGGCTATGAAATTGGAGGAGCAGAATGAAAGTCTCTCCATCTTGACGGTCTCAAAATCCATGGCCGTGGCTCTCCAAACGTCTCATGGGAGCAGCACTTTTGTGACAGTTGGGCCTCTGGAATAAAAAAGGGTTTCATGGTAAAATTAGTTTGGGAAATAGTGGGTTTGAACCCTTTTCTTTACCATAGGACTGCAGAGCCGTAAATACGCTAGATGAGTGGCGACTCTCCCACACCAGGTGTAATATGTAGTGGTTTCCCAGATTGATTTGACCACAAAACTTCTGTTAAAGAAGTGTTTCCTCGGACTGGTGTTTTCTGGAATTTACTTTGGAAATGCTGATCTTTTGTGCTGCGGTGCTCAGGGGAAGTAGACTATAGGAACTTATCTCCTAGCCCCACATCTCTCTCTACCCCTTTGTGGCTTTGCATTGTCATTGTCTACTTTAATGCCACCTGCCCTGGCAGGTCCTGGAGGACAGGTGCTCCCCAGTGGCAAGCCCAGGGCCCCATTCGTAACAGTATCAGGAATAGTTTACTTGATTGGGCATTGTTTTCTGTGCCACATGCTATTAATGAGATATGTATTATTATTTTAATAGCCATTTTACACGTATGCAGACTAAGACACTAGAAAGTTAAAAACTTGCCCAAAGTCACAAAGCTAGTAAGTGCTGGGCCCATAGGAGGTACTCAGAAAAGGTATTACTAATGGATTGATTTCTACCCTACCCATGCGTATGCTATTCACCAGAGTTTTGTTTTTATAATTTAATTTTTCCTTTTACAAAGGTTAAAAAATGATACAGCTATTATAGTAAGTACACACACACACACACACACACACACCCCATCACCCTCTATCCCTCCACCATTTCTGATTCTTACTTCCTAGGGGCAATCCCTGCCTAGGTGTTTCTTTGGTATTTATTCAGTTGCTAAATAATGTGCGTATAATGCTGTATCTCGATTTATTAATTTTATATTTTATCTTTTGTCTTCCTGGCAGGGTAAATGAAGATTTAGCTTCCTTGTAAATTCACTTCCCCTCCCCTGATCTTTGCAATGCAGTTATATAAGAATTTAAAGATAAATCAGTAATCAGTGTTCATGTTATGATGACTGTGTAGTTTTTGTTTAAGGAAGGACCAAGAATTGCACTGTGAGTCCATTTACTTTCTAACGCAACTGTTTGTTTTGCCTGCAGTTAATGATTGTCTTTCTTTTTTGAATTGCATAGATTTTTATATATCCATCTTTAATTTTTCCCCCAAGTGCTTCATGAGATGTGCCATACACCCACCAGTGTTTCTGTTTTTTTCAAAGTGTTCTCATATTTCAAATGATCTACCCATCCCCCTATTTTCTTGGAGAATTTCCCTTGGGAGCACCTTGTCCTCCTTTTCTGATCCGGACTAATTGCTTTCTAGGCTGGCAAACAGCTGTTATCTGGGAGTTTTTTCCTCACCACTCTTAGGTTGGATCCACTGTTTTCTAAGCCCCATGTCTTTGTAGTCCTCAGTTTACATCCTTATTTTGCCAGGCTATCTCTCTGGTAGCTTCCTGGGAATATTTAGGGGCTTGGAGAAGGGTTCTTTTACTCTCTTCCCTTGTCTCCATTTTTTTAGAGTTCCTTTTCTAGTTTTTGTTTTGTTTTGATCTCTGGAGGCACTAAAATGCCATTTGGAAGTTCTGTGGGACATAGAGTTTGTCCTCTGTTGGACCTTCCTGCAGAGAGATCTAGAGGGACTACAGTGGGTCTTTTCTCTTGCCTAGTCAGCTTCCCCAGAAGAGTCTGCCAGTCTCCTGATTGACTGCTGGCATTCTAGAGGCTGAGTGAAGTATGTCATTTTTCACATAATCCCACTTTATTCAGTATCTGACTATTCCCTGAGCTATGCTTGGGGTCCCCAAATTAAAGATCATCCAGTTTAACCTCTCTAGAATGTAAAATTCCTATGTCTGCCTAGGAGAAGAGGTAACTATATTAGATGGAGGAGTGGGCCTGAGTGCCCAAATCCTCCTTATCAAGTTTTTCCAAACAATAGTCCTGTTTCCAGTCTGTTCCATACCTCCCCTCTAATGATACCTACATTCTAGAGACTTTCCAGATTTCTTTTCCCTCTCCAGCTTTGGATTTATTTCTTATAACATAAAAATTACAAAACAAATGAAATGGGCACCAGTATAACCTTCACCTAGTTTTACTAATTGTTGACATTTTGCCACATTTGTTCATCCTTTCTGTCTATCTATCTATCTATCCATCCATCTACCTACCCATCCATCCATCTGTCCATCTATTCATCCATCTATCCATCCATCCATCATCTATCATGTGTCTGTCTTTAGTACCATTGAAGAGTAGGTGCAAACATCATGACACTTCATTGTTAGGGTGAACAAGGATATTCCGTTACATGATGAAACCAGAATTGCCAAATTCAGAAAACTAAACATTGATATAATGCTATTATCTAGTGTACAACTCATATTTAATTTTGTCCTGTTATTCCAGTAATGCTCTCTATGGCTATTTTCTTTGAATTTTTATTTTGTAATCCCAAGCTCTAATCAAGCCCCATGTGTTGCATGTCTTCATTCTCCTTTAAGCTAGAACAGTTTTCCAGCTTCCTTTTGTCTTTCATGACATCAACCTTCTCGAACATTACAGGCTGGTTGTTTCGTAGAATATTCCACAATTTGAAGTATGTCTGATTATTTTCTCAAGATTAGATATAGATTAAACTTTTTTTTTGGCAAGAATATTTTATAGGTTGGATTGTGTTCTTTTCAATGCATAACATTAGGAGACATATGCTGGCTCTTTGTCTCATTGGTGATGCTAAGTTTGATCACTTGGTTGTGGTGGTGGCAGCCTGGCTTTACCATTGTCTTTTCCTTTTGTAATTAAAAAGTAATCTATTTGTTGATACTTTGAGACTGTACGAATGCTTGTTCTCCAACAATCTTTTACCCTGTGTTTTTATCATGCATCAGGAATTCTCACTCAGTGCCTTTGATTACAATGGTGGTTACAAATGCAGATTCTAATTCTTTAATTTCTTCTGAAGTTATGAATTGGTGTTCATTTGTGAACCAAAAGCACTATTTGTTTCTGCACACCCTTTATTTGTTTGTTTGTTTTGGTATCACAATGTATTCATGGGTTCTTTTTTGTTCAGTGTGTTATATAGTGTTTTGCATACACATTCTTTGATGTTCAATTTGTTTTTGATTTGGCCAAGGAAACTCCTTCAGTTTGGTCCCCGAGTCTTTTCAGGTATCTCCCATCAGTTTTGGAGCCTTTTCTTGCTTTCTGGCACAAAAAGATGTTCCTGGTTCACTTGTGTGTTTCTTGCCTAAGACCAGAGATCAATCATTTCTCTGAGAATCCTTTTTCCTTTTGGTGGGGAATGGTATTTAGAACCCAAGGTCATGAATACTGCGTGGGTTCGTTGCTATTGGGGTAACATTGCTTCTAGAGATTTTCAGTGACAGAGCTAGGAAATGGGGCTCCTCCTCTCCTCTCCCCAGGCATATGTGTATATTCCTTCTCCCACAATGTATTTACTCACTTTCTCAATCTCACCATACGCACAACATCATTTCTGAATTACTACACCCACACCACCATCCGTGGTACGCTTTTCCTCTTGCAAGTATATTTAAACTTTCTTTATTCTCTCCATTCAGCTACATCTCATCCATCTGTTTTTCCAGCTTCCAGAATTATTCGATGGTTTTCTCTTTCATTCTCTTCCTTTCCATTCCACTTACTGTCCTCTTAGTGGGAGTTAGGAGGTACTCTTTCCAGCCTCCCATGTTTAATGGAGACCAGCCTCATGTATGTTCCATCTCCTGGTTACTTGAAGTGGGAAGACAGGGAGAGAGTAGACAGTATTTACCTTTAATACCCAAAATAGCTCTGCCAGTCACCTCTCCTTGGCTTTCGGAGGCCAGCATTGCTCCCTCACAGACAAATTAGAATTCTATAGGGCTTCTTTGACATTTCTAACTATCTCAGTGGGTGGGACTTCTATCAGTGGTATTTGGTGGTAGATCTGAAATTCAGAGATGGGGGGACCCTGGGGGGAATATGGTCTGCCTGTCTGAGTATGTGTTTGCCCTGTGTTTGAGGACTGAATGCTACGAGTCAGGCAGTCGTGGATGACTTCAGACAGGAAAATTAGCAGACCTACCTGGGAGGAAGCAGAAGCCAAGCCGCCTCTCCAAGCCTGTTTTTGGTATCTTGTTTTTTTCTCATTTAATTGAAATTAGTACAGACTTTTCCTATAAACTCTAACACTTGGATTTTCAAAACCACTTTGAGGTCTGTTATCTCTGCTTATTCACAATGAACAGAGTTTCCGATTTTAATTTTCTTTCTACCCTATTAAATATGTTAAGTGGAAAGCTGACCCGAGAAAAAAGCAAGGGGAATTTTTTGCTGTAGAATTCTTAGAATGTCTGTGGTATCGACTCCGGTTGTCAGGTATCAATTAGAGGCATAAGGGGAATTTGCAAAAACGCGATGTGTGTGAGGCAGCCATCATCCCTGAACCCGTTGGGGAGGTTTTGTTGATTTCTCTGTGCTTTGGTAAACAAAAACTGGCATCTTCTCTCCACGGGTTTTCGACTGCAGGGCTGCTGTTTCCGGCCTCCGGCGGCAGTGGTACATTTTGGTGGTCAAATCTAAAACATATGGCAGGTCCACAGACAGGCTTTGGGCTGGAACCTTTAGCACTTGCCATATTGGCCGCTTTTACAGGATCTTTTTCCTCTGTGCTTTATTTATTTATTTACTCTGCTTGCATTGTGGAATTATGGGTAAAGCTGCTTTAAATCAGAATCATGTTAAACAAAAATATTTAAAGAACATTTTGACGGAGAATAATGTGAATATTTCAACGTAAATCATCTGTGCTGAATTGGCTTATATCTTTCAAAACAGGAAGAACATCTTTAGCGATGTTCATGGTTTGGTTTTGCTTTGCTGCAGATTAGGTTTAGTGACAAATTCCATCTGGCCAGAGCTCCACGCAGTCTCTCTATTGATTGGTTATATTGGGACTTCATGGGAGTGTCCTTCAAATCGCTTTTCCCAGCATTTTTTAAAGCTCCATTGAAAAAAAAAGAAAAAGAAAAAAGAAGAAGAAAAGAAAAGAAAGGACCCTGCATTGTTTCAATTTGCGTCCAACATGCAAAACATAGTCCTAAATTTTTAATTAGCTAAGTGAGTGGTGAAAAGGAAAAGTAATATAACAAGCCTCGGTGAGCAGCTGGGATATGTTGCCATGACGACAAGTTCAGCAGCCTGACAGCGAGCATGTCAATGGGTAATATTGGGAGAGGGCTTTGAAACAGTGCCTGCTAGCCACAATGTGATTGGTCACGCCTCTGTTGTCTTTGTGTGAACCGGAGGATGCTGGGTAAGGCCTGGAGTGAATGCTCAGCTTGTCTCAAGGCTGCAATGAGGTAATGCTTCTGAATCTTTGGGGATTATGAGCTCCTGCCTCCAAAAGACCGCAGTCTCGAATGTTTTCATTCCTATTTGCGTTAATTACGGACTCGCGCGTGTTGAGAAGTTTTACAGCTGCTTTTATTCATTCTTTCATACGTGCATGTGTGTGTTAGAGATAACTTAACACGTGTGTATGTTGCATATAGAACCTCACGCGTCTTCTAAAAAAAGAGATAACCCTCCATATTAGTCATTCTGCTTAGAGTCAACATTTCCTTTGAGCGCTGGCATCAGTGACAAAATCTGTTGATGGATAAATGATGTATTAAAGTGCATTTATGTTGGGTAAGCAAACTTGTTCCTTTCTAGAGAATATTTTGGTGTTGATTACTTCGTGAAGTCTTTTATTTGTGATAAGTCTTTTAATAGATGTAGAGGAGGTTGTAAAGAGTGTCGGATTCGCTTGGTCAGGAGGTTGAGCTCATTTGAGAATCCTTGCAATTGGGTGCTTTATATCCTAATATTGATCTTACAGAGATTGTCATTAATGGAACAGACTATCTGACTGCTCCAAAATTATCTGCTGAATAGTGGTTTGACAGCTTAAACTTAAAGCTCTAAAGGGAAGCTGCATTTGCAGATGCAGAGATCTAGAAATGTGTGTGTGCGGTTTGTGAGGCAAATCCGTCCAGGTGCTGATGTGACAGAGGTCCATGAGCCAAACTCCGAGCGTGGTCCTCCAGGAGCCAGTGGCCTGGACTCGCTCCAGGGGCTTTCCAGGTGGTTAGGGAATGTTTTATCACATTCATAAACGGTAACCTGGTGCCCTGGAAAGGTTAGGGCAATGGCTCCCAGTGCTGGGTTGGGCTCGGGGGAAGCTGAGGGGATGCCCTGGCTCCTCATACCACAAATGGCAAGCCGGGGAGCTGGCATCTGGACCGAGCATGTAACGACCCTGTTGTATTGACCTTGCAGAGTTCATAAAAATTTATAAGCCTTTAAACGGATACACAAAGAATGAAGATACCTCTACCAATAACGGTCAGAGTGGTTTCTGCTGCGCCACAATACGGTGAACTCTGCCGGCTCCCGTGCTCGATCTGAGGGCAGGACACGGGCATGGTTTGGCGGTCCAGCCGTCACCGGTCAGAAATACAAGGCCACACGGCAGGAGTCCGTCAGTATCTGGTCTGGCTGCAAAACCACGCTTTCTTTATTCCCTTCAGGAATTTAAAGCCTGCTTTCATTTTACTCTATGTGGTTGTAAACAAAGACTTTATGAACAGAACCAGGGGGAAGTAAATGTGATAGTCTATCTAGGTTTTAAGTAATTGGTTCAAATACTTGTGGCACAAAAAGGATCTTA